>NC_087484.1:33629432-33930892 GCF_036417665.1 Passer domesticus
TGAACGTGCCATGGCTGGCTGCAGGCTGGGCACATGTCCTGCCCTCCTGCCCTGCTCCCAAAGGCAGCACTGATGGGCAGCTCTGGGCACAGCTCTGAGCCTGGCCCGCATGGCCTGGGCACTGCGGGCAGCTGGGACTAGGGGACAGGAGCCCTCAGCTGACGGGCAGTTTCTGCTTTCTCTCCTTGCAGCCAGGCTCTGCGGATGCTGAGGCTGCTCTGGGCTCTGGCAGGGCTCTGCTGGAGCTCAGCACCGGGCTGGAATCAGCCAAAGAAGAAATGGTGTCACCTGCAGCACAGACTTGCTTGAGCATTTTGACAACGCAGCTCAAGTTTGCAGCGTGGACACCTCCAAGGCAAAACATGACACCTCCCAAAAATTAAAATTGTTCAATACCTTCTGAAATCAAATCAATCTGGAATGACTCCAAATGACATTTTTCAGCTTGCTCAAGATGTAGCTCAGCCCTTCTCTGAACAGTTCTCTCCCCCACCTGCCTTTTACTTCTCAACTGCTCCCTTTTTTCCCCCAGTGAATTCCCAGCCCATCACAGTCTCCTTTACTTGCTGGCCTTCCGTGTTGCCCCTGACCACAAGGAAGGCCGAGCCCCAGGCTTAGGGACTCGTGCTGTCACTGGCTGAGGAGCAGCAATGTCTCAGAGGTCCAGTGGGATTTTAGTGTCATTCAGAGCCACTCTCCAGCCCTCAGCTCTCCTCACTGCTGAGTTCCCACTCCCTTTTCTTCATCCTTGCAGCAGGATGAGCTCTGTGAATCCCCTTGAGCCTCCCCACTCTTCCCAGCCCACGCAGCCACCTCAGTGAGGCTGAAGCTGAAGTTTCTCTGTCTCCTCTGGCACACCAGTCCAGTCCCCTGTGTGGGGAGCCCCAGCCCCAGAGCACAGCACACAGCAGTGCAGTCCGGGCTGGAGCAGCTGCCCTGCAGCCCTGGCTTGGCTGTTTGTGGCAGCTGAATGCTCCCTGTTTCCAGCTGTCCCTGCAGGATGGCCCCGGGGCAGAGCCCAGCTGGGCTCCCACTGCAGCCCCTGGAGCTTGGGGCAGACAGTGCTCCCAGAGCTGAGGTTCATGGGGAGCACCCGCAGCTGTGCCTCGCACTCAGTGCTGGCAAGTGTTGTGTTCTCATCTCCTGCAGCCTGAGGGGAAAACAACCTGTGCTGCCAGGCCAGCACTGCCCCTCTGGACAGGGACAATGCTGAAGGGCTTTCCCATTCCAGAGGAGCTGGTACTGAGCCTTGGCAGGGCCTGGCAGGGCTGGAGCCGGGTCTGGCCTGCTGTCTGGGACTCGCTGCCCACCAACCGCCCCCACCCACCACGCTCCATTCTCCAGGGACAGAAGGGTCTGTGTGTGCCAGGGGCTCTTGGATGTCTCTGTATCCATGGACAGAAGGGTCTGTGTGTGCCAGGGGCTCTTGGATGTCTGTGCATCCATGGACTGAAGGGTCTGTGTGTGCCAGGGGCTCTTGGATGTCTCTGTATCCATGGACAGAAGGGTCTGTGTGTGCCAGAGACTCTTGGATGTCTGTGCATCCATGGACAGAAGGCTCTGTGTGTGCCTGGGTTTCCATAATGTCTCTGTACCCATGGGTATGGCATGAACATGGACAGTGAAAGTGTCAGTCATGTTGCTTGCACACTCCTTCCTTTGTATACAAGACAAAACCAGGCACACCCCCAGGTATGGATATATTAATAGGATATGGATGGATAGGGGTTTCCCACAGTGCAGTAACTTTTGCATAACTCACCATTTAACTGGTGGCCAGGGGATTTTTTCCCTACTCTGTGTGAGAAGGTGTCCCAGAGCTGAAGGAGCAGCATTCAGAACAGTTTCAGGATTTCTAGGCAGGAAGTGGAGCTCACAACCATCCACATAACTCGCCATATTCATTGGGATGGGCTGCTGCTTCTCTAGGAATTTGGCCCAATGCAGACATGAGACTTGGAAAAATGCCAGCTCTCTGTGGGTTTGTGCAAAAGGGGGAGCAGCACAAACACTTTGTGCCTGCCTGGGGGACACAAGGTCCAAGGAGCTTTGGTGGCAGAGGGTGATCTGGGCTGGTGGCAGGTGAAGTTCCATTCTGTGACATTCTCAGAGTGGCACAGGACAAAGGTCCAAGTACCCCCAACACCACTGATTAAGTCCTTGGAGTGCTGTACATCCTCTAGGAAAAGCTGCTGTCAGACAATCTATTGGGATTTATAACTTTCATTTGCAACACTTTAAATCCAAATTTCAAACTGCAATATTTTTACACTCAAGACACAGTAATGCATAAATGCATAATAGATCTTTCAATTTCCTATTGATGCAATCACAATTTAAAATAACATAATATTGCAAACAAAACCCTGAATGTTTTAAAAAAGGGATGCTGAGGTCAGTAAGATGAATCCATGCCATCAGAACATTTACAGAGTAACTGATTTCTCTTCTTAAAAAGATCAGTTGCCTCTTAATGCAAAGTTACCAAAGATTTTCAGTACACATTTGTTTTTTTGGTTTTATCTTTCATATTTTTTTCTTTCCTTTTTTGTCCAGTGTTTTTAACAGAGAACTCAGAGAACTCCTACAAAAGGAATGTACAGCAAAATGAGAAATATTTCTGATAAACAATGAAAATGTAGGCTCCTCCTCTGTTTCCTTTTCTATGGATACCCTGAAGAAAATTATCTAGCAGATATGAGCAGAGGTGTGAAGTGTTTCATTTGGACTGTGCTGGAGTTCAGCACTGCTGACATCCTGATCTAGTCAAGAGCTGCAGAATTCTTCTGCAGATCTCGAACCTTGTGTTTGCAGGCACAGCACCTGCAGTGCTGACACACCAATGCACATGAATAACTCTGTTATTCCCTCTCAGAATTTGGGCTCTGCCCCAGCACGAGGTGCTGCAGCCCTTTGCTCCTGGTTCCCGTATGGAGCAGCTCCCTTCCTGCTGGCTGAGCTGCTCAGGCAGAGCCCGGCAGCTCCTGGCCCTGCAGGGCTGAGGCTTTTCCCCACTGCTGGGCACAGACTGATGGAGCAGCACTGCTGAACACGGGCACACCCAGAGGCACCAGGAGCAGCTGCCTTTGGCCACCTGAGGCTCCAAGGCCCAAACTCTGAGCAGCCAGGGCTGGAAGAGACTCGCAGGCTCCCTGGTGGCTGTGCTGCCCCACTTGTGCCCTGTCGCTACAGGACACAAGACAACACGACGCAGACACGCTGCTGCTCTCAGACAGGAAAAAAAAGAGTTTATTTTCTGACTCCTACATTTACAGATTTCCAAAGGTGACAGAGGATTGGAAGGTGAAAGTGCCACCTCTCCAGGGACACTGGACAAACCAACAGTCCATCAAATTTCTCCTCCTCCATAAAAGAATGCAAACAATAAGTTGTTTACAGAAAAGTGTGTGAGAAAGTTTCATACAAGAATGCAAACATCAGAAGGCTTTAGAAAGTCTTAAAAAATCAGGGCGACATCTCACCCTTCTCAGTTTTAAAAAGAAAAGGAAAAAATGAACAACGTGAAAAGAAAAAAACCCATGAACAAAATTCAGCATCCATCCATGGAGGAATCATCGGAGTGATCACTCGCATCATCTGCATCCGAATCATCACTCCATGATTCACCCACTTGACGCCTTTCAGGTTGGTCACGGCTTCTGTTTTGCCTGTCAGTCGGATTCTGTCTCTGCGGTTGCAGGTCAGGGCGAACACACTTTGAAGGTACCCAGCGCACCCCGGTATCTGTGGATACACAAGCATACCCACGCCCCGAAGCGATAAGATCATAGGGACCTTCCCACTCTTTGGTGACTAAATTCCGCACCCGAACCTTCGCTCGAGGCTGATGTGCTTCGTCCGCAGCCTGCAACAAGAGATGGTGATTCAAAACAACAGGGTTATTTGAGTTCTGCGGCACCGTAAGATGATTGATGGTGTACAATGCCTTTGCCAACCGACTGTGCGGGGTTTCACCCTGCATTCCCCGTTTTTGTTTTTGAAGAACCCGCTTCAGAGTACCATGAGCACGTTCTACAATAGCTTGGCCAGTCGGAGAATGAGGGATACCAAACTTGTGTGACACACCCCACAACTGCAGGAACTGCCGCACCTTTTGCGATGCGTAAGCAGGACCATTGTCGGTCTTCACAGCAGAAGGTATGCCCAGAATGGCAAAGGCCTGCCTCCAGTGGGCAAGGACATCACGACGCAGACACGCTGCTGCTCTCAGACAGGAAAAAAAAGAGTTTATTTTCTGACTCCTACATTTATAGATTTCCAAAGGTGACAGAGGATTGGAAGGTGAAAGTGCCACCTCTCCAGGGACACTGGACAAACCAACAGTCCATCAAATTTCTCCTCCTCCATAAAAGAATGCAAACAATAAGTTGTTTACAGAAAAGTGTGTGAGAAAGTTTCATACAAGAATGCAAACATCAGAAGGCTTTAGAAAGTCTTAAAAAATCAGGGCGACAGTGCCCAGCCCAGCTCTGCCTGGGGCAGAGGGAGAACAAGGGGCAGCTCCCTCCCAGCCCAGCCCAGGGACCCCTCCAGCCCCAGGGCTTGGGGCACTGTCAGCACCTGCTGCTCCAGCCACCACTCCTGCTGACCCTGACAGCAACACCCAAACTGGGGCTGATCCTGAGGAAACAGCAGCAGGGCCTGGATCTGATCCCTGACTCTGGGGCAGGGCTGGACAAATGACCCCACAGCAGCAGCAGCAGCAGCACATGGAGCTGACTTTCAGCACAGCCCCTGCCACTTTTCCCTCCTGTGTGCAGCGGTGTCACAGCAGCCTGAGGCACCTGGGAGCCCCCAGTGCCAGCAGGGACTTGAGATGGCAGCCCTGGGCTCCTGGAGGTTTTGCAAGGAACAGAGGTGGGGACTCCCTGTCCATGGGGAGCTTCCAGATGGAAAAGGCTGCTGTGACCAGGCAGCTCCAAGGGCAAAGAAAGGAGAGTCTCGACCACTGGATCTGAGCCAGTCCCACAGTCCTGGGCAGCAGCCACTGAGCCCTGGGGGAAGAGAGGGCACAGCAAGAGGGACAAAACCAGGCGAGGTCAGAGACTGGAGAGAGCCAGAGCCAGCAGCAGGAACAGCTGCTTCACTGCACTTTTGGAAAAACCTCTTGGCTGGTTCAAAGCACTGAAGGGCATGAAGGGCAGAGAGGAGGCCTCACCAAACAATGCTCCTGTTTCCACACCCTCCCCTCTCTGTGTCCCAGAAGGAATTGCATGGACTGTATTCAACTCTCCGAGTCGTCTCGTTCAGCATGAGCAGCTTAGCACCAGGAGCTGAAGGAGCTGCTGCCACAGGCCACAGGAGCTGAGCAAGAGGGAACTTTTAGAGCAAAGTAATGCTGCTCAAATAGACCTAGCTAAATGCAGCGGATAGAATAATGGAATCACAGCATCCTTTCTGTTGGAAAAGACCTCTGAGCTCATCCAGTCCAGCTGTTCACCCAGCAGTGTCAAGCCCAGCACTAAACCATGTCCCTGAAGTGCCAAGGCCTGGATAACAGCCCTGAGTGAGGCCTGAGCAGCAGGCCCTGAGCCAAAGGTGACTTCTGGATGAACCTTCCAACCAAAGGTTATCTTTGTATCTGCTCACTGATTAAATATGCATGGTCATTAGCATTGTGATGGATGTAGCCACTCCTCAGTGACACATGTATTGGTCTTTTTGTATTTGCAAGCCAGACAGGGCCATGAAATCTGACATCTGTCCTTGTTTGGGGCTGAAGGATCAAAGTCAGCTCTCTTGGTCCCTCCTTGAGCCCTGGCCAGGCTTTGGGAGGAACCCAAGAGGAGGATGAAACCAGATGTTCCTGCACTAGAAGTGCTGTCAGTTTGTTCACTCAGCACTCTCAGAGCTGGGCCCTCTCACAGCGAGGTTGGAGCCTCACCTGTGGCTGGAGGCACCTGCAGGAATTCCCAGTGTCCAGGAGTGGCTCTGCAGCCCTTGGCTGGGACAGCTTCCCCCAGCTGCTGTGTGGATCTGGGGGATGGTGAAGGCTGAGGGTAAATGGTGCTGGATCTTTCTGCAAGCAATCTTTGGTTCTGATGATTGGGTGCATTGCTGAGCTGCTCCTTTTGTGATTCTTTGCTGCTTTGAGCTGCAGTAAATGACACTGATTCCTTCAGTTGCAGTCTGTGTCTTTGGTGCTGACCCTGCCCCCTGGTAAAACAAAACTGGCACAGTCTGGCCAGATCACAGCAAAATGTCACTTGTTAAATGTAAATGTGAGGAATCAGTGGCATCAGAAATTCCCAGATGGGAAGCCCTTCCCTGGAGTTGGCTGGCTCTGGAGTGGGCTGAGGTCGCAGCACTGTGTGAGCAGTGGGGCAGTTGGTTAAAAGAAGCTGAACCCCTGGATGTCTTAAAATGTATCCAAAAATTGCATATGGAAAAGGAAAAGAACTTGTGGGTTTGGGCAGACAAAGATGAATTTGTTAACCGTACATTGAAAACAGCACCTTCAGAAGGAACAATTCTTGTTGGAATGCTCCCACATGGAGCAACAGAAGGTTTTAATCTTGAGCTCCAATGCATTTGTGCAAGTGAAATATTAATATCTTAATAACTATGTACATATTTATAGTATAATAAGACCTTAATATATATATTGATATATATATTTTATATATATGTCTATAGCTATCTAGCTATATCTATATTTCTATACCAATATCTATATCTACGTATAAAATAGTAATAATGTGAAATAGTGCTGACAATACTAATTTGCTAGCTTTGGCTGCTCAGGGATGTAACATTAAACACTCTATAGAAAAGGATTGGCCTGGACCCTAATGTCAGAGGTAAACTTTGTGAGATTGTATACAATGAAAAAAGGAGGAGGGCATAAAATTGTCTATTTTTACAGGGTTTGCTGATACTGTGATGCAGAGTGCTTTGTCTGTTACTGTGAAAAATACCGTGATTAAGACTGCAGGGTTTTTCATGTTCCAAACTATCCTCAAGCTGCAGGATTTGTTGAACAGGTGAGGGGGTTGTTAAAAGAGCAGTTGAAAAAAGGAGGAGATGGGAACCTGTCCCCATGGTGAACCCATCTCCCAGATGTGCTCCATACCCTTAACAATGGCCCACTGGGGAAATGGAAACCCCTGGCTGTGCATGGCTGCACCCAGTTTGCAACTACAACCATGGACAGAGAGACTTGGACTGCCTGGGAAATTGTTGTGGGTGTGATGGCCCCTGGCAGGGCCAGCCCAGAGGCTGCAGGGCTGGACCTTCATGCATTGGAATTAATTAGGATAAATCCAAAGCAAATGAAAGCTATCAATACTGAGAGAGGAATTCCGATTCCTCCAGGACACTTTGGTTTGGTAACTGCTCGCTTGGAGCTTGGTCTTGCAAAATGTTCATGTCATGGCAGGAGGAAAGGAGGAATTGATGCTGAATATAAAGGAGAAATTACAGTAATTCTGTTAAACAATTGTCAATAAGATTGGATTATTCAACCCCATGACAGGGTAGCACAGTTATTGATATTGCACATTTAAGCACGATTGTGAAAAATGGAGATCCACCTCCAGTCATTACCATTTGTGGAGATAAAGGGTTTGGATCCAGCAGTCCTAACAATGGAGCCAGAGTGTGGGCCCGGAGGCCAAAAGGCCCTCCTGAGGCAGCTGAAGGAGCAGCTCCTAGGAAATACAATATTGAATCCTGAAACCTGGGCAGGAATAATGGGAATGTCCCTGCAGCCAAGTATTCTGTGTGAGAACAAGTAGATATTACAGGATACTGTTTTACACATCCTGCCAGACCAAATCTCCTTGTTTGCCCCAACGGCCCCTTTGGAAAATGCTCTGATCCACAGGGCTCCCTGTGAATGCTGCTCTGACACTGAGGGACTTGCACACAAATTCCATCCAGGAGCTTTGGTGCCCTCAGGGACTGGGACTCAGCCCCCTTCCAGCCAAAGGGGAAAGGGCCCCACCAAGCCTTGTTAGCCACAGACAACATGATAAAGCTGACCAGCAAAGGACTTTGGAGGCATTGTTCTGGAATTGAAAAGGCTCCATCTCCATGGACAACACAATTATTCTTTACTGAAATGAGATTGAGAAAAAATTAAGACCAGTGTCACTAAAGTACTATTGATGTCTGTAAGTTGTACCTTGATAGTGTGCCAGAATCTTTGTTTGCCACAAACACCTCCAGTGTTTCACCAAGGGATTAGTTCATCAAAATTTAATGATTAGTTCTGAAAATTTCAAGATCAGGGTAGTCAAAGTACTCCATGTCACTAATTTCTGTGTTTGTTCTCAGCTGAAGTTGGGAGGAATGGGGTTCTCATGGAGGGCCCACCCTGTGGGGTGGCCAGAACTCAGTCCGTGGGCTCTGACTTGTAACTGTCAGTGAAGGGACAGTTCAAGAAAACACAGGAATACAATGATCCGTTTGACAGGATTCACTAAGATTTCCCTTCAGGAGAAACCCAAGCCTGTTCTAGTTACAGAGGCCACAGTGTGAGAGGATTTCTGTGCTTTACCATCACTCCCAATGTCAGTAGAACTTGGGCTGCTGGAGCTGGTCAGTGTCAGTGTTACCCCACTCCTGGCTGCAGGGCCACCATTTAGGGTCCTTCAGCAACAACCACAAGGAAGAGTTGGGGCCCAGAGAACATTTTCCCTGTGGAGTGCCTTGGGTTTCAGAAAGCAAAAGATTCTGGTTCATCCTGTGCCCCATGTGTGCTGCCCCGTCCTGTGGAGTTGACTGGATGGATTATTAGAAGTAGCAAATGATGCTGTTAAAATGTCCAATAAGCACATCCTATGGGCTCCAACAAACACAAATGGGGACTGCACAGAACCGCATGGCCTTGGATTATCTGCTTGCTGGCCAAGGAGGAGCCTGGGCTGTCATGGGACAGGAATGTTGCACTGCTGTCAGTGATGCGTTAGAAGGCCAACAGTCAGCAATCACCTTGACAGAAAGAGCAGGAGAAGAGTGGCAGAAAGAAGAAAATTCTTCTTGGTGGGATTGGCTTCATGGCTGCCAAATTGGAGGCTGCTGTGAAATGCATTTGTGGCAGTGTCCCTCATCATTGCAGTGTGTGCACTTGGTGTGCACTCTAACATTCCATGTTCAAGTTGTTGTGACACTTTATGCTGGGAAGTGAAGTATTGAGACTTGTCTTAAAAGAGACAGTCTCAAGTAAAGAGAGCATTTGATAAATAACAGAATAACAGCAACTCTTTAGGCATGTTTGAAAAGGAACGTGAATAGCTCTGAGTAATAAAATTTAACAGCACTTAATTGAAGCACAAGGGGAGATGCCTTTATGCCTAATATCTAAATCTAAACTGTGCTATTGAAATAATTGTTATGAAGCTAGTAGTTCACTGTAGCTCTCCGGACCCATCCAAGTAGCAAGGCCTGAACAGGTTGGGATCAAGGCCTGAACAGGCCTGGAGGCAAAGTTCATCTCTAGATGAACCTTCCAAATAAATGGTATATTTGTATCCACTCACTAACAAAGCATTATTAACAACATGATCAGTGGATGTGTTCCTTGATAAAACATGGATTTCTCTTTCTGTATTTAGAAACCAGACAAGGCCCCATCTGGCCTTGTTTGGGGGTGAAGGATCAAAGTCAACTCCCTTGATTCCTCCTTGAGCCCTGGCCAGGCTTTGGGAGAAACCAAACAGGAGAATGAAACCAGATGTTCCCACCCTAGCAGTGATGTCAGTTTGTTTGTTTGAGAGTGTAAAAGCTGTGTCCTCTCACAGCGGGCTTGGAGGCTCCTTGCCTGCAAAGGTGGAGGCACCTGCAGGAATTCCCAGTGTCTGGGAGTGGCTCTGCAGTCCTTGTCTGCCCCAGCTGATGTGTGAATCTGGGTGATGGTAAAGTCTGAGGGTAACTGGTGGTGGATCTTTCTTTAATCACTGTAGGCAATCTTTGTTAGTAATGACTGGATGGATTGCTGAGCTTCTTTTGTAATTCTTTGCTAATGATTATGTGCTTTGCTGAGATTATCCTTTTGTAATTCTTTGCAGCTGTGCATTATATAAATTACAGGATTCCTGAAGTTGGTGTCTGTGTCTTTGGTACTGACCCTTCCCGCTGGTGAAACAGGGTTCCCTGTTGCCTAAGAGTTACCTGGGAAGGCAAAAACCCTCACTCCAACATTTCCCCCTTCCTCCTTGTTCCCCGCACTTCATACACTGAGCATGATGTCCTGTGGTCTGGGGTATCCCCGGGGTCAGTTGGCGTCACCTGTCCTGGCTGTGTCCCCTGCCAAGCTCCCCCCCAGCCCCAGCCCCTGCCCAGCGTGGCTGGAGGAGGGGCAGGACAGGCCTTGGCTCTGTTGCAGCTCAGCAAGAACAAAACCATCTCTGCGTGCTCAGCCATGTGCTCAGCACCCGGCCCAGCAGTGTCTCAGTGCCAGTGTCTGTGCCCTCAGTCCCTGCCAGGGCTTTCCATGGCAGCTGCCAGGACAGGTGACCCAGGTGTCACCCCCAGTGAGGGCTGCCATGGAAACAGTGCCAGCACTGCCCCTTTCTGTCTGGCTGAGCTGGCTTTTGGCCCTGGCAGTGCCCTTTGCTGCTGGTTCCTGGTGCCTGAGCGGCCAGCGCGGCACAGGGCAGGTGGCCATGGCACAAGCCCCCAGCAAGGGATCCCCTCTGGCTCTGGGCAGTGACAGCAGCCCTGAGCAATAGGCTGGCGCACTGGGGTCGGTGCAGTGTCCATCCAACAGTGTCTTGTAATGGCCCAGTGCAGACTGGGATGATGATCCACCCTCCCAGCTGGCCCAGGGCAGCTCTGCAGTGCCCTTCCCCACAGCCTGTCTGCACAGAAGCACTTGCTGGGTGCTCTGCATTTCCCTTCCCTCACTCTTGGGTCTCTCCCACACCTCCCAGCTCAGAGCTTTCAGCTGCAAGGAGTTCAAAGCTGGTCTGTCTGTCAGGAGTTGGTCTAATTCTGCCCTGAGCAAACTCTGGATTTGTGTTTATTGCAGAACTTCCTGTGTGTCTAAAACATTCCTTCCAGGGTTCTGCCTTAGGGAAGGGGAACCTCCTTGGTGGCAGCTTGGGCTTGGCACACACTTGAGGAGGATGTCTGTTTTCAATGGGGAAACTCAGGAGTTTTAGATTGCTTCAAAATATAAAAGAAACTGTACCCTCTTTGGCTGTGTACAGCCAGTTCTCTGAGCAAAGCAGGTCCCAGTTGAGTGAGGAGAGACAAAATGGGCATGGGGAATGTGGAGCAAGGTTGTCCACACTGGGTCAGAGCTCAAGGCACAGCTTCTCTGAGCAGGCCAGAGCTCCTTAGGAGAGTCCCTGCTGGATCAATATCAGTCACTGAATGCTGCAATCATCTCTTGTGTAATAAGAACAGCAATAAAAGACACCCTTTAAAATAGGAATACATACTTCCTAGAAGCTCTTTGAAATATTTCTCCATAACTGAAAAAGGAAACCCTCCTAATGACCTGCACTAGAGCGGAGGGAAATCAAGGCAGAGCCATGGTTTGGCAGGACTTGCTTGATCCTAATGAGCCCTGTGGTGCATTTAGAGCTGAGCCCTGGAACTTCATGGCCTAAGAGGACATTGCACAAACCTTTCCAGGAGTCCAAGTCAGAGGAAACACCCAAAGTGTCTCAAGGCATTAATGGGTCCCACTGAGGTCCCTCTCCAACACAGGCTCCTCATGGACTAGTTGGAGGAGAGAATTGGTGGCCAGCATAGCACAAAAGCCTCTTAGAGACTCAGTGTGGAAAGGAGAATCCAAAGGACATTAAACACCTTGAGTGTCTCAAAGCATTAATGAGCCCCTCTGAATGTCAGTAGAAAGCTCTCAAGGGACTCCTTAAAGCAGATTATTGGAGGCCATGATTGCACAAAGCTCTCAGAGACTCCAAGGCAAAAGCAAAACCCAAAGTCCTTGGAAAAACCTGCAGTCCCTGGGAGCATTCAGGAGCCCCCAGGGCCATTGCTGAGCAAGGCTCCCCAGGGACTCCTTCCAGCAGATCCCTAAGGCCACTGGGATGTGGGCTAGGGGGGGATGCTGAGGGCAGGACAAGGGGCTGACACTGCCCAGCCTGGCTGGGGCTGTGCCAGGAGGCCCCAGGGCCTCAGGACAAGGTGTCCCCTCCCAGCCCTTGGTGGCACAGACCCTGCTGTGCCCCAGGCCACCAAGACTTGGCTTCTCTTTGTCCCCACCTGTCATCACTGCCTCCAGTTCTCTTCTCTTCCTGGGCCCTGGGGACACTTTCTCAGTCGTGTCCCTCAGTGGGACCCATTAAAAGTCCAAGAAACTTTGGAGTTGGATTGTGACTTGGAGTTCTGGAGAGGTTTCTTCAGCTGCCTCTCAGGGACTGATGTTCAGGGCCTGAGCACAAAGCCCCAGAGGCTCATTAAAGTCCTTGTGCTGTGTCTGTGCTGCTGAGCTGGGCTGGGCTCCTGGCACAGAGGCAGCTCCTGGTAACCAAGAAGAGCTTCAAAAGCACATTTCTCTTGATGAGCAGCTCTTCTGCCAGCCCAGCAGGGCTGGGGCACTGCCTGCAGCCAGCCCGGGCACAGCCCAGAGGCACAGAGAGCTTCAATCAGTCAGGGCTGGGAAGGTGCTGAGAAGTGCCTGGGGCAGAATCACTGCCAGCCCTTGGCACAGGAACCTCTGGCTGCAGGACAATGCAGCTGCAGCTCCTGGAGTGATCTCCTAAAGCTGGAACATCCCAATGCCTACAGACCCTGTGAGTACAACTCTGAGTATTTCTGGTGCAGGGGAGGTGAAATGCTCATGAAACTCTGACATGCTGAGATCTTCTGATCAGTCATGGAATATTTCCAAAATAAGGGTTTTTGTAAAAAAGCAGAAATTTTTGTAAGACTTTGTATTCAGTTTCCTACTACTGGATAATGGCAGGGAGGGAGAATGAACAATATAGGATGATTATGAATTATTAATTATGAAATTTGAAAATTGTCTGAGACATCTGAACTGTTTCTTTTAGTGATCACTAGGTTCACGGGAGATCCCTAATGTGCTTTCAGCCACTCTGCCCATGGACAGCACCAGCATCACTTTTGCTCGAGCCATCAGGCTCAGTCTGAGCTGTCCTTTCTCCAAGCTGCAAACAGAACCTGCCCCCAGCCAGTGCCCTGCAAACAGGCAGGGTTCTGTAGGGCCAGGGAGAGTGCACAGAGATTTGGGGTCTGTGGTTGCTGACAGGGAGAGATCAGGCACAGGGAAACACTGGCAGGAGGAAAATCTCCAGGAAGCAGAGATGATCAGGCAATGGGAGGAAACAAAAGCCAGCAATGCTGTGGCAGGGAGAGTTTAGAGATGCCCTCAGGATCCCCTCCAGTGCAGCCCCTCCCTCTGAACAAGCCCCCTCCCTCCTGTCCCCCAGCCAAGCCTCTGCCCTCAGGGCTGGGGCTCCAAGGCGTGAAGCCCCTCCTGTGCAGGCAGAGCTGCAGCAGAGCCGTGGGGCAGCTCTGCAGCCCCGGGCCCAGTTCCCTCTGCAGAGCACAGGGCTGGGAGCAGCTGCCCGGCCCTGGGGGCTCTGGGAGGGGGCACAGCTGGCTCAGGGTGACGCTGTGCCCAGTGCCCGGCTCTGGGCAATGCTGTCAGTGCACCCAAGGAAAGAGCTGCATCTCCCTTCATCCAATGCCAGCATAAAGACACTTGGAAGTCTCCCTGAGATTGCAGTCCAAGCTGGGAGCTTCAACCCAGGGTGCAAAACTGTCCTAGAGCATCTCTGAGTTATAAGTTTAATGAGGAAATGCAGAGGTGTTCTGACACTGAAAATGCTGCTGGGTTCATGAAACGAGCATTGTGAGTCCTTGGCTACAGATACGGAGCTGGGCTGTGGTGGATCCATCTCCTCTCAGCAGTACCTGGTGACATTTTAGGGGAAGCATGGGAAGGTGATCACCCTCCACCTGAGAAAGGCTAAAGCCCAGAGAAAATCTCAATAGGTCAGAAGGAGAGACCATCTCCCCTTACGCTTCACTCATCACTTAACCTAACAGAACTTGCTCTGTTCCACCTGAGGGCAGCAGAAATGCTGAGGGTTTCTGATATCCAAGAACAGCAGCAAAGATACAGGGGATCTTAGCAAAAAAACCAGCAGAATTCTTGAACACGAAATGGTGTGTCTGTGTGTTACCGAGGAGGGTGTCTGGGAAATGCCTTTGATTTTGGTTCCAGGTATCTCCTCTAAATCTTCACTGTCCTTTCTCCATGAACAGGTCCCCATGTGCAGCCCCAAAAAATGTCCAACAACAGCTCCATCAGCCACTTCCTCCTGCTGGCATTGGCAGACACGCGGCAGCTGCAGCTCCTGCACTTCTGCCTCTTGCTGGGCATCTCCCTGGCTGCCCTCCTGGGCAATGGCCTCATCATCAGCGCCGTAGCCTGCGGCCACCACCTGCACACACCCATGTTCTTCTTCCTGCTCAACCTGGCCCTCAGCGACCTGGGCTCCATCTGCACCACTGTGCCCAAAGCCATGCACAATTCCCTCTGGGACACCAGGAACATCTCCTACACAGGATGTGCTTCTCAGCTCTTTTTTTTGTATTTCTTCCTGTCAGCAGAGTATTTCCTCCTGACCATCATGTGCTATGACCGCTATGTGTCCATCTGCAAACCCCTGCACTACGGGACCCTCCTGGGCAGCAGAGCTTGTGCCCACATGGCAGCAGCTGCCTGGGCCAGTGCCTTTCTCTATTCTCTGCTGCAAACGGCCAATACATTTTCCCCGCCCCTGTGTCATGGCAATGTCCTGTGCCAGTTCTTCTGTGAAATCCCCCAGATCCTCACCCTGCTCAGCCCAAGGCCCTGGAAAAGCAGATTAAAACACCCACCCAGAAAGTACCCTATGATTCCAAGGTCAATCTTTCCTCTAGCACGGGTTTGCTGTCAGAGTCTGTATGGGATTATAAAATCACCAGGAGAAAAGAGCATGAACAAGTTCTGCTTTGTAAGTCCCTCAAGGCTTTGAGGGAGAGGCTTTGTAATGCTTACTTGTTCACAGGAGCACATAACAAGGCTTGAAACAGTAAAAATAGTCCAAACCCTTTAGAAATTGGAAGGAAAACCTGAGGCACTGGGAGCTAGCAGCTCAGAAACGCGTGGCTTTTGCTCCTCTCTTCTACCTGAGAGCTTCCTGGGCAGGGGCAATTCTTCCAGTTGCATCACCGTGGCCATGGCTAGCAGGGGCAACGAGCAGATGGATTTAGCTTCTCCTGCCAGCCCCTGAAATGCCAGTTGTCATTTGTGTGCGCTGAGGATTCTGTTTCAGACTCTGAACTTGCGCAGCTGCTCCTTGGGCGCTGCTGGCCCGCAGGCGCAGCGGTGCTGCAGCAGCTGTCCCGCACACAGGGAGGGCTCTGGAGCCTCCCCAGGGCCACCAAGGAGCGGAGGAGGGAACGTGCCCGGGATCTGCTGCAGTACCGTGGGGTTGTGGGGGATCCTTCGGTCTCTTTGATGGGAGAGGGAAGGGGGCAGATGGAATCAAGATGGGACAGGGATCAGACAGCCCCACGCCAGGCAGCATTTTCTCCTCTGAGAGCTCCTCTGAGTTGAGCGAGCTAGTGAAGCCTGCAGAGCAAATGAGACCTGGGAGTGAGGGAAAGGCTGGTTGGAAAGGAGTCAGATAAAGCCCATGTGGGCATTTCTCCTGCCAAGGGGCTCCTGGGGAGACAAAGCAGACAAGAAAGATGTTCCATCTCCCAACATTTCCTGGGATATGCTTTTGTGGTTGCCTTGGCTGTGTTAGTGGTCACAGGTTATTGGGAGGACTCTATGATCTTAAAGGTTTTTTCCAATGGAAATAGTTCTGCAATTCTAAACCTCCATTCCTGATTTGGAGGATGCAGTCCCAATTAGACCCATATTTGAGTTTTTAAGGAATTTAGCATCTACCTTTCCTTGAAAGTAATAGGAATTAGGCTTTAAATGCTCTCAAAACATTTGAAATCCTTGCTCTTAAGCTGTGTGTTTGAATTGAAGAGCTTTTGTCCACAAAAGTTGGACCATGGGATGAACGCAAGCAATTCAGTTGCAGTGGCACTTGTTTCACCTGCATTTCTTCTTCCTTTCCCCATGGGTGGCCGATTTGGGAGTATTTGTCTTGCACTTGGAGTTCTGGCTCCGACTTGCTCATGGATGTGTGGTAAAATCTTATCTACCCCTTTCTACTAAAAAATGCTTGCAGACTGGTGGGAATTGCTAGAGACAAGGCTTACAAACCAGTCCCCAGTACGATTAGCCCAGTGTCCCTGCTTCAATCCAGGTATGCCTGTATTAAAAAGGAGCAAACTATTCTAACTCACTCACCCCCTCCCTCCCCTTTTATTTGGTAGCTCTTGTAAGGAGTCCTTGCCATTCCAACTCTTTGTTATCAAATGTGTGAAGGCACAATACTGCTGTAGCAGAAGCCTGAGTTCAGTGAGAACATGTCCAAAGCACTGGGTCCCAACAGCAGTGGGCACGGTGAGAGACTTGGCTCTGCTGCCATGGCCATCCAGCCATGGGGAGAGCAGCTGCTGGGGCTTCCCCCATCTGCCAAGAGCAGTCTGCCTCCAGCATGTGGACTGCATGGCCACGATTTGGAAAGAATGTGTAAAATGCATAGTTTGAATGTATTTTGATGGTGTCTGACATCACCTGACTGGAGCAGTTTGGTAGGCAGGACGCCCTGCGGGCAGGGCCATGGCAGGGATCGGTGGCTGGCACTGGCACTGGCAGTGTTATTTTTGCAGACAGGCTCCTGGTACATCTGCAGGGGAGGGCACCAGCAGCTGTATCAGCCCAGCGAGCAGCAGCACTTGGAGGAGACCCTCATCTGCAAAGAGCCTGTCACTCCCTTTGCTTTCTCCCACGGCAGCACAAGATGATTCCGCTGGAGGTGAAGGGCTGCTGCAGCCTGGAGACTCCTTCAGCCAGCACTTGCTGCAATCTCGTTCCTGCAGCTGTGCCTGGAGGATGTTGGCCTGCAGAGGTGCTGCCAATGTCCAGGAATGCCGCTTGGCCCAGAGAGGCAGTGTGTGTACAAAAGCTGCATTCAAAGCGCTGATTGCCAGACCCCGGAGCCGCTGGCAAGGGCAGCAGCTCTTCTTCATTCCATGCAGGAGAGAGCCCAGCCTTGGAGCCTGTCCCTGGCGACAGGGAAACACTCTGAGTATAGGTTTGAATTTTCAGGGACAGTCCAAATGAGAATTGCTTTGAGGCAGGTGTTGTAATGTTGGATTTGGGTGTGTCTGCAGAAAAGAAAGCAGGAATAAACTCCTGCCACCATGACGGTGAACTTTTCATGGCCAATCTACACCCTACAGATACACTGGTCATGTTGGCCCACTGAACACTGGGGGCATCTAATGCAGAGATCTTTGAATAGATAAGAGAGATGAGACTTGAAGAATAATTTTGCAGATGCTGAAGAAGGGATCAGACCCACGTGTCCCGTGGGTCAGGCTTAGTTCTGCCAAATCAAGGATGATTAGTTTTATCTGCTCTGTTGGAGAGTATTTTAGAATGACCTGCCAAGTGCTATTTCTATGAAGAAAATTTTGAATTGTCAGGAACTTCCAGGGTCAGAAATGTTTTGAGGAAGATGATGTTTATATTGGGTTTGGGTGTCTCTGCAATCAAGAAAGCAGGAAATAAACCGCCGGAACAAAGAAGCAGAGCAAAAGTGGAATGTTTGGATGGTCAATTAGTTCCCTAAAGCTATCAGCCAGCTGAATTGTGGGCTCATCTACTGGGGAGTGCAGAGCTGCTTTAACTTCCACCGCCTGGTGCCATTCTTTGTGTCCCAGCACTTTGTTTGATGTGAAGAGAAATTAACCAATTCCCACACCAACCAGCTGTAACCCAGAACTGAGTGGGAATTCCAGAAATAAAGGATTGAAAAGTAGCTTTGGAGAGGGTTTACTTCCTAGACAGTGTGAAACCCTCAGGCGTGGCCAGGCTGGGCTTAAGGCTGGCTGCCCTTGGGAAGGGAAGGGAAAGGGATGGAGTTGGGGTGGGGTTTTGCAGCCATGGAAATGAGAGAACCACGGGCTATTGCATCACAAAGGGGCAGCCCCATGGGCTATTGTGTCACAAAGGGGCAGCCCCACGCTGGGGCTGTGAAGGCTGTGAAGGTTGTGGCTGGCACGGCCGCAGCGGCAGCAGACGCGTCTGGCTCTGCCTCTCTGTGCCGAGCGCTGGCGATCAGAGTCACCCGGCCTTGTTCTGAGGCTGGGCACCAAGCTCCTGTCGCTGGCTACACTGAGAGTGCTCCCAAATTCAAACCCAGATCCTTCTGCCAGGCAGAAGCACGGGTTCAAAGATGGAGTTTACTGGAAAAGGAAAAACCTCTGAAGGAAAAGGTGAGGATAGGAAGGAGCTGAAAGGCTGAAGCCAAATGGAAAAACAATCCCACCATATTTCAGGGAAAACTGCTCCATGCTGGTCAGTGCTGGCTCTGGGTCAGAGTAGGTGGCTGACAGATACAGATGATCCTGCAAGGACACCCATGGCATCACAACATTCTGTCATTAGTTTACTCTGCTTTCTCCTTTTTGACAGCAGCCAAATCACTCATACTGTCAGCCAGGACAGGGACTGTGGCCACAGCTGAGCACAGACTGGACATGGTCATGAGACGCAAGTCCTCTTGCTTTCCTTGCCATCAATGTCAGGTCTCACTACAGATAAATTTCCCATTCTTCCTCTGCTTGCTGGTCAGGTCCAACCCTGAGGATGGTATTACAGTGCTACAGAAACACCAATAAGGCCTGCCTGTTGCTGACAGGACTTGGTGGTTTACAGAAATAGCAGTCACAGCTGTGTGGGTTTTTCCTGTGGATTCACAGGCCAGACTGAAGAAGGAATATTTTCTCCTCTTATCATTGGAGCCTTCGCCTTTTCCCTTCAGACTTCCCAGCTCCATACTGTTCATAGGAATTAAATGCAGGCTAGTTCCATGAAAAATGAACCCAAATAAATTTTCTCTACAATTAAAAATTATTCCCCTTGAGTGCCACACCCATTAGATGTGTTAATGATAAAGGTGGGAATTCACCTAACTCACTTCTTCCCCTGTGAGCATGGCTCAGCCTCACACAGAGGTGAGGGGGTAGAGCTGGGCCAATCTCAGGTGGGAGGAAGGGTCTTGTGGCAGCCCAGAGAGCCTGTGCACATTGCCAGGGAACAGCTGTGCCCTGCATGTGCCCCTGCAATGAGCTGTGCTGCTGCCAGTGCCTGTGGAGCTGGAGGGCTGCTCAGCTGTGGGGCAGGGAGAGGAGCAGGAGGGTGCATGTGCAGCTGAGCCATTGCTGGAGAGCACAGGGCTCTGGGCTCCCTGCTGTCCCAGGGCAGCCCAGAGGCCAGGGTGCTCCTGTGGCATTCCTGTGGAAGTGGGCCAGGGTTTTCCCTTGGCCTGCCTCAAGTGCCTGCCAGCAGGAGCATGTTTCCCTGTGCAGCTCTTTAAAAGTTTGCAGGGAATGTGTCCTATGAGATATGGAATTTAGCTGCTTTAGGTTTGCATTGTGGCCCCTGTTAAACTTTGTGTCTCCATTTTGCAGATCGGACTGGTTACAGTCTTACCAAGAAGGTTCCTCTGGACAGTTCTGATGTTCCCTTATCCACAAAGTCCTTGCCTGCTGTACAGAGATCTCTTTCCTCCAAGCTCAGGAAAAAGCTGCTGCCTGTATGAATATTGTTTGAAGAATAGGATTTATGTTTTAGGTTTCGTAGTTACAGATGTACATATGTTCTGATCCTTAGGTGTAGTTTTGAATAAATGTGTTTTGATTGTATCTTTAAATCTTGATTACATATTTTTAATTGTATATATTTTATACTGATGATGAAAAAAAAAGTAAATAAATAAATCAAATTTAAATAAACCAGGAGAAGAATGTGAGACCAGGTCCTGCTAGCCTAGAGATTATGGGAGTGCAGCTCACTCAATGTGCCAGTGTCTCACCACATCCTTTCCTCCTCAATGGGCCTCTCCTCTTCCTCTTTGGCCATGTTTTCTTGGTGTCATTTGTGCTGCTCTTTGGTACTTGGCATTACGACAGGGCCACCTCTTGACCTGTTTGGAGGACAATGGATCCAAAAGATCCTGTATAGTCAAAAGCTTTCTACATAGGTGTGTTCTGTGCTCAGAAAAGGCCGGAGAAAAGAAACAAAGAGAAGTGTGCCCAAACCCCAAAGCTTTGCTCCTTTGCAGTCTCACACAGATCTGGCTCACGGGTGTCTTCAATCACAATTTCATAGGTAAGAAGAATTCGTGTCTTTCACTGGGAAAAGATGCACTGCTTTGGAAAAAGCATCTGTATGTATATTTACCCAGGACAGCAGCCCAGCTGTGTTGTTTGCACCTTGTTTGCAGAAGGATGAGTGCACTGGGAGGCCAATAACAAGTGACAAAGGTTCCTCAAATCTGTACTGCAGCCTGGGTGCCATTCAGCCCAGAGCTGGGGGACAATTTGTTCATCATGGAACAGTGCTTGCCACTGAAATGAATTCCTGCACAGATGGAAGAAGCAATTCTGGATGCAGCTCCACCTGTTTGTGGGCTGCATGATCATTGACAATGCTGCCTTTCCAGAAATTATTCCACAGTTTTCTTTCATAGGCATTTGAAGCTTTTGAACTTCACATTTCACTTTGCTTTGCCTTAGGGAAAAACACTTCTAGGCCCAGTGCAAAATGTAACCTTTTGCCAGCAAAGTTCTCATGGTTGCCAGCTTCTGATGTTACAGAAGAAACGGCATGGGAATGTGTTAATTAGGCTTTCTGAAAGTAAAACTCTATGTCACCTGGCTGCATGTGTTTGCTTAGCTATGGGTCTAGTCCTGGCCTAGTAAAGCCAGGGCAGGGTGGCATGTTGCAGGGAAAACTAGCCCGTGAGCTGCTGGGGTTGCCATCACCAGCAGAGTGAATGTGGCCTTTGGGGATTTCTCTGGAGACAAAATTAGGGACCTACTCAATGCCACAATATTCTCTTAGATCTTTCTAAAATATCCTAGAAAAGGCAGTGAAACTTCACATCTCCTTGCACAGCCACTGTTTGAATTGGGGCATTTTTGTCCCTCCTCAAGTCATTGCTCTTGCACACCAGAAACATGAACATCCACCAACAGGAATGATGCACGGTCCTCCTGCTGCTGCTTCAGAGCACTGGGAAGTGCAGACCTGGGTATGACCACCATGAACACTCAATTAGCATTTCATGCTCCTCCAAGCTATCCAGATCTCAGGGCTTTTTGTTTCAAAGCAGCCACTGTACTGGCTCTAGGGAAGAACAGGAAATGGGAAGCAGCAACTGCCTGCCTTGCAAGGGTGTAGGGGAAGACCGCAAGTGTCTGCCTCAAAAGATGAATGGGAAGGGTGTAATTGCCAAAGCAAAAGCCTCATTAGGATAGCAGGATCAGGTCTTTACTGCATGCTTGCATGAAGATCATTTGGTACCTCCTTTTTGCATCTCATGCAGAAAAGGAGCTCTTAATAATACCATGCTACTTAAAAGCGCATTGGGATGTAGCTCTCTAGTGGTTCTCAATGAAGCAGACTGCCTGCTTTGTCACTGCCAGCCCTGGTGAGCCTGCGAGGGATCCTAGTGTATCCCATGCCTGCTTTGCCTCCAAGCAAAGCTTGCGTTTCTTTATTAGTGTGGAGTAAATAGAAGAGTAATAAAATGGACAATTAAACTGGCCACTTTGGAGGATATGCTCATGCTTTCACATGTCAGTTCTGTACCCCATGCTCCCAAGGCCTGTTACTCATTATGGAATATTTTAATAAACAACCTCAGCTCTCCTGTTGCATCTGAATAAAATTGCATAAAATCACAGAGAATTCTGCTAGCAGAAACAAGACAAGAGCCTTCCAACACTCACTTGCAGCAGTCCTGGATTTCTGCAGCCCTTTGTGAAAAGCTGTTGTAGACTGAGTGTTTGGAGTTGGTTTGGGCCTTTATGAAAGATATGTGGAACAGAGTGCAGGGCTCTCCTAGCAGAAAACTGTTTGTCCAAGCCCAGGGACATGGTGCTGGCAGAAGCGGAGCAGCCCCGCTCCCAGCCCAAGAGTCTGTGAGCTGAGCCACGCCAGGGAGAAAAGGCACTGAGGGGCTCCAGCCCAGCTGCTTCACCTGCTGTGACTGTTCCATGGAGCTCTGCCACTTGCAGAAAGTCGATGCCAGATGAACCACCGAGCTTTCATCAGCTGCTAGAACTACTCCATGACAGCTCCTGTTCTTCCTGAGAGAGATCCCGGCTCCACCTTGTAACACGTGTCATAGGGGGATCTGTTTGTTAATAAACTGTTGGGGTTTTTTTCCACTTTCATCTATTAGTAATAATTTCCTATTGCAGGAAAGGGATTGTTGCAACAGTTTAGAGGAGACGACTTATTGCACAGTATCCTATTTTAAGTTGTCTCAAACTCTGTGAGACAGATGGCTTCACATAGGAGCATCCCCAAGGCTGCTGAGGGAAAGGCAGAGAGGAAGACAAACTGAGTATTTCTCAGGGAAATTCCTTGACACCAAACCAACCTGAGTTGTCAAACAGTGGACCTGCCATTTTGAGACAGGGGGAAACCTTTCAGTGTGTTTGGTCCAGGCTGGGTTATGCTCAAGGCAAAGGTGTGTCAGTGCACTTGATTCCTTCTCTCCTCATTGTGGCCAGCACGCACAGGAGCCCAGAGCTCCTCCAGAAAACACCACAGCACTCAGTGAGAGAAAACTTGTGCCCAGTTCTCACCTAGAGCTGTGGTGCCCAGCATTCCACCGCACTGGAATGAGGAACTGTTCCAGCTCTTTTAGAAGGAGCTAAGGAGGTTTGGCCTTCAGATCAGCTCCTTCCTAGCTCTTGATTTGCTGCCCTGGGTAAGCTGCTGCTTGTGGCAGCACTTGTTTCACAGCTGACAGTCCTGCTCTGAGGGCGAGCAGCCATTGCAGGAGCTTTTGCTGGTGACATTGAACATTTCAGATCTTCCTGAGGAAAGCTCAGGGCAGAACTTGTCAAAGGAGCATTGCCTGGGCCATGCTTTTAACATTATATCTTTCCTCCACTGGCATTCATGTCCAGAGGCCTGTGACCCCAAGTGGGCTGCTGCCTCCTAAAATCCCAAATGCCACAGGATGTCTCCCAGACCCAAGCTGCCAGCACCTCCAACTCGGGCTGCCCTGGCAGTGCCAAGTGCCTCTTGCAAAGTGACACCATGAAACTGGGGTGGTGAGTTTTGTTTCCAATGGAAAATGGCCTGCATTCAGCCAAGGGGCCTGTGACCCCAACTAGTCTGCTGCCTCCTGAAATCCCAGACGGCGCAGGATGTCTCCCAGAGGCAACCTGGTACCACCTAAAGCTCAGGCTGCCCTGGCAGTAGGAAGCACCTCCTGGAAAGGACATCAGGAAACTGGCCTGGTCAGTTTTGTTTCCCATGAAAAACGGCTGGCGTTCGTGTCCAGGGACCTGCATCCAGCCCAGGGGCCTGTGGCCCCCCATGGCCTGCCACCTCCTAAAATTCCAAATTGAGTGGGATGGGGACTGTGCTGCAACAACTCCCCTGGGCCCTGGAGTCTCAGACCTCAGGCAGGCACCGATGAACAACAGGGAAAGGCAGGCAACAGGATGCTTCTTGCTTTAGCAAAAGCCTCAATCCTTTATTGTGCCAGCGACCAAGACAAGAAACAAGGGGGTAGTCATGGGTTTTATATGACAGGCTAGGGGTGGCATTTAGGGTCAGGGTCCAATAGCAGAAGGAGCAGGGGACTGCAAATGGGTGGCTCGAGGAGGACAGCCAATGGAAAAAACTAAGGTGAGGACATTGCAGTAGAATTGAAACCAATGGGGGTACAGGAAAGGAAGAACATTCTGGAGCCGTTCCTTCTTTGACAAGATGGAGTGGAATGCCTTTTTCCGGACTTCCAGGGACATGCCCCACAGGGTGGAGGGGTGGAATCTTCTTTAAATCACACCCCTCAACCGATGCTGTCTGTCTGGGTAGAATCCCTGCCACCTGGGGCGGCGGCACTACACAACTCCCCCTTTTTTTTATTTCTTTTAGAAACAGGAGAACAATCTTAAGTTATGGCCCCAGAATACTCTTCAACTTAAATTCCTTAATACTTATGGGGTAACTTCTAGAGGCATGAGGACAACTCATAAAGGGATTCCCGGGGACATAATAATGAACAGTAAAACACTATTAACAAGTAAATGACAATTATAGAACTGATAATTTTAGCTAAACTTCAGACAATAAACAATCTTAATGGAAAGATTAAACATGAAAGGGGTACACACAAGAAACTAATTTTGACATATGTAAAATTGAAAGGTATAGGCAAGAAAATAAGTTTAACATAATAATCAAAGTAACACTTAAGGAAAGTCGTTTCTTTCATTTCTTTGTTCTCAACTTAATGCCGTTAATCTTAGTAAACTAGTCCTTTTTTCTCACTCTCCCTGTCTCTCTTTTCTTTTTCCTTGTTTTCCTCGTTCTCTTCCCTTTAACAGTCTTTCAAGTATTCTATACTATCACTCCTTGTCTTACAATCAGACAGCTTACACACACCTTATTTTCACTTGCTTTTCACTCTCATTAAAACTTCTCTTACTTTTCTACTAACAAGAATTGTAATTTAACACATCAAGTACGAAAGTAAAACACACCATTTATAAAAACACAAAATAAAACTCATCATTTGTAAAAAAAACCTTTTCAACCAGTGAAAAATCAAACATCAAATTAGACACTGTTATGGTTTGAGGCTGGCACAGTGCCAGTGCTTCTATGAAAATACACTTTCTTGAGTGGCTTCTGTGCAATGTGATCAGGAACAGAGCAAAACAGATTTCAATTTAGGAATAAAGAAGACAAACTTTATTAACTTACAGCATTTAAAAAGGAACAGACACAAAACTAAGAATGAAAACTTTCCCAATACATTCCTCCTCCTCCCCCCCCTTTCTTTCATGGCATGAAATGACACCACTGATTTTTACATTATAATCATCTCTCAGATGATGAGAGTCTATCATCACCTTTCAAGTAATCAACTCTCAAGTCTATCAGGGAGAGAGGAGTCTCCCCTTGCATCATAGGCTTCCCCCGGAAACACAATTGAAACTTCTTGTGTTTCCGTGTCACTCGTGGCACTGCTCGGAGAACATCTGCTCTCATGACTTCTTCCCTCCATGTCCAGTGCTCTCACTACTGCACATGGACCAGAACTGCCTTTAGGGTTCTTCTTTTAAGGATGCCCCACCTAGTTCTAACAAAATCAGCAGTCTCTTAACTTCGGGACACCAGTCCTTCCCAAATTTCACCCCCTGGGGCCGAGGGGCCTCATAAACAGAGATCTTCTTCTCTGAAGACAGAGGGCATCTCACACCCTCCTCAGCTGTCTCTGTTCTGGCCACTGCTTCACTGTACTCTCTTTGGCTTCAAGGCATTGCCTCCCCCTAAGTGCATTTTTCTGTGTCACAGGAAAAACATAGGTCTGTCCATGGCCATATAAGAAAGAGTCCAGCTCAAGGCTACTCTATTCTCTCTTCCCAATTAGGATTCTTCTTACCTCTTGTAACATTTCTCACTTGTACTCACTTTCATCACACTTGCCCACTGCTTCATCTCTCTCTCCTCATTCAGATGCAGGAGGATCAGTGTTTGTAAGGTTCTTATTCTACAAAGGGGTTAAAATTTTCGCCTCTGTCTGCCCAGAACTCCCACGGCTGCTGGGCACTTTTTTTGTGCCGCATCCCTTACTTCTTCTGGCCAGCTGTGCTGTCAGGCTGTGATATTGAATTTTAAGGCAGCACAGGCACTGGCTCTCTCTCTCTCCTGGGGAGTAGGGGGTGGCTCAATGCTTTTCAGGGCTGTTCCACTTATCCATCTCACAAGGCCTTCACCTCCCCTCCTTTGCCTGAAGCTCCGGCCTACTTCACCCAGCCGCAAGGCTTCGCCTCCCCCACCCAGCCCTGGCTGGGTAGGGAAGGTCTGACTTGCTTCACGGACTGGGACCAAGAAAGTTCTCTTAGGAGTTCTCTGCTCTTTTCACCCCTGGTGTTCTCAAAGGCACTCCATACCTTCAGTGGCCAAGCTAAGTGCCAATATTCAGATCTAAGCACTGATTGCTTTAATCACAGCTTCCCAAAAAAACTCACTTCCTTCTTAACCTATGACAGACACATACTTTTACAATATGATATTGTCTTTCTGCGGGGTTCCTTGCAGAAAGGACAATAGACAGGGTATAAAGAGTGCATTCTGGAAACTCGATTTTTCCAATTAATTAAAATAGAGGCATTTAAAGATTTAACATGAATAATGGGAGTTAGGATTGTTTCTGTCATATTAACTTCTTGTAACTTTAGTTGAGAACTATTTACATTTTTGTATATATTAAAATTAAAAGAGATAATAACAGTCTGTAAAAACTAAATCAACATTAACCAACAAAATAATAGTACTGGTATTGAATAGCTTACATCACTTCAATTAATACTATTAAATCAAGTTACTCCTTTTTAATGAAGACTGGGGATCTGTAAAAGGTTAATCAAACAAACATATCTTCAAGGTGATCTAGAACTTGGTTAAACTTAAAATTATCTAAATACAACTGAAAATATATTTACCAGGAAGGAGGAATAAAAGGGGAAGTGTTATGATTTCTATAGAAAACTTGTACAGTTACATTAATTTGCTGTCTGGAGCAGGCTTGGTGATGATTTCTCCTCTGCTGGCGGCGCTTGGGAGCTCTAGGTGTCAAACTTTGTTGAATGCAGTTTGCCACAGCATGCTGGACATGCCTGCCACTGCAATCCATGGCAGTGGTCACTGGCGCAGGCACAAATTCATTGAATATGAAGTTTCTTTGGGGAGTCCGGATGGCAATGGCTGCATTTAAAGGAGGCTCACGACACTGGAACACATGTCCCAAACTGTCTGATGGATCAGCCTGGCTTTAGAGGGGCTGTATGGTGCTGGTGGAGGCAACTAAGGGGGAGACCCTCTCAGGAGAGGGAGTAGAAGCCCTGATGTTGTATGTTGGGTAACTGTAGCAAGTTGTCTGGGGGTCCAGTCAGGGGGTTATGGGCGCCACCATTTTGGCGGAGTAAAAAAAAGAATGGTTTCCAGAGCGGGGTCTCTGGTTCCATCTTCCCTAGAAGAGGCGTGCCCTATGATGGAACGGTCAGAGCCTCCAGAGGTGGTGCATTCGGGAGAAGAGGCAGAGCCAGAGGTGAGATCAGAGCCAGGAAGAGAAGGTGAAGAGCTGGAAAACAGTTTCAAGGTGGTGTGACCATTACCATCTTGAAAAGGAGGGTCTGGGATGGCATGGCCAACACTACTCCAGATCAGGGACTGGGGAGGGTATGGGAAAATAAGAGAGGGGCAGAATAAGGGGAGCTTCACAGAAGCTAGAAGGGGTTTTATGGGAGACGTGACCAAAGGCAGGAGGCCTCCATGTGCTGCATGATGGTGTAAGGTCTCTTGGATGGCAGAGGATATGGGCAGCAATTCAGGTGCCATAGTGAGTGTTCTTCACACAAACTAGGTCCCAAAAGTTGATGGTAAATATGGAGTCTTGCAGAGGCACCAGGAAAAGTGTTGTAAAGCCACCAAACAATTCTTTTCAGATCCCATTTAGAAAACTCTGTCCCATAAGAATGTAAAAATAAATTAAAATGTTTATAAATGTCCTGTTCTTCCTTTGTAATTATTGTTCCCTTCTTTATCTTTGTCCCTGTAAACTTTCCCCCATGCAACACTAGGACTGGGGGTTCCTGCAATCTTGGCCTGAAAGCTCTTGGGGATGAGACCTGGGTCTTCTTTATAAAATTGTCCTAGCTTGACAGCACTTTTAAAAAAAAGACTTACGGGGCTGTTGGTCTTGACCCGGTCTCTGCTGCCTCTGATGCTCAGCTCTTCTCCTTTCTTACCAAGGGGAGCGTGTCTGGTACACTGGCAATCAATGATCATCAGGGCCTCAGGGCCCTTAGCATTGCTGCCTCACGTTGGGCACCACTTGTCGTGCCGGGTGGCTGTCTAGAGTACCTTCCCAAAGAAGTGTCTTGGAAAAGACTCCTCAGGAGCACAAGGCACGACTGCGCTCATGCAGGGTGATTTCTGCTCTTCTGAGATCCAGGCGACGCAGAAAGAGAGATGGGGTCTTTGTGTGGGGTTCCAAGGAGAGCCTTCATTGAGCTGCTTCTTCACGAAAGTCTGGGGACTAGGAGCCACTCAGGCAGGGAAAGCACAGCTTTATATAGGGTTCTTGAGGGGCGGGACAGTACACCAGGGCCAATGGGATGAGGGCACAGGGGTGGAGAGAGTGGGAAGGGCCAATGGGATACATTGAATCTGCATATCACAGCAAGGCATGCTGGAAGAAGCCTTTCTTCTCACCTTGACAAGAGTGGTTATTGCTTGAGGGGTTTTCCATCCAGGGGACAGTTGTAGACTTTTCCCTGTTGGCCCACTGGCCTTCACAACTCCACTACCTTTATTCATTAAAAAGGCTTCTCCCATGGCTTTTTTACAAAAGCGTAAAAACCATGAAAATGTAAGCAAAACAAAAAAAAATTACAATTAAAATCCACAAAATGTTTTTAACTACATGTCCTGAGTTGACTATATAATGCTTTTATCCCCAATCATCTTGTTCTGTTTATACCAAATAATAAGTTTTACACCTTTAAGACTCTCCCAGACAGTGAAGAGGGGAGGGAAGAAGCGCACAGTTTGTTTTCAGACTGCTCTCACTCCTCCACATTCCTGCTCCTGAACTGTGTTTTCTGCAGATGTACAAACAACCGGACAGAACTCCTTTTTCCTTTTTTTTTTTTTTTTTTATTTTTAGTTAGTTTTAGCTAGCTGAGGCAAAGAAGTTCCCTAGACTGTATTTTTTTTTTCCTTTTTTCTTAGACCGGTTCAAGCCTGCTCTAGACTGAACACCCAAAAGAACACCAACAGCTCCACCTGTGGACCCCTGGCCGTGCCTGTGCCACGGCATTTCCAGCACCAGAGAGACTGATCAGAGACTGAGTGAGCCGAGCTGCAACTCGGGGAAGGGCCTGTTCTGAGTTTGCTTTTTTTTTTGGAGCAGTGAGAAGTTTTATTGTTTAATATTGTTTGGGTTCCATTGTTTAATAAACAGGTTTCTTTCCACTTTTTCTCCAAAGAAATATTTTCTCCCGAACCAGTTAGAAAAAAGAAAGGCAATTGAATCTGCTTTTGTAGAGAAGCCCCTTTAAGAGTTATCTCCCAAACTTGCCCTAAACCAGGACAAATACAGGTAGTGGCGCCCAATGTAGGGCTTGAGAAAGTAGAAAAAAACCCTTTATTGATCGCAGGTTGGTTATGCTTGCTGTGTAGTAAGTTAAAGTACCCAGTAGCCATGTTGTTTGAATTTGTAATGTCTCTTGGGGAGGCCTTTATGTGGCTCTGGTCTCTAGACCTTTTTGAGGTTTCAATACCTTTCTGGTCACTAAAATTATTGTCCCTATCATGTAGTTTTTCCAGTAAAAAGACACGGATTAGATTAGCTATTGTGCTGGCCTTGGTGATAATGCTTTATAGGGCGTTTACAAAGATACTGGTGTCTGTTTACGATATGTGTGGTTTATGGTTTCTTTGTCCTACCCTGCATCCCAGTTCTAACAGTATGTTTTGAGAATTTATTAGTAATTACACCCAGCTAGTTAGAGGAGGAGCGGGAATGAGGCTTTCCAGCCTTTCCTTTCCTTCTTCTCCTTTGAATCTGTTACTTCACTTTTGGAGAATGTTCAGTTTCCCCTGAATGTTAAAGACACCATCTTTCTGGTATTTAATCTGGTAAGCTTCCTCTATATGGTCTACAGCTTCTCTAGAATGAGGGCTGAGATGTCTAGAAGGGCTGATGAGACCCCTGACCCAGAAGTAGACCCACATGTGGAGAATCCTGAGTGGGGTGGAGAATGGGAAAATATGGGCCAAATCCTGAAAGAATTCTCTGACCCTATAGTCTGGGACTTTCCCCATGAACAAATTCAGAACCCAGCTACGGTGAAGAAATATCTGAAAGAGAAATATCATAATGACCCTAAGGAGAAAAAGATCATTGCAGTGAGCATATGCTTATCACACACTGCTAGATACTCTAGGGCAGCAGACAGAAGAAAGAGGGCAGGGAGATACATCAAGAGCTATCGCAGTCACTCAGGCTGCAGCCAACACCCCAGGCTCAAAGCCAGCTGCTAAACCACATAGTGAGCCTAAGCCAGCAGTTAAACCAGACAATAAGCCTCAACCAATGGCTGTTGCTACTAGCACCAGAAGAGGGAAGTGCACAGACAAGACCGATCGACCAGTGGATGATGATGATGATGATGCTGCAGGAAAAGGACCCTCAACATTTCCTGACATAAAATCAGGAGTCAAAGCAACTGGCACAAGATCAGAAGCCAATATTGAGTCCTTCTCCCTGAAGGACCTGCGTGGCCTAAGGAAGGGTATACACCCGATGATCTGATGAATCCATAATTAGCTGGTTAGTCTGTTTTTGGGATGCTGCAAGCGAGGCTACAATTCTGGACGGCACAGAAGCGAGGCATTTGGGATCCCTGTCACATGATCCTGTCATCGACCAAGGCATGATGAGGGGAGCTAACCCTCACAGCCTCTGGGCACGGGTCTTGGACAGTGTAGCGCAAAGATACCTGTGTGCCGATGATCTCTACATGCAGCAAACACAGTGGAAGAGCACAGAACAAGGGATTCAATGCCTGAGAGAAATGGCAGTGGCTGAGATTATCTTCTCAGATGACGTAACAACTAGGAATCCAGACTTGGTACCATGCACATCTGTGATGTGGCGAAAACTGGTACGACTTGGGCCACATGAATATGCTTCTGCTCTAGCTATCATGAAGTGGGATGACAGGGATGAGACCATGCTTGACATGGCAAAGAAGCTCCGAGCTTATGCAGATGCTGTACATAGCCCAACACATGCCAGAATCGCAGCAGTGGAAACACGTCTGCAGAGATTAGAGGATAAGATAGAGGAGAATCATAAGAAGCTCAGAGAGGAGATTAAAGAAGACCTTCTCCAAATCTCAGCAGTACAGATCAGAGGTTCTGGTACCCAACGCAGACGTTCCCCAGATAGAGAGAGAAAGTACACCCCACCAGCTGAGCTGTGGTTCTTCCTGCGCGATTATAGAAAAAACTTGAGGCTGTGGGATGGAAAATCCACCGCTGCTCTGGCCTGAAAGGTGCATGAATTGAAAGAAGACAGAGCTCAGAGAAGAAGTTCCACCACAAGAAAAGCAACTCCAGTTGCCCGTAGCCGAACTGCCAGGTATAATAATGATGATGACATGTCCGATCCCCTTGAAGGAACCTCTAAGATATATGCCCAAGAAAAGAAAGATAACCAAGTTTAGAAGAGCCCTGCCTCTAACCAGGTAGAGGCTAAGGAAAATCGTGTTTTCTGGACAGTGTAGATTCGTTAGCCTAGCACATCAGAACCACAAGAGTATAAAGCTTTAGTCCACACTAGTGCACAGTGTACCTTAATTCCATCAAGACATGTAAGGACAGAATCCGTTTCTATCGCTGGTGTAACAGGGAGATCACAAGACTTCACTTTAGTAGAAGCTGATGTGAGCTTGACTAGAAATGAGTAGAAGAAACATCCTATTGTGACTGGCCCAGAAGCCCCATTTATTTTGGGCATAAATTATCTCCAAAGTAGGTATTTCAAAGACCCAAAAAGACTGAAGTAGGCATTGAAGATAGTAGCTGTAGTGACAGAAGGCGTCCAGCAATTGAATACCTTGCCTAGACTATCTGAGAATCCATCTAAAATAGAGCCTCTGAAGAGAAAAGAGCAACAGATACCAATTGCCACTTCCACAGTGCATCGTCGACAGTATAGAACCACTCGAGATGCTATGATTCCTATCCATAAGATGATCTGAAAGCTGGAGAGCCAAGGGGTAGTCAGCAAAACCCACTCACCCTTCAACAGCCCCATCTGGCCTGTGCATAAATCTGAAGGAGAATGGAGACTGACGGTGGACTACCGTGCATTGAATGAAGTGACTCCACCACTGAGCGCTGCTGTGCCAGACATATTAGAGCTCCAGTACGAGCTTGAGTCCAAGGCAGCAAAGTGGTATGCCACTATTGATATTGCCAATGCATTTTTCTCCATTCCACTGGCAGCAGAATGCAGGCCTCAGTTTGCCTTCACCTAGAGAGGTGTGCAGTACACTTGGAACCGGCTGCCCCAGGGGTGGAAGCACAGTCCTACCATCTGCCATGGACTGATCCAGAGTACACTAGAAAAGGGTGAAGCTCCAGAACATCTGCACTATATTGATGACATCATTGTATGGGGGAAGACAGCAGCAGAAGTGTTTGAGAAAGGACAAAAAATCATCCAGATTCTCTTAAAAGCTGGCTTTGCCATCAAGAAGAGCAAAGTCAAGGGACCTGCTCAAGAAATCCAGTTTCTGGGAGTGAAGTGGCAAGACGGACGGCGTCAGATTCCCACTGATGTCATCAACAAGATCACAGCAATGTCTCCACCATCCAACAAGAAGGAAACACAAGCCTTCCTAGGCGCCATAGGTTTTCGGAGAATGCACATTCCTGAGTACAGTCAGATCGTGAGCCCTCTCTATCTAGTCACCTGTAAGATGAACACTTTCCACTGGGGCCCTGAACAGCAACAAGCCTTCGTCCAGATTAAGCAGGAGATCGCTCATGCAGTAGCCCTTAGCCCAGTCAAGACAAAACCAGATGTGAAAAATATGCTCTACTCTGCAGCCGGGAACCATGGTTTGTCCTGGAACCTGTGGCAGAAGGTGCCTGGGGAGACTCGAGGCCAACCACTAAGATTTTGGAGTGGAAGCTACAGAGGGTCTGAAGCCAACTATACTCCAACAAAAAAAGAATTTTTAGCAGCCTATGAAGGAGTCCAAGCTGCCTCAAAAGTAATAAGCACTGAAGCACAACTCCTCCTGGCACCCCGACTACAAGTACTGGGGTGGATGTTCAAAGCAAAGGTTCCCTCTACCCACCATACCACCAGTGCTACATGGAATAAGTAGATTGCTCTCATAACACAGAGCGCCCGTATTGGAAAGCTGAATTGCCCTGGGATTCTGGAAATAATTACAAACTAGCCAGAAGGTAAAAACTTCAGTCTCACTGATGAAGAGGAACAAGAAGTGACACGTGCTGAAGAAGCTCCACCATATAACCAATTGCCAGCGGAAGAAACACAATATGCTCTTTTTACTGATAGTTCCTGTCTCATGGTAAGAATGAATCAGAAGTAGAAAGCAGCCGTATGGAGCCCCACACAACAAGTTGCAGAGACAACTGAAAGAAAAAGTAGATCAGACCAACTTGCTGAACTCAAAGCTGTTCAACTGGCCCTGGACATTGCTGAAAGAGAGAGGTGGCCAAAGCTCTACCTCTACACTGATTCATGGATGGCAGCCAACGCTCTGTGGGGATGGCTGGAGAGGTGGAAAGTGGCTAATTGGCAGCGTAGAGGAAAACCAATTTGGGCTGTTGAAGAGTGGAAAGACATCGCTACCAGGGTAGGGAGGCTACCTGTGAAGGTCCGCCATGTAGATGCCCATGTCCCCAAGAGTAGAGCCAATGAGGAGCACCAAAACAATGAGCAGGTAGACCAGGCTGCAAAGATAGGGGTGTCCAAGATAGACCTAGACTGGGAGCACAAGGGAGAGTTATTCCTAGCTCGATGGGCCCATGATGCCTCAGGTCATCAGGGCAGAGAGATGCCACCTATAAGTGGGCACGAGACCGAGGGGTGGATTTAACCATGGACAGTATTTCTCAGGTTATCCACGACTGTGAGACGTGTGCTGCCATCAAACAGGCCAAGAGGGTGAAGCCCCTATGGTATGGTGGGCGGTGGTCCAAGTACAAGTATGGCGAGGCCTGGCAGATTGACTACATCACACTGCCCCAGACACGCCAAGGCAAGCGCTACGTGCTCACAATGGTAGAAGCCACCACAGGGTGGTTGGAGACCCATCCTGTGCCTCATGCTACTGCCCAGAACACCATCCTGCGCCTGGAAAAGCAAGTCCTGTGGAGACATGGTACCCCTGAGAGGATTGAGTCAGACAGCGGGACTCATTTCAAGAACAGCCTTATCAGCACCTGGACCAGAGAATATGGCATTGAGTGGGTGTACCATATCCCCTACCATGCACCAGCTTCGGGCAAAGTGGAAAGGTACAATGGGCTGCTTAAAAGCACCTTAAAAGCCTTAGGTAGGGGATCTTTCAAAAATTGGGAGCAGCATCTGGCAAAGGCCACCTGATTAGTTAATACCCGAGGCTCTACTAACTGAGTGGGCCCTGCCCAATCTGAGCCTTTGCACAGAGTAGATGGAAACAAAGTCCCAGTGGTACATGTCAGGGGTTTGTTAGGGAAGACAGTTTGGATCAATCCTGCCTCGAGTACAGACAAACCCATTTGCGGGGTTGTTTTTGCTCAGGGACCAGGTTGCACATGGTGGATAATGCAAAAAGATGGAAGAACACGATGTGTACCTCAGGGAGATCTGATTGTTGGGTGAGAACCATGTATAAATATCACTGTTTGCTGAATGTTGCCACCATTGTCTGTCTATAGCTGTATATTAGATGTATAATGTGTGTGTGTGTAGAGTTAGAATATATATATTAGTTTTAGTAGTAAGGTGACAATATGGGGATAAGGGGTGGAATGTCCTGTGTTGACTGTATGATGCTTTTATCCCCAATCGTCTTGTTCTATTTATACTGAATAATAAGTTTTACACCTTTAAGACTCTCTTCCAGACAGTGAGGAGGGGAGGGAAGAAGCGCGCAGTTTGTTTTCAGACTGCTCTCACTCCTCCACATTCCTGCTCCTGGACTGTGTTGTCTGCGGATGGACAGACAGCCGGACAGAGCTCCTTTTTCCCTTTTTTCTTGCTTTTAGTTAGTTTTAGCTAGCTGAGGCAAAGAAGTTCTCCGGATTGTGATTTTTTCCTTTTTTCTTGGACCTGTTCAAGCCTGCTCCGCACTGAACACCCAGAAGAGCACCGGCAGCTCCACCTGTGGCCCCCTGGCTGGGCCTGGGCCACGGCGTTTCCAGCACCAGAGAGACTGATCAAAGACTGAGTGAGCCGAGCTGCAACCAGGGGAGGGGACTGTTCTGAGTTTGCTTTCCTTGGATCAGTGAGAAGTTTTATTGTTTAATATTGTTTGGTTTCTATTGTTTAATAAACAGGTTTCTTTCCACTTTTCTCCAAGGAGATATTTTCTCCCGAACCGGTTGGAGGGGGGAGGGGCAATTGAATCTGCTTTTGCAGAGAAGCCCCTTTGGGGGTTATCTCCCAAACTTGCCCTAAACCATGACACTGCATCAAATAAATCAACACATTTTGAGCAGAGGAGCAACAGGATGCTCCTCTCCACAAATCCAGCCTGGGGACCAGGTATACATCAAATCCCCTGGGGGAAAGCCTCCTATCCCAAAATGGAAAGGACTCTATTTGGTACTTTTAATCACTTATACAGCCTTTAAAGCTTGAAGCGTTCACCTCTTGGCTACACTGTTCCAGAATTAAAAGACTTCTGCAAAAGGCAAGAGGAGTCCACAACTGGACCTCAGAAAGAACAGAAGAAACCAAGATGCGCTTCACACCGTCATCATCTTCCCGATATTTCTGATCAGAATCCAAGCCACAGTAGGTGACTGTCACTACCATCATGATCTCCTTGGCCTGCGAGATCCTGCTAGATGGAACATTCAAAAATATTTGGGACCTAATTGGCTAAAAGGGAATAATAAGGTAAAAACACTTTCTGCTATTTTAAGGATTAATGACCAAGCAGTTGAAGATTGATGAAAACCTGACTCCATGCCAGCCTTTCCTGTCCCACCTGAAAGCAGGATCTCTATGGCTTGTATATTTGAAACTCACAAACCTCTTTTAGATGAGATTACTACAGTGACCATGCACATCCGTGACCTTTCTAAAAAGCAGCGTGTGAGTCATGGATGCATTCCCAGACACCAAATCATAGGTCTAAAAAAGGCTTAAGGGGACGGTTTGGGTCTGAACTGGGAATATGAAATTCTATTGATCAAGAAGTCTTAGCCAATAAATGAAGCACTGTGAGTTCTTATATTGGACAGACACAAACTCCTCTCAGATCAGCCCTGCTAACACTTGCCCAAACCCACAGCCTGGCAGCTAACCTATTAACCACCCTGGCCAACAATACACAGCAGGATTGTTTCCAGCAGTTGTTGGCTTTATGGGGAAACTACAGGGTAACATTTCTTTAGCATTTCAATGTAGACCAGCTCAGCTGTGGCTATGGTCTGTAATCTCAGGAAAACTTAAAAAAAGGAGAGCTGGGGAAATTGCCAAGAGAATTAACTAAATCATGCCTAAAAATGAAACCGCAAAGGAGTTTGAAAAAGACTTCCACACTTGGTGGCAATTGGTCAGTTTCACATAGAATGAACGGAATACTGCAGTCTTTTACATTAACCATTAAGAATGCAACAAAATACTGTGTAATTCCAATTTTGGCCCTTGGAGCTATAAGAACTCATGTAACTCTCAGTCCCATTCAGCATAATGTCTGGGCCATTTTCAACAAGAAAACTGGAAACTGGCAAACTCTTAGTATCAAAGCATGTGTGCCAAGGGATGCACTGAATTTTGTGTGCAAAAATGCAGGGCTTGACAGAGAGGATCAGTGTCTGCACACTGAGGACAGCCCTTGTATTTGTGAAATGAGCCCAGTAACCCATGCACAGTCACAGGTATGTTATGTGGGAAGGGGATGTGCCTGGGTGAGATCTGCTTGCACAAGTATTAAAACAGATTCATTAAATGGAACTACTATTGATAACGTCTCTATTTGTAATTCACAACAAAAAGTGGATGTGACTTCAGCTGCACCACACAATAACTTCTCTTGAGCATATGCAGAATGCGTACGATGTGTATCATGAAGCACCCAAATTCCAAACTGGAAGGATCATTGATGTTCTAAAACAAATACTGTACCAGCCTAATATAGAATGGCTAGTGGCAGAAGTCAAAAATGCATCTCACAGAGCCTTATGGACACTCAAATTGCTATCAAAGAAATTACCAAAATCATCACCAAAATAGAGAAAGATAGAGAACATCATGAGTCAGATGTCTTCTTGTGATGGACAAATCTGGAATCACCAACAGCTCCTCAGATTTTTAGCTTCCTCAGCAAACCAGTACTAATTTAAAAAAAAAAAAAAATAACCCTCCTCTAAATCATCATGAACCTATGGATGTGGTAGAAAATGAAAAGAGCAGCATAACAGTACATATGTCCTGTGGACTGTGGAGGGAATCTTGCAAAAGAATTTGCATCAGGGTAAAGAGAAGGGGAGGATGAAACAAGGCCTTTGTTTGACATAAGCACAAGCAATTCACATAAGCAAACAAGTACTTAGCACAGACACAGGGAAGTACTTAGCACCAGTTAGCATATGAAAAACCTGGCGGGCCTAAGTTGACAGGAGAGGGACTTGAAAAAAGCTTTAGACACATTCTAGCAGAAGAAGGAAGGGCAAGTAGGCAATGAGCCCTGTGCAGGGAAGCCATGAGGAAGAAGTGCTGCTTTAGGGCATGGAGACCGCTCTGGCCAGCGCCTGGACATCAGCTTCAAGTACAGGAATCTGACAGAATGTATTTCTAACCCCCTGCCGATGCAATCACCTCAGCAGGGTAAAGATGGATGGTATTTTTGATGCAATTCCTACATCAACCCACTGAAATTTATACATGGCAGAGAAGCATTTTGGTGGGGTGCAGACCCCTGCCCTCCCGTCAGCTCAAGAAAAGGGCTTTTGGTGGACAATGCATTTGTCTGCAGATTTCTTTGAATTAGGGAGACCCCTCGGGACTGCTGTATCCTGAGGGAACACCATGGGCCCTGACCAGTGCCTCAGCTTCCAGGGCTGCTCTTGGCCAGCATCCTGAGGTGGATGCAGGACAGCTGCAAGGCACTGCTGGGACCCAGCGGGACAGGACCGGCTGTCTCGTGTCCACGGACCCCCCCTCACACAGCCAGGGCCACCCCGGAACCAGACAAAGGCTCACGTGTCAGCAGAGAGGAGCAAGGAGCACTGGGCTCCTCTCAGGGGATCTCAGCATGGTGCTCCAGTGGGAGGGGCAGGCAGGCCACCCACCTTCACGGCATCCCCTGCATCAACAGGGCGTGCATTTTGTCCTTTTCATCCCTCCACACCAGAACCAGGCCTGACATCTCCTCCTCTGCAGTTTTTCCACTTAGGACGTCATCTCACGCTTGGCCAGTGCATCAGATGAGGCCGCAATGGCTTCTGATACCACCTCCATGCCAACCACAGCTCCACTGTGTGCTGTTCCTCTTTCACAGGTTAACTTCCCATCAATTGACCAATCCATTGTTTCTCTCAAGAGTCACATTCCCACCAGTTCAACCATAAGGTTTCCTTCAATGTCTGTTCTTCATTATCTTGCTGACGTGCACAGCAGCGGATGAAATGTGGCAGGGCCTTAGACACGACTTCACTCCTGACACACGGGCTCCTTGTGCCACTGCTGGCCTTCTGTGTGCTCAGCAGGATCTGTACCTGCACAGGGTTGTGGAACTGCACCTTCAGCACAGGGACCGTGCCAGCCTGAGCTGCCCTCGTTCCTCTGGGTCTGTGCACAAAACACGGCGTGGCAGAGAACGGCAGCAGGGGCCTGTGTGTCCCAGGGCCCCGGATTTGTTCTGCTGCAGCTCCACAGGGATGCAGGCAAAGTGAAGAAGCCAAACTGTTTATTCATGGAAGGCGAAGCAAAGGAGTGAGCTGGGTGGGGAAAAGGGGAAGGGCAGGATCTGAGGACTAGAGGGAAAGAGCCGTGAAAAGGGAGGGAGAATGGAGGGAAAAAGAAGGGATGGGCAGAGTCTGAGGGCTGGAGGGAGGGAGCTATCTATAAGCAGGGAGAGGGCTGAAGCCATGCAAGTTTCCCACAGGCTCAGCTGTGCCAATCATCAGCGGTGCCTGGAGCTCCAGCTGGTCTCTTCTGGTCTCAAGGCAGTCTCATCTTCCATGGCATTTGCAGGTCTTCTACAAACTCTGGTTCTTCTGAGCCCGTTCTGCAGCTCTCCCACTGACTATCTGTTGAACTAACATGTATGCCTGGGAAGGGCTGTCATCTCTCCTCAGGGCTTGAAGGGCTGGAACGGAGAGGAACAGAGCCACAGTCAGAGCATGAATCCCCCCCCCCCCTTCTAGGCCATTCCCACTGACGAAGAAGATACCTTTGGGCAACTCAAAAGATTTCAAGAGATTTTCTAATGCTCTCCCAAAAAGATTGGGTGACTCCGTGAAACCTTGCGGTAGCACCATCCACCCAAGCTGTTCCCTTCTACCTGTATCCGGATCTTCCCACTCAAAGGCAAAATAATCTCTACTGCCCTCATCCAAAGGGCAAGTCCAAAAGGCATCTTTCAAATCCACTACACTGTACCAGGTGTAATTAGGGGGCAATTGACTCAACAAAGGATATGGGTTAGCTACTATGGGAAAAGGAGGAATTGTTCTTTGATTTATTGCCCTTAAATCTTGAACCAGTCTGTAGCTCCCGTCACATTTCTTTACCGGTAAAATGGGAGTATTATGGGGTGGCATGCAAGGTTCTAATATTCCTTGCTGTATTAAATTTTAAGTTACTTGTTTTAATCCCCTCCACCCCTCCAGTGATATTGAATATTGCTTCACTCAGATTGGTATTTCTGGATTTTGTATTTCAACTTGAATGGGCGGAATGTTCAACCTCCCTACTTCACCTGAATGCCAAAAGGTATTATTAATTTCCAGATTATCCTCTTCATTTAAAGAATAGATTTTGAGTTTTCCTTCACAGGGGTTTATCTGTATTCCCAAGGCTATTGTTAAATCTCTGCCCAACAAATTATTCTCAGCCTCCGGGAGCAACAATAAGTCACTCACTCCAAATCTCTCATCTGTCTCTTATTTGCACCCCTTTAAATACAGGAAGTGGAAAAGCCTCTCCCTTAACTCCAATTACTGGAATTTTCTCCTGACTTATCTTACATCCCTGTGGTAATTTCCTTACTGCTGACCTAGAATCTCCCGTGTCCACTAAAAATATAATTTCTTCACTATGGGGACCTAGTTTTAACTTTATCAAGGGCTCTTCTGGTTGTGTTTCAGTCCCCTTCATTAAATAGAGCCCCTGACCACCCTAATCTTCCTGAAAATTTTCCTCATCTTGCTGCTTTTTCCTACAACTTTTTTGTAGGTGTCCCTTTTTATAACAATAAAAACAGGTGGCTCCTGTACCCATAAAGGCAGGGCAAGAATTTTGGAAGTGTCCCTTCTTGTGGCAGAAAAAGCACGTGCGTCCTGGGTTTCTAAAAGAGGACCTGACGTCTGCTGTTTGTTCTTTCCTGAGGGTTTTTCTCTATTCAAAGCTGCCTGCATTTCTTTAACTGCTGCCACCAAGATTCTTGCATCTGCCCTCTGCTTCTCCTCATCCCTCTTTACATACACCTTTTGTGCTTCTCTCAGGAACTCCTGAAGCCCCCTGTCCCGCCAATCTTCTCGTTTCTCCAGCTTCTTTCTGATGTCTCCCCAAGATTTCGCCACAAACCGAGGTTTGAAAAGAACCTGCCCAGCTGCAGAATCAGCATCTATACCTGAATATAATTGCAAGTCCTCCTTTCATCTCTCTAACCATGCTGCCGGGGACTCATCCTTTCTTTGATGCTCACTCAAAGCTTTTCCCATATTTTGCCCCCTGGGCACTGCCTCCCAAATTCCTCGAATAATTGTCCACCGAAGATCACTCATATTCTGCTTATGCCCCACATCCTGATTATTCCAATTTGGATCCTGCACAGGCCATTTCTGATCACCCCGCTCTGGTCCCTGATGTTCTCTGTCCCAAATCCGCATCCCTGCCTGTCAGATCATCTCTCTTCTCTGGTAAACAAAATTCCTAGGATAGACTGCAACTCCACCCGGGTATATGTGTTTGGTGCCAAAACCTCATCCAACTATTTTGCCACTCCAACGGGATCCTCTGCATCTCGCCCATCTCCTTCTTAGACTCCCTGACATCCCCTGTATTTAGGGGAGCACTCGCATAACTAATAGGTGGTCCCTGTCCTGCATTTGCCATTGGAACCTCTCTAAGTGGGTAATAATCGATTTTCCCTTTCTTCCCCCTCATCTCCATCATTCTCCTCCCCTTGCCTCCCCCTGCCTCTGGTGCTGTGTGCCACTGGTTCCTCTTGAATAAGAGGTGCCTTTGGATTCACAGGGGGACCCTCAGGGACTTGAGGCTGAGCTAGCTGCTTAGGTTGTCCATAGGGGGGTGGGAGATGATTCAATGGGTCTCACGGCTCCTGCCTGTTCCTTTTGACCGCTTGCTCTTTGCTTAATAAAGGATACAACGGGTAACCCTTACCTTCTTGCTTCTGAACAACAAACCCACTCCTCCCCTCAGGGATCTGTAAGGCAGCATACTCACTCTCTTCCTGATTAACAGGCTCTTTGGAATTCACATATATATTTAGAGCCTGGCAAATCCAATCCTCAAATGATCCCAACTTAGGCCAATAGAAATTATTTTTCTGGATCATTTCCTTTGTCTATTCAAACATACAATACTTAATCATTTTCTGCTTACTTTTTCCCCTTCAGGATTCTCATTCATCTTAAAACTGTATCATCATCCCCAACGGCTGTCTTGAGGAATGCTCTCTTCTTGAGAATTTCCTTCACTGTCCTCAGATCCTCCAAATTCCTGTGAATTTTTCACACAATCCGCAGCCCCTGGGTTTAGGCACTTAATTTTTCCCTGACTTATCCCTTGCGGCACCAAACTCCAGTAGCAGGAGAATCTTGGTTTCTCACACTCACCCCGTGGTTCAACTGCCTCACTTACTCCTCTGTCACACTACCTTCTCAAACTACTTGTTCTACACCTATTTATTTTTCTCTCTTTCTCAATCTATTTCCACTTCTCTTTATTAATTTTCTCCTTCTTTCTCAATCTATTTCTACCTTCCTTTCTTCATTTATTTTACACTTTTCTGGTTACCTCTTCTCACTATTTCATCACATACTAAACCTCTAGCTATCAACTCTTCAAAGGAAATTGAACTAATTCAATCACTCTTCTTCTTAGTCTCCTTACTGAGTCACTCTGCTGCTCAAGGACCTTCCCACAGGTTCTTGGACCAGGGACTCCCTTCCTGCCTTGGTCAATCCCTCCCAGGGGCCTCCCTTGTTCACTTCTTGCTTTCTTCCTTTCTCGGCCGGTCTCCTGGCGGAGATCTCGCAAACGCGGTACCGGCAGCTCCCACTCACTTTGGGGGTCCAAGGCTGCCCAGCCCCCGTCTCAGATACTCCACACACACTCACACATGCACACAGCAGCCCCCCAGACCCAAAACCTCGTGATACTCACAGCCTCCTTTCCTCACGAGGGTCTTGGTGCACAAAGAAGTTTTATATGGCTACTCCCTTTCTCCTCTAAGCCGCCACTCTGATAGGAGCCTCATTTGCGCGCTCCCAATAACTAATTTGCTTATGTGTTATTGTAATTAAGGCTCTCTTTTCCAAGGGAGACTGGTCTAGTCTCAGGACCACTTAAAAGTCTGGTGGTGGGGAGCTCCTTTCCCGAGGGCTACCCATCTCCCCGGGACTTGGAGAGCCTTTCCGGGTGTCGGCACCAAAATTGTTGTATTTGCCTTTCTTCAGCCCCTCTGGGCTCAGAGTTGCTGCTCTTCTGGCTCAATCCTGCCTAAAGCCAGAGAGCTCGGCCTCCCCCACGGCAACAGGAACAAGACTCGGCAAGCAGGCACTGGAGCTCAGTGCCTAAGGCTGAGGGGCCGCGGGCTCCAGTCTCGAGCACAGGGAGGGCACACGCCCAGCCCCACAACTCCTGGCCTCACAGCCCTGAAAGGCCGGGACCAGGGTTCCACACCTGATGCCAGGGGTTCCCTCCAAACGCCCACTGAGGAAGTGCCAGAGCAGCCGGCTGTCAGGAACAAGGCGGCTGCCAGGGGGCTGCTCATGGCCTCTGACACCCAATTGCTCAGGGCTTCCCAGTGCCCCAGCCCCTCAGGCTCTCCCCCAGCCCGGCCAAGCTGCCCGGCAGCAGCGCCGCAGCCCCACAGGAGCTCCAGAGGAGCCCCAGCCAGAGGCACCTGGGAGCCCTCAGCAATGCAGCCAGCAGCACACGGCCAGGAGGACACGGATGGCGCTTCCTGCCTGCCACAGGCCTTGTGGCCATCTCCAGGCACCGCTCCAGCAGGGATCCCTGCAGCGCCGGCCCTGCCCACCCGCTCTGCCGGCAGCACAAAGGCTTCAGCAGAACCACCACAGGCCAAGGGGCTTCTGGCCATTGTCCCTGCAGCACTGCACGCCTGGGCAGCTGGCTGAGTGCAAGCACCACTTTCCCCCTCCTCATCTATGCCCTGTGGATGCAGGGCAGCAAAAGAAACATCCTGGAGCCTGTGTATTATAACTCATTCTATATTTATAAAGTAAAAGCAAACAAAAAGGAGAACATTTTAGAAGAAAAAAAAAAATTCCCCATTACTCAGGGGGTCCCAGCAAAAAGAGCCTCTGGGATTAGTTCTCCACTGAGCTCCAGCAGCTCAGCCTGCGGAGACGCGAGAGACACGGCCGTGCCTTCCACACCCTGCGCAGCTGATCTTGCAGCCTCTGGAACCTGGAGATTGCAGCCCGCTCTGCTGACCTCAGGATGCACAAGGTTTCAATGGCCAGGCTTCCGACACCAAGGCTGATGTCACTGGCCATTTCTTCAAGGGCTGCAAGAGAAAGGAACAGAGTCACGGTCAGAACCTGGACCTGTGGGGATGGGAGTAGAGTCCCCTGCCAGGGCCATCCCAGCCGGCTCTTGCCATGGCCAGGAGGGAGCAGGGACCAAGGGGATCAGCCTGAAGCTGCTGGCTATGGATCCTCCACGTGGCCTTAAAATCTGTGTGTGCTCTGCCCAGACCAGCCTTCCTCTGCACAGGGAGCAGAGCCCTCCACAGCTGGGGCAGGGCTTGCAGGTCTTCACCCGCCAACCACTGGTGTCAGCCCGCTGCCCTCACTCACCAGTGTAGATCATCAGGAGCTCTCCTGGCTGCCCCCTCAGGTGCCGCCCGGCCACCCCTGTGAACCCAGAGCCTGTCAGGGCGGCAGCGGCACAGCTCCCTGCCAGCGGCGCTGCCAGCGCTGCGGCCACACGCCCTGCTGGCCCGGCAGGGCTCAGCCCGGGCCCTTGCCGCACGCTGCCGCCCAAGGGCACGGCTGCCAGAGGGCGGCAGCAGCGCCCGGGCCAGGCGGGGCTCCACGGCGCCGGGCCCGGATGGCGCTGCCGGGGCAGCGGGCGGGGCTGGGGCCCAGCTGCGGCGGGCCGGGGAGGGAGCCCGGCCTCGGGGCTCACCCATGAACCTGATGGCCGCCTCTCGCAGGGGCTCCTGGGGGCTCTCCAGGTAGCGCAGGGCCCGGCGCAGCTGCTCGGCCGCTCGGCTCGTGTCCTCTGCCAGCTGCAGAGAGCAGCAGCAGGGAAGGCTTGGCGCGGGCTCAGCCCCTGTGGCGGGCGCTCCCTGCGCCCAGCCCCGGCCTCCCCTGCCCGCATAGCCCTGAGGCGCGGCCAGCAGCCGCCGGCGCCGGGCTCCGCAGGGGGCAGAGGGCCGGCTGCTGCCCGGGGAGCCGCGGGGCCGCCCCGCAGCCCCGCCGCGCCGGGGCTCCATGGGTACCCGGCTCGGGCCCACAGCAGCCTGGAGAAGAGCCCGCGCCGCCTCTGGGTGCAGCAGCGGGCAGGGGCACAGCTGCCAGCCCCGCACACTGAGCACCTCGCTCAGGCACCTTCTCCAGGCTGAGGTTGGGGATTCTCGGTCGTCCTTACCAGGCACTTGCTGAACTTCCACAGTTTTTCCTCCTTCACCAGCTTTTTTATATCCCTCCTCTTCAGGAACTTGGCTGCACAAAGCAGCGTTTCCCGAGAACACTGGAGAGCAGCAGAAACGTGGAGATGGCCCCACAGCCCAGGGCACAGGAGCATCCCAATGCCACAGCCTGGGGGAGGCTGCAGCCTGCAAAGCGCCAGGACAGGAGGCAGCCCAGCCCCCTGCCAGGGAGACAGCAGCCAGCCATAAGTCCTCACCTCAGCAACAATCTGATTCTCATCATGGCAGTGGAAGTAGAGTGGCAGCAGGCTGTGGTGCACGGGTGACTTCAGGGCATGTTTTCCATCTTCCGTTAATAACTCCAGCATCTCTTGAAAGACCATCATGGAGCTCAGCTGCACCTGGCTATCATCCTGTATGAAAGCAAGAACAAAAGAGCTCAGCATCAGCTGCTTCGGGTCCAGCAGGGCACAGGCCTGCATCTCCACAGGGCACCAAGTGCCCGGGCAGCAGCCAGTGGCCGTGGCTGTGGGCACAGAGCCTTATGCGGTCAAAGAGTGGCAGGAGCACCTCAGCCAGCTGCAGGGCGAGGGAGCTGGGTATTGGGGTACCATTATCCAGGAATAAATATCTGAGTAGGAGAATGGTCATCCTGATCACGTCACTATCATTTTCCTCCAGGAGCTCCACAAGACTTTCAGTCAGGCTCCACATTTTTTCGGCCTGTGTGGAACACAAGTTTGTGAAAGGCCACCCGGCTGCAGCAGGGCCTAGAGGCCAAAGCCCGTCCCGAAGCACTCGGGCAGCTGAAGCGGGAGGCAGGAGAGCTGGGAGCAGCTGCCCCGGGCCCAAAGCCCAGCCAAGCCCAAGTGACAGCCTTTTCCAGCCCCACACTGCCGGCAGGGCTTCAGCCACTGCCCCCTTCTCACCATCAAGGGATTCTTGCCCAGCACCACGAGGCCTCGGAGTGCCAAGTGACGCCTCTCCCCGTCCTCGCTCCGCAGGTTCTTTGTCATGATCTCCAGAACACTGTCGCTGCATTCCCTCAAGTCCAGGCACTCGAGGACCTGAAAGGCACAGGGCAGTGACAGGGCACCTGGCCAGCAGCAGCCCGGAACCGCACAGGGCTGGGCCCAGGCAGCAGCACAGGGCACGGGCACCGTCCCAGGCAGCTGCGGCTACGAGAGGGCAGAGAGCTGGGAGGCAGCTCAGCCAGGCAGCGCTGGCCTTCAGGCTCACCTCCACAAGGAACGCCAGGGCAGGCAGATCCCAGCGTGGCTCCTGTGTGCTCAGCAGCCGGAGCAGGTAGCGAAAGATCCGGGAACAGGAGGGTATGGAGACACAGGACATCTCCCTGGCAGGAGAAAAAGTCTACATGACTGTGAGTCAGGAGAGTAAACCTCTCCCAGGACTCACTCACACAGGTCTGGTCTTTCTCCAGCAGCCTGCAAGGGGACCTGGGCCATTTGGGAGGAAGCTCCTTGGGGGCACCCTCCTCTCCCAGGCTTTTCCAGTCTGCTTGGCCATCCCTCAGTGACAAGGGCCTCTGGCCCACAGCCACAGGGACTGTGTGGGGCACCCTGGGCACAGAGCACAAGTGGCTGGAGCAATGGGGAGAAGGGGGTCTCACCTGGCCAGCAGACCCACGGCATAGTGGTGGGTGTCAGCACAGAGCAGCGTGTCCCAGGCACCCTTGCGTTCCATTGCCACCACCACATCCTCACAGCGGAGAAGGCAGAGCAGGGACTTGAGGGTCCGCACTGCAAACCTGTGTGCAGAGCAAAGCCCAGGTCACACTGGGAGCACTGGCTCCTTCCCAGGCCACGTGGCAGGGACAGGAGCTCTAGGATGGAGCACCTGTTGGGGCTGGTGGCAAGGCCGTGTTCTTCCTGGCATCCCTTCCAGAAGGTATCCACCTCTTCTGGCATATCCAGAGTGCTGAAGAACACTTGGAAGAGCAGGTGCACAAACAGGTGTGGGAAATACACCTTCATTATACGTGGGATACAGGGCACCTGGAGGACCTTCCACATCACCAGAGTTGCCTGCAAAGGACAAAGGCCCAGAGAGAGCGCTCAGTGCCGAGGTGTCCGTGTGGCAGGGCCCGAGCGTGGCAGGGAGAGGCCCGAAGAGACGCAGGGGGAGCAGGGGGCCTGGTGGCCCTGAAGCTGCCCCTGGGCCAGGTTTCAGGCCAGTGCCTGAGGCAGGGAGATGCAGTGGGGGAAGGAGGATGGAGAGCTGCTGGAGAGGCAGCCTTGGGGCCAGCAAAGGCCACTTGCAGAAACTCACAGCCAGGGCAAAGACACCCGTTTTGTCCCCATCGGAGGTGCACGTGCTGCACACTGGCCAGTTCCCCAGCACATCCAGGAGTGTCAGCTGCACTGGCTTTGCAGTCCTGCTTGAGCACATGATGGTCTTCCACATGGCCATGGCAGCTCTGCAGGGTTAGAGCTCTGTCTCAGGGCGGGTCTCAGACACAGTACTGTGGCCTGGGCATCTCTAAGGGCCCAGGCTGACTGCTGGCTTTGCCTCTGCCCACCATCCCTCGCCAGCAGCAGCCAGGCAGCCCAGCCCTGTGGGGACAGAGCCCTGAGGGGCAGGGAGGGAGCACGGCAGCAGGCTCGGGGGCTGACATGCCAGGGCTGGGAAAGGGAGCAGCCAGAGGGCCCTGGAAGTCTCTGCTGTTTAGACACCTGGGCCAAGCTGTGCAGGGTGATGTGCTGGGGAGCCCTGAGCTCTCTGGGCAGCTGGGCCCTTACCTGTCACAGGACGGGGCCACACGCAGGAGCGTCATGACCGCGTCATTTGTCAGTGCTTCAGTGAGATTCAGCAGGGTCTTGTCCAGCCTGTGCTCAGCGGAATCATTGGCCAGGAGCCACTGGTGGATGTACCTCACCATGGCGGGCACCTGGAGAAGGCACAGGGAGACTTGGAAAGCTGCCAGAGGGAGCAATGTCCCCAGCTTCCCCAGAGATGTTCTTCCCTTCCCATCACACTGCGATGGCTTCAGAGGCTCACAAGGACCAGCAGGCGTGGCTTCGGAGACCAAGCAATTCCTTGCGGGATCAAACCCTGGCCACAGGCTGCTTACTTGCTTTGGATGGTAACAATCTTCCTCTACAAGCATATACAGCAGGGCAGCACTGGTCTTGCTTTGGAAGATGGGCGAGTATGGTCTGTACGCAGCGCCCCTGGTGATGGTCTCTTCCTGCCGAATCCTCTTGATGAATTTTCAAACGAGCTGTAGGAGAAGGGCAAGCAGCCAGGGATGTTCCATGGAGTGCTCCACACACGGTGCTCGGCTGAGCAGGGACAGCAGGCCCAGCCCAGGTGGGCATGGCTGCAGGTACCTGCGCTGTTCTGCGGAAGCGGCCACGGCTGGATTGCTGCTCTTGTGTGCGCTCCACGGCTGCATCTGGCAAAGAGCAAGCACAGCCAGAGCTGAGGGGCTGCGGGAGAGGCCGGAGAACACAGCCCAGCCCTGCGCTCCCCAGGCAGGGACAGCCCCGGGATGCCCCAGGGGGATGGAGCACGGCCACTGCGGGGTGTCTGCCTGGGCCCTCTTCTGTCCTGTCCATGGGCATTTCCCCAGGGGATGGGATGGGATTGGAGTGGACGGGATGGGATGGGATGGGATGGGATGGGATGGGATGGGATGGGATGGGATGGGATGGGATGGGATGGGATGGGATGCCATGGGATGCCATGGGATGCCATGGGATGGGAAGCCATGGGATGGGGCCAGGCTGGCCGCAGGCTCCAGCACTGTGGCCCCGCTCTGCCACTCACCCTCCTGTGGTGGATGCAACGGCACCACCTCTTCAGTCTGCTCTGCTGTGGCAGCTCCAGAGCCTTCTTTCTCCTCCTCCAAACAGGCCATCTTGGGTACTCTCGGGGGTCTCTGCTCCATGTCAGTGACTGGAGCTAGTTGCAGGACAAAGGCCTTGAAAAAGGTCCAGGGCACCAATTCCCAAGCTCTGCCCTCGAGGGCACCTGCAGAACAGAAGCCTCGGAAGGCCACAGGTCACCAGGTCCTGTGCTCTGCCCTCAAGGTCAGCTGCAGGAACAAAGCCTCAGAAAACCTCTGGGTCAGACAAGAACGAGTGCACTGTGTGGGGGCTCCTCACAGCACCGCTCTGTCCCGTCGCGTGCTCAGAGAACTCTGGAGTTTTCTTATCACTTCCAGCCCCTATGTCACCACGTGTCACAAAGGCCCTTGGATACCCAGTACCATTCCATGCCACAGTGACCGTGCTGCAGCGTGTCACAAAGGGCCCTTGCACACACTGCCATCTGCCCTGGGGCCGTCCCCAGCCCACCCAAAGTGGCCCCGGTTGGAAGGAATCCCTGGCCCCAAGTGTCTAAGGCAGCCCGACAGGATCTTTAGGAAGGGCTCAGCCCATCAGCAAACGCTGCCCTGCTCTGCGGGCTCAGGGCAGCAGAAGGAGCCGCCAGGGCTGCCGAGGCAGCCGCTCTGGCAAGGGCACGGGGCCTTCCAGGGAAGCTGTCACGGCCTCCTTGGGACACGTCCCGGCTGCTGGCCATCCTAAACCCGCGGCTGTGACAGGCACAGGGAACGTGTGGGCCAGGGCACCAATGCTGCTCTGAGCCCTGGGGCCCGGGCAGCGCTGCCATCAGCAGGTGTGGCAGAGTCCCCGCCCAAGCAGACCTGCCACCCCCCAAGCCCTGGCAGCGCTGCTGCCCCTCTCCTGCCCCAGAGACGTGTGCCCCGGGGGGCTTGTGTGCCACAGGGAGCCAAAGCCCACGTGCACTGGGGGCTGTGCTCCTCCCTGCACGGGCTGTTGGCAGGAGCACCTGGAGCAACTGCTGCAACACTTGGTCTCTGTCAGATGATGTTGCTCTTTCCTGGAATGATTTTTTCCATAGCTGGGATTAGCTGCAGTACAAAAGCACCAACAGCTACTGAATTTCACAGGACAGAGAGACTCTACAGAGCCACTCGCATGTCTCCTTGGACTTTTCTGTGTGTTTTTCATGCATCCTTGCATAAAAAGCAGGCGAGTTTAAAGTTTAATGCAGCATTGTTTATATGTCTAGCTGAGGCCAGCAGCTAATATCTGGAGCATTGCGAAAGTGCAGAGGACAGACATAATTCTCAAAGGAGAAGGAGAAGGTGTTCTGTGTCTCTGAGTGTGGTGCGATCACCCTAAAGGAGCAGCCAATGGAAGTGCTGAAAGTAGACTTGCTGTTCTTGAGCACATTCCTGAGCAGGCTCTGCTGCTGTTTCTGTGGGGCCAAAAGCTGCCGGGGCAGCAGCGACTGTGCAGCCCTGCTGGAGGAGACGCGGGCGCCCTCGCCATGGTGGCAGCAGCTCTGTGGGCTCAGAGCTCTGTGACAGGGGGGCCGCGGTCACGGCACCGTGGCCTGGGCAGCCACCAGGGCCCGGGCTGGCTGCCAGCCCTGCGACTGCCCCCTGCCCTTTATTGGCAGCACCCAGACAACAGCCCCTGCTGGCCCCCTGCTCTCGCTGATGGTGTAGACACCGAATACTGGGCCCTGGGCCTGAGGCCACGAGAGGACAAGTGACCCTTGCAGCCCTGGGGCCTCATTGCCTCCTTGTCCCTGCTCAGCAGCCTGGCAGGGGCCGCCCCATGGTCCTGCCCTTGGCATTGCACATCCCCACATCCCAGAGCCCATCCCGGGAAGAGCCCTGAGCAAGGAGGAAGGGACAGGATCTGCCTTGACAGGGGCTGGGGCTCAGGCCTTGGCCCTTTGCATTCCTGAAACACATCCAGGTTTGCTCAGCACCAGAGACACCTTTCCCTTGCTTGTTTCCACCTGTCATCACTGCTTCCAGTGTTCTGCTCTACCTGGAACCTGGGGACACATTCACATGAGTTGTGTCCCTCCTTGGGACCCATTAGAAGCTAAAGAAAGTTTGAAATTTGAATCTGATTTGGAGTTCTTGAGAAGTTCTTTGAGGATACTCTGAGGGACTGAGTCTGATGCAAAGAGCACCAAAGCCCCAGAGGGTCATTAAAGTCCTGGTGCTGTGTCTGTGCTGCTGTGCTGGGCCGGGCTCCTGGCCCAGAGGCAGCTCCTGGCAAGGGCAGCGCTGCAGAGAGACAGCTCTGGCCAGGAGCAGCTCCTGGGCACAGCCCAGCAGGGCTGGGGCACTGCCAGGGCAGCTCAGGGACACCAGCAGGGCACAGACAGAGCTGACAGGGGCTCAGCACTGGCAGGGGCTGGGGGATGTCCCAGAGGGGGCTGTGTCACAGCGGCACCTCTGTGGCTGTGTCCTAGAGGCACAGAGCAGCTGTGATGTCAGCAAGGGGCTGTGTGACAGCACAGAGTGGGCTGTGTGAGGTCATAGGTTGGGCTGTGACATCACAGAGTTTCTTGTGTGAGGTCATTGAGTAGCAACAGCATAATAGAAGGGATTCTGTGTGACATCACAGAGCAGGCTGTGACATCATGGCATGGCAGTATGACATCATAGAGCAGGCTGTGATGTGAAACTGTGTGCTGTGACATTATAGAGTGTCAGTATGGCATCACAGAGAGGATTGTGTAACATCATGGAGGGGGTTGTGACATCACAGAGTAGGATGTGAGGCCATGGAGTAGCCTCTGCCATCATGGAAGGTGGCTCTGTGACATCAGAGAGTGGGTTGTGACATCACTGGGTGACTGAGCAACTTCACAGAGCCAGGTGTGACATCACAGAACAGACTGTGACATCACATGGTGACTTTGTGACATCACCAAATCTTCTTCTGTGACATCACAGTGCAGATTTATATCACAGAATGGTATCCCAGCACTGGCCCTGTGATATCATGAAGGGGCTTTGTGACATCACAGAGCAGTTGTGTGTGTCATCACTGAGTTGTCTGTGACATCATAGAGTAGGCTCTGTGACATCATAGGTTGTGACATCATAGAATGGATTCTGCCATCACAGGGTATCTGTGTGACATCACAGAGGGGATGTGACATCACAGAATGGCTGTGTGACATCCCAGGGTAGGTTGTGTGATATCACAACATTATCTGTGACATCACAATATGGGCTGTGGCATCACAATGGGCTGTGTGACATCACAGGGGCTGTGTGACGTCACTGGGGAGGTCACTCTGCCCCAGCCCCCCTCACAGCTCCCCCCAGAGTAGTCCAACCCTGCTCGTGCACAGCGGGGTCCCCTGTCCCCCCGGGTCCCCTCGTCCCCGGCGCCACAGCCTCCCCCAGAGGATGTTCCACGAGATCGACCCCAGAGCCTGACACGGGGCGGGGGGGCCGGGGCCCTGGGGTGTGGGACAGGGGGACAGGGACCCCCCGGCAGTGTCCCCGTGTCCCCCAGGGCCAGAGCCTGGGCCAGGGCTTCTTCACCCTGTTACGAACAAGTGCTTGAGAGTGCTGAAAAAATCCCCAGCAAGGGATCAGCAACAACCAGATTTAATATTAAGTGACAGCACCACAAAATTCCTTGGCAAGAGTCACTCTGCTCCTGACTGGACACTTCAAGCACACGAAGGAAACAAAGCAACAACAAAACCAAACAAAATCCAGGCAATCAAACCAGAAAGGAATCGAAAACCGTTCCTGTGTGTGTGTGTGACACAAGGACAGTGAGGGCAAGGATAAAAGGAATGTGGCCCAAAAGCTTAACAGAGCTCAAACTTAACAGGACTTAACTTATAACTTAACCTTAACTTCCACCTTAACCTTAAGTGATACCTCGAACTTCACAATTTAGCAAAAGAACAGAGCTTATCAGTATTTGACCTATGACCTATGACTTTGCAGTTTAACAAAGCAATAACATTTAACAGTATTTAACTCAGCTTATAACTTATATTAAACATAACTACTTAGGAGAAAAACAACTCTTAACAACATTTAACTTAGGTTATTCCTCATGACTTAACCTTACTTACAGGTCTGACTGACTCAGCTATCAAAGGCACTCCAACCCCTCCGAGAGCATCATTTCTGTCACTTTTCCCCAGCACAGGCACTCCTGTGTGCACACAGACACAAAGAGTCAGTGCAAGGCACCTGGAAGAAATTCCCCTGAGGGAATTTCCCTGAGGGGAAGAAATACTCCCTGTGGATGCTTTGGCATCTCCCCAGCGGGTGAAGGGTTGAGCCTGGAGGAGTGGGGGGATCGGCCCAGGCTCCGTCGTTGTTCAGGATCCCCGAGTGCAGCAAACGGGAGAGTTCCCGGCTGGGAGAGGCCCCACTCAGAGGGAGTCGCTGGCCCAGGAGAGCTCCAAGGGGTTCCTTTTGGAGCGCTGTTTGTAGGGCCCCAAGAGAGGGGCTGCAGTCACAGCAATGGTTCCTCCTGGCCGCACTTGGCATCAACAGCTTTCTTTGGCAGTGTGAGAACAGGCATGTTGTGCCCCTGAGGGAACAAAACCAGTTCCCAGGGCTGCTCCTACAGCAACCAGGAGCTGGTTGGGCAGCACCAGTGCCTGGAGCAGACAGTGTTTGTGCTGAGCTGTAGAGGAGCTGAGCCCAGGGGCTGTTGGCCAAGGCCGAGGCCCAAGGAGCATTTCTGAGCTGGCAGGGCGGCCTGAGAAGGGGAGGGGGGAATGCAGCAGCACAGGGCCCATGGAACCAAGGGACCATTGTGACACTGTGGGTCCCTGTGAGACCAAGGGACCATTGTGACACTGTGGGTCCCTGAGAGACCAAGGGACCATTGTGACACTGTGGGGCCACATGGAATCATGGAGAGCACTGTGACATCGCTGGGCTCATGGAACCAAGAGGACTGTACTGATACTGTGTGACTTCATGGAATGTAGGTATCATTGTGACACTGAGACGCCCCATCAAACCAAGGGTCCGTTGTAACATCGTGGGGCCTCCTGCAGCCGTGGAGACCATTATGACACTTTGGGGTGTCATGGGACCAAGGGGCCATTGTGACACTGAGGGGACTCCATGAAGCCAAGTGTCCCTTGTGACATTGCAAGGCCTCGTGGAACCATGGAGGCACCATTAAGTGACTTTACAGCCTCATGGAACCATGGGGCCGCTGTGACAAGGAGGGGACCCATGGAATCATGAAGATACTATGGGGCCCTATGGAATAAGCAAAGCATTTTGATACTGTGAGGCCTCATGGAACCAGTGAGACCATTGTGACCCTGGGGGTCCCCACAGAACCAAGAGGAACATTGTGATACTGTGGGGCCTTGTGAAACCAAGAGGCCTTTGTGACACTGCAGGGCTGGAACCAAAGTTCCATTGTGACATTGCAGGGCCTGGTCGCATCAGTGCTCCATTGTGACACTGGGCAACCAAAGGAGACAATTGTGACACTCCAGGGCTCATGGAACCAAAGCTCCAGGGCGACACAGAGGGGCCTCCTGTCATCAATGGTCCATTGTGACACCACCTTTGTGGAGCCAAAGGAGACCATTGTGACACTGCAAACCCCCAGGGTCCAGAGGTCCATTGTGACATTGCAGTGCTCATGGAACAGAGGAGTCACATGTCATTGTAGGGCCTAGGGAACCACAGAGACCATTGTGACAATGCAAGGCTTCATGGAACCCAGGCATCGTTGTGACATTATGAGGCACCATAAAACTAAGGGAACACGGAACAAGTCTGGCTGGTTTGGCCTTCTGGGCCCCCTGAATGGTCCAGCTGACCTTGGTATGTTGAGAATCTCCTGTTACCTCCTACTGAAACACTGGGGCTCCGTGCTTTCCTTCCTATGGAAAAGAACTCTCCTTCTCCTCCAGGCACACATGGCCAGAATTCGGATTTCACCTCCAAATTTCCTTATATCAAGGAATTCTTTCCACAGGAATATTGCCAGGACAAGTCTGGCTGGCAGTGGTTTCATGGTCACTTCCCATCTGTCTTCAAAAGCTTGGTGAAGGCTCTGTGCTTTCCTTCCTATGGGAAAGAATTGTCCTGCTTCTCCAGGCACCCATGGCCAAGACTGGGGTTTCATCTCCAAAATTCCCTAAATCCAAAGACTGCTCCCAGACAAAATCTGCCATTGCTGACAACTCTGCTGACCTTGGCCTAGTGAGGCTCTCACCTGCCTTCCAAACACTAGGGCTCTGTGCTTTCCTTCCAATTGAAAAGAACTGTCTTTCTTGTCCAGGTGCCCATGACCACAACTGGGATTTCACCTCCAATATTCCCTATTGTGACAGACTGGAGGAGATTGTTGGCTGGAAACATTTCACGTGTAGGGGAGGAAGGGGCAGGTCCAGCCCTGCCCTGGAAGCCCAGCACTGCCCTGCCCTGGGACTACAATCCCCCCAGAGCCTCTATCCCAGCCCAGCAGTGGCTGCCAGTCCCTGGCACAGCACAGGCAATGCTCCACAGCCACCTCTGGAGCCCCGGCCCAGCTCCTGAGTGACCAAATGAGCCCAAGTCTCACCTGGGGGAAGGGCCCAGGAAGACCAAGGGGTATTGAAGGCTGACCACAAGGCAAGCACACATCTTGACCCTACCTCCTCTTGGAATTTCTGTCTGAACACGCCTGGAATCCAGGAGGCAGTAGCTGTGTGTGTGCTCCTCTGTATTTTTCTTACTTTTTTTCTCTCTCCCTGTCTGCTTCTACTTTATATGCCCCTTGGAAATTTTGATGAACTTAAAATTGAACAGCTTAGAGTTTGCGAAGTTGAATGTGCCAAATTAATGCTTTGAAAAGTGTTTTTTGTTGATTTAATGTCATAATAAAACTTTCGCCAAAGTTTCTCTGATTTTCTAAAGTTGCCAGTAAAGGCTGTATTGCTCTTTCTCTTGTCAGTATTTCTCCAGGGAGTCCAACTCAGAGTACACAAAGAATTGTAATTCCTATTAAATGTCTCCTTGAGAAAGTTCTCTGGGGGATGGGGGTCAGGGCTTGTCTGTCCTGCTTGGCACAGCACAGGCAGGGCTTTCCCAGCCACATTCCACACTCCATTGCCCAGCTGGAGCCGCTGGTGCCTCTGAGTTCTGCTGGCCCAGCCCCAGGGACGCTCTCCTTGTCTGCCCATTCCCCCACGCTCTCTGGGCAGGGATGGCCTCAGTGGGGGCTGCTGACATCCTCAGCAACTTGGAGCCTGCTGCTGGATTTCACTGCTCCAGAGGCTTGTTCAGCCTGCAGCTCTTCAGTGCAGGAATTCAGTGTCCAAGGGCTCACTGACATTCAGAACACCTTAACAAGCCAAGCCTTTGGGAATAATTTGATTTTAGCTTTCAAATCTTGTGTGGTTAATTCAACACATTTCATAAGTGTATTCAAAGTGAATGTATAATTGAATGAATACTTACAAAGACAGTGAGAAAATATTATATAGGTCCTAATTAGTTGTTTGTTTTTTTTCCTGATCATAAATCGATATGTGCAATCTACAATTGACACTGCATCCAAGTACCTCCTCATGCAGTTTGAATAGATATGAAAATCAAGACCCTTCATGGCTGACAATCAATCAGACTCTGTCCCTACGCCCACCCCACCATTTCCCCCATCCAAGCCCTGGCACTCAGAGCAGCCTTGTGCAAATCTGAGCTCCCTCCAGCCTAGGCTGCACCTGCAGCTTTCAGCTCCTTGGCTCCAACTCCCACCTACTTTCCTTGGAGAAGGAACTGCCTGAGACACAGAGGGATGTTCATTGATTGTCAGCCAACAAAGCCAAGGGTAGGCACAGCTCCATCAAATGCAAAAGTCATTCTTTTCCCTGGCTCTGCCCTGGCCCTGATCCCCACAGCCTGTCCTCTTTCCTCCATCTCTCCTTTGCCAGGGAGCTCTGCTGGGGCTGTGGAGAGAGATCCAAGCGCAGCCCCTGGAGTGGGAGCCACAACTCATCAGGTTTGTATGCTTTGAGGGAGCAGGAACGGGTGAGACTCAGAGGCATAGAAAGGTTTCTCTTCATGGCACACATAATAAATGTAAACATGATAAAATTTAAGAAACATCAAAACCCTTCCCTCAGCAGCTTGTGACATGCCAGCAACATCTGACATGTCCACCATCCACAACGGATTGCCATACAGGAAGGATTTTAGACAAAGACTTAGGAAGAGGTGACATAAAAGATACAAATACAACTAAGATGTTCACTAAGAAGGTGTTGAAACTCCTGAAAGATTCGGCAACTCCATGATGCTCAAAGCACTAAGGCAGTCAACAGAGACACAATGGAATGAGCAGAGACCAGCTGCAGGAGGAGATCTGGGAACAACGGGAATTACATAGATCCGGTTACTCCAAATCAAGAAATCTCCTTAGACATGGCCATTTCAAAAAGAGAGCTGGAAACACCTGAAGGAAGAAAGCCATTAAATACTAGAATGAAAGTTGGTAGCAATGGTTGAGGGGAAGATCAGTATTTCTTCTCCTGACATCAGTAGAAGAAACCAGTAGATCCAGGAAATTCCCCTTCCTGGTGGGAAAATTTTGCCATTTCTTAAAAGTACTCAAATGACCCCGATAAAAAATATTTTCTGGTATATTATGAAAGCAACAGGTATTAAAACCTGTGCCCCTTTCCAGGCAGACATCAGTTTTGTGTCCATGAAGAGGCAGTGCCACTTCTGCATTGAGGTGCCCAGGGATTGGATCTCTCTGAGAGCACCTGAGGGAGAGCAGAACACCTTGCAAGCTGCAGGTCCCTGACAGCCCTGCACGGCTCCTGTCCCATCAACATCTGCCCTGCCCCAGTCTGAAACAGGGCCCAGCATGGTGCCGGGATCATCAGAGAGCTGAGGTGTGTGCTGGAATTCCATGCTCTCCCCATCCTGCAGCAGCCCTGCATTTCCCTGCTCCAGCCTTGGTCTCCAGCACAGCCATGGAGGCTCTTTGGGCTCCTGACTGTTCCTGCAGCCCCCAAGGGCAGCTGAGCTCTGCCTGTGGCACAGTCAGCCCTGGCCAGCGCAGGCCATGCTCAGCAATTGCTTGTGTGTGCCTGGCCTTGCTGTCAGCCCTGGCAGTGGCTGCGTGGCCGGCCAGGGCTGGCCATGGCCGGGAACAGGCCCTGAGCCCCGCAGGAGGATGGAGCTGGGCCACAGCCAAACTCAGCCCAGGGCAAAGCTGGGCTCAGCAGCCAGGGCTGCCAAGGGCGGGGGACAGAGGCTGGCGGTGACAAATGTCCTGGGCCCCCTCCCTGCTCTGTCCATGCCCCCAAGGGCACAGAGCAGCCTCCTCTCTGGGGCACTTGCCTGTTTTCAATGCCTTGCACAGGTGCTGGCCCTGCCCCACAAGGCCTGGCCTGAGTCCTGCCCCTGCACGCTCAGCCAGGCTGAGATGGACACTGATGATTTCTGGGGCAGGCTCTCTGAGCCCAGCCCAGCTCCCTGCAAGCTCTGCCAGCTGCCCTGAGCTCTGGGCAGCACCAAGGGCCTCTCCCCAGCCCAGCCCAGCCGGCTCTGGCTCCACAGCTCTGCTCAGGCCAGGCTGCTCTGGCCACTGGCCCCACAGCCTCAGCCCCTGCCAAGGGCACAGCAGCAGCTGCAGCTCACACAGGACTCAGCCCCAGCCATGGGGGAAGGTGCTGGGCCAAGGCCAAAGGAGGCTCCCTGGCTGCCCTGCTCCCCTCTGGCTCAGGTGCTGAGAGCTCTGCAGCCCCTGCTGCCATCCCATGTGCCCAGGGCAGCACAAAAGCCCCAGCCTTGGGGCCCTCAAGAGCTGCTCCTGCTCCAGGCCCAGGGCCCATCCCAAAGCTGGGGCAGCCACAAAGCTGTGCCCATTGCTGTTCATTGCTGCTCTGATGGGGATGGATCCTCAGCCACTTGGAGGTTGATGATGAATTTTACTCCTCCGCAGGCCTCTTCTTTCTTGAGCTCTTCAGTTCAGGAATTCAGTGAGAAAAGCTCATAAACATTTGTTCAACATGCCCAAAGAAGAAAAGCCATTTGGAATAACAGAAGTTTTCAAGTTTTCTGTAATTAATTAGACAGATATCTGAAGTGTATTCAAAGTGTAAATACTGTCTTGAAAACAATGCAGACAGAACAGTTTGTTCTGTTTAATTTTTTTTCCTGTTTATAGATTGATATCAGCAATGTCCAGTTGATATTGACCCCCAGCACCTTCTAATGCAGACTGAATAGCTATGAAAATCAAGACCCTTCATGGCTGAGAGTCAATCAGACTGTGTCTCCTGCCCCCTCCCGACCATTTCCCTCATCCAACCCCTGGCACTCCTATGGACCAGGAATGGTGTCACCAGCAGGACCAGGACAGCAATTCTTCCCCTGTGCTGGGCGCTGGTTGGGCAGCACTTTCGGTGTTGTGTCCAGTTCTGGGGCCTCAAATTTAGCAAGAATTGGAGGGGCTGGAGTGTGTCCAGAGAAGGGCAACAAGGCTGGTGAAGGGTCTGGAGCAAAAATCCTGTGAAGAGAGGCTGAGGGAGCTGGGGTTGTTTATCCTGGAGAAGAGGAGGCCCGGGGGAGACAAGGTGGTGTCAGGGCAGAGGTTGAACTTGATGATCTCCAAGGTCTTTTCCAACCTTGCTGATTCTGGGATTCTCTGAAACCACCCTTGCAGCAGTTGCACGATGAGCCCTGGGCCTCCTCTTCAGAAGCTCCAGCAGCCCAGGTGCCTCAGCTTCTCCTGCCAGGCCCAAAGCCCATCCTGTCAGTCCTGCAGAGCCTCTGCAGCTCCTCCTCATTGCCCAGAACAGGGAGCCCCACAGGCAGACACAGCAGCCCAGATGTGCCCCCCTGGCTTGGGGTGCCTCTGGCAAGGGAGCAGCACCAGGCACTGCAGGAGCCTGCAGACAATTCCTGCAGCACTTGGAGGATGATCCTGCTCCCCAAGGGACATTCCCATGGTGCCAAGTCAGGAACTGCAATGGGGAGTGGGGCCAGAGAGGAAAGGGCAAACAGGGATGGGCTGTTTGCAGGGGAGGGAACAGGGGTGGGCAACAGGAAGAAATTTGTACCAAAAAAAGGGGGGAAAAAAGCAAAGGTGAAGCCAAGGAAATGCTCAGGGCAGTTCAGGGGTGGCTGTCAGGCAGCCCTGGCTCTGAGCAATAGCGTCTGCAGTGGGACAGGAATCTCCCAGCTGATGGGAACAAAGTTTCTGGCTGACTGCAGAGGCCAGGACAAAGCTGAGTGGTTTCCCTGGTGTCCCCCAGCTCTTCCTGGCCCCAGGGGCTGATGACATTTGTGCTCCCTCAGGTTCATGTCCCCACAGCAGCAGCATGGGGGTGCTCCTGCCTGCTCTGTGCAATGCAAACAGGGGCTCCTGAGCCACTGCTGCCGTGGCTGTGCCTGCAAGGATGCGGCACCTCTGTGAGCTGGGGGAGAGGCCAGGGCTGCAGAGGGGGGATGTTGTTGGCAGCTCCATGAGGACGCTCTGGGACGCTGCCCTGGGCTGTGCAGTGCACTGGGGATGGATCAGCCCCTGCTCTGCTGCTCCTTCCCGTCTCCCCCAGGGCCCTTGCAGAGCCCCAGCCATGCTTTTGCCCCCAGCCTGCCCACGGCCAGCCTGGGGCTGCTCACCCTGGGGCTTTTCTGTGCTGAGCATTGGCCTGGCCGTGTTCTTGAGAGAGCCTGGGCAAGGAGCCTGGAGCCCCCAGGGCCTGGCCTGAGGCGTCAGCGCTGCCCCAGCAGTGCCCATGGCCTGTCCCTGCTGCAGCCCCGGCACTGCCACCCCCAGGACTGTACCCGGCCCCGAGAGCACTCAGGCCCTGCAGCAACACCAGGGCCACCAGGGCAGCGGGGCAGGGCCACGGCAGCAGCACTGGCAACACCAAGTGCTGCTGCTGCTGCTGGGCACAGCTGCTGTGCCAGCACTGATCTGCCCCAGCTCTGCACACCGACATTGCTGCTGCAGCTCCAGAGAAGGCAAGAATAGAGGGATCTCTGCAGAAAACTTTGCTGGGAGATCCTTTAGTTCCTTTAAAACCTTTGAGACTGCAGCCCCTCATTGGCACAGTCTGTGGCCACAGGGAAGGTGGAGAGAAACAAAGTCAGAGATGGCAGAAACAATCGTCTAGCTTTAGGAAGAATATTTAAAAAGGAAAATGACAGGGAAATCAAAGAACCAAACCAAAAGAGCTAGAAAAGATGACTTTTATTACAAGTGATTTGCCAAAATTGGCAATCACTTTAATGCTTCCTAAGATGTCCAGTCATCAGTCTCCACACTGCAGCCTTGAGCTCCTGGTTCCTCAGGCTGTAGATGAGAGGATTCAGGGCTGGAGGCACCAGCGAATACAGAACTGACACCAACAGATCCAGGCATGCAGAGGAAATGGAGGAGGGTTTCAGGTAGGCAAGTACTGCAGTGCTGAGAAATACATTTCTCCTGCATTTTCCCTTTTCAGATTCTTTCAGTCATCTCCTGAGAGCTACAGTTTGTTCTGGTGCTTTTTATGAACTGATTGTACTCTTGATTTAGATGGAGACTGTGGAATTGTTTTCAGATGTAGAAGAATCTGGACTGAAGACAGAAACAAACTCCCTGTCAGCCCATTTTCATCTTCTAGATCATTTTCAAGATGTCCTTGGGGGTGTTGGAATGATTATCACACAGCTCTCCACTTCTGGCTGCAGGCTCTAGAGTTTCTTTCTCTGCATTCAGTCAGGCTTGCATTCCCTAAGAGTTCTTGGTAGCCTGTCATGTTTTCTTAGGGTAGAACAGTAACAATGAAAACCTTTCCAATGGCACAACTGCCCAGCCCACAAGGAAAAGAAAAGAACAAGCTGTCAAATTCTTCAAATATTTCTTCTGCTTTGCTGCAAGTGTTGTGCTGCACCCACAGTGTGGAAAGCTGCAGTTGGTGGCACACCTTGTGACAGAAGCTGCACCTCGTTCTCCGGGAAAGGTTCTTGGAAAAAGCAAACAGTACTGAGGAGAAGATTCTGGAAAAACTGAAAGAGCTTTTAAGAAATTAAATGAAAATTGAAACAATTCAAGACGTTTTTCTCGAATTGTTTTTATGCTCCCCTTTTCCATCTTGCACTAGTTGTCCATCCCATTAATTCCAAACAGATCTCACTTCTAAGATCACTTCTAAGATCCATGAGTTGGCAAGTTTTAGACATTTTAAGATACCATGACCTAGACACACTTTGGCTTCCCCTGTTTTTCTTGGAAATCAATGCTGGAGAGGTAAGTGCAGTGCTTGGGTCAGGTACAAATTCTGCATTCAGGGAATGCGCTCTGAGAGTGTTTGACCCTCAGCAGGGACAATGCACAGCAGGGACCGAGGGGATTCCTGAGCCACTGTGCAGGAGTCCAGACTCTGGCTCTTGGCTGAACTCGGCAAAGTTCCCGTGTTTGGACAGGCTCAGGGGCTGCCCTCGGGGAACGTGGGGCTCGGGGCGGGGGCGAGCGGGCAACGGACAAACGGACACGGGGACAAACGGCCCCGGAGCTTCAGTTGCAGCAGCAGCAGCAGCAGCGGCAGCAGCAGCAGCAGCAGCAGCAGTAGCGGCGATAGAAGAAACTTTAGATTCCCTTCTCCTCTCCCTTTCCCGCCGCCCCGTACCTCTCCCGCTCTCCCCTTCCCGCCGTCCCTCTCCTCTCCCCGCCTCCCTCTCCCCGTGCCGGGCTGGGCCATGCCCCCGGCCCGCCCCCGGCCCCGGGCGGGGCTGCCCCGTGCCCGCCCCCGGCCGTCCCGCCGCCGCCTGGCCTCAGCCCGGCTCTGGCCGTGCTGGCGCTGGCGCTGCTGGGCGGGCGTCAATGCCTGGGGCTGGGGCGGCTTCGCCGGCTTTTGGCTCCGCCTGGCCCGGCCCCGGCCCCGGCCCCGACCCCGAGCCCGAACCCGAGCCCGGCCCCGGCCCCGGCCCCGGCTCCTCCCGGGGCCCGCGGAGGACACAGGCGGCGTTGCCTCTCCCGCCGCCTCCGCTGCGGCTTGCCCGGCCCGAGCTCCGCCGCTCGGCAGCGCAGCCGCCGGCCCCGAACCTCCCCTGTCGCGTTCCGAAAACCGAACGCCGGGGGATGGCCGGGCCGGGGCGGGTGAGGGGCGCTCGGGGGCCGTTGCTGGCCCCGGGCCGAGCGCTGACAGCCGCGTCCCGCCCGCAGGGAAGGCGCAGGAGGCCCTACAGGAGCGGTACCGCCTGGGTTCCCTGCTGGGGCGCGGCGGATTCGGCAGCGTCTGCTCGGCGACGCGGCTCTCGGACGGCGCCCCGGTGAGCGGCGGGGCCGGCGGCGGGCGGAGGAGGAGGGGGCGCAGGAGGAGGAGGAGGAGGATGGGGCTGGGCAGGGCAGGCGTTGAGCTGAGCCCGCTGCTCCCCTTGGCTTGCAGGTCGCCATCAAAAGGGTGCCACGGAACCGCATCCGGCACTGGAGCGAGCTGGTGAGTGAGCCGGGACCGCGGGAGAAGCCGGGCCGTGCCGGGCGGGGATGAGCCGAGCCCCGGCATGGTGGAAGCCACCAGGACGTCTCGAGGGAGAGTGGGCGTGGGGCCAGCACAGGGCGCAGAGCATCCCGGGCTGGCTGAGGGGTTGCCCAGCCCTGGCCCAGCATTGGCCCCACTGACGGCATCGTGCTCCTCCCGCAGCCCGACGGCACCAGCGCTCCCCTGGAGGTTGTGCTGCAGGACAAGGTGTCCACTGGCTTCCCCGGTGTCATAAAGCTGCTGGAGTGGCTTGAGCTCCCCAGCGACATTCTGATGGTGCTGGAGCGGCCAGAGCACTCTCAGGACCTCCTGCATTTCATTCGGGCACGGGGGTTCCTGCGCGAGGAGGTGGCGCGGCAGCTGTTCCGCCAGGTGCTGGAGGCCGTGCGGCACTGCACCAGCTGCGGGGTCCTGCACCGCGACATCAAACCAGCGAACATCCTGGTTGACCTGGCCACCGGGCAGGCTAAGCTGATTGACTTTGGCTGTGGCACCTACCTGCAAGACACAGCCTACACTCACTTTGCAGGTGAGCCTACACAGGGCTGTGCTCCCGCTCCTGGCATCTCATGGCCCAACATCTCTCAGCCCAAGCTGGCTGTGGCAGCGGGGATTCTCCCTTTTGCTGCCACTCAGGGGACTGAATCTGCAGCTGAGTTGCTTTAGAGCAGGGCTGGGTGGGGAGCCAGCTTCCAGCCCTGCTGGCAGCCTTTGCCCACCACTGTGCCCAGGACTGGGGCTGGGCTGGGGCAGCCAGCCTGACAAAAACAGCCGTGGGTGGGGGTAGCAGAGAGGGAGGTTGGAACCTGTGTCCCAGCCAGTTTGTGTGCAGGCAAGAGGAAGGGCTTGGACTGCTCCACTTGCCCTGTTTGTCTTGCCTTTATAATATGTTTGGGGCAATGCAGGCAGGGAGAATGAGGGCATGGTTTTTCCCCAGCACGCAGTGGGTATTTCCTTTGCATGTCATGGTCAGGCTTAGCCAGGGCTTCCACTGTCCCCTTCCCACACCAGTGGCTTCTTTTGCAATCCCAAGTTTGTACACCAGTCCCAGGTGCTGGTGAGAGGGCAGTGGTCACCCTGTGTGCCACTGATGCAGCCCCCGCCCGCCCAGGGATGCTGGGGCCAGGCTCTGGAGCAGCAGCATCCCCCTGATGAGCTCCATCTGTATTCCACAGGAACACCATCATACAGCCCCCCGGAATGGACCCGCTTTGGCTGGTACCATGGCGAGCCAGCTACCATCTGGTCCCTGGGCATCCTGCTGCACGAGATGGTCTGTGGGAAGATGCCTTTCAGGAGGGGCTGGAACTTCAGCTGGGGCCAGCTCTCGCTGCCACAACGGCTCTCTCCAGGTGGATCCTCTTCTCTGGGCATGAGTGCAATACCAGTGCTGGGAGACAGCAGCGGGCTCGGGAGCATCCCGCTCTGGCAGCTGCTGAGGAGGTGGCACATGCCCTGCTCTCCCCCAAAACCAAGAATTGATGGGAAAGTTCAGGCCCAGCTCTGAGCACATCCAGCATGGCCTGGGCATGGGAATAGTGGGGCAAAGCCAACAGGAGCCTTCTCCAGCTGACGGGCAGTTTCTGGTTTCTCTCCCCAGAGTGCCAAAATCTGATCGGGTGGTGTTTATCCATGCACCCCTTGGCCAGACCCTCATTAGAAGAGCTGTTCTGTCATCCTTGGATGCAGGATACTCATCTGCCGTAGAAGAAGGGAGAGAGCCACAGGCACACTTTGATCCAGGGCCCTGGTAAGTTACAGCTGCACTCATGCCTTGGCAATGAGAAGCAAAGGAACCCAGCCTGTGTCACTGCACCAGGGTCATGGGATGGGAACACGCAGCCCTTGTGCTGGAGCTGAGCTGCTCTGCCCAGCCCTGGTGGCTGTCATCCAAGCATGTTTTGCTTGTCCTGGTTCCCTGACAGCTGGGGCCCTGGGCAGAGCCCTGACAGCCTGGTCTCACCCCAGGGAAAGAGAAGGAGCCCCTGGAGAAGCTGTACCGGGTGGGGCTGCTGCTGCAGGAGACAGCGAGGATGACATCAAGGATGACAACCTCTTCCTCAACCTGGCCACCAGCAGTTGAAGGTGATGCACTATGATTGTGGCACCTTCTTCAAAGCCAAACTCCACAGGGAGTTTGCAGATGAGTCCACACGTGGGGAAATGCTCCCAGATTTGGGCATTGCCCAGCCTGGTTGGGATGCAAAGGTTTCCCCTTTGCTGGGGCAGATGGAACTAAATCTTCAGTCAGCTGCCCAGCTGCTTTTTTGGCAGGGCTGGTGGGATGGGCTGGGGTGGGTACGAAATGGGAGTGGGCTCCTGGCCCTGCCAACAGCCCCCAGCACCCACCGTGCCCCGGGCTGGGGCTGGGGCTGGGGCAGCCAGCCCGACACAAACCCCCGTGGTGGGAGCAGAGGTGGGACTCCAGAACCTGTGCAGGGGCTGCTTTGCTGTGCAGGCAAGGAAGGCCTTGGGCTGCTCCACTGCCCTTGTTTGCTTTGGGATCATGGTTATTTTGGGGGCCAGTGCAGAGGGAAAGAGAGAAAGTGTGGACCTCCCTCACCCATGGCTGGATTTTTCCCTAGCATGTAGGGGTTGGGCCTTCCTCAAGGCTCTGACAGAGCTAAGAGTTTTGACCTTTCTTCTTCTTTTCCCTTTTTGTCTCTAACCTCTTTTCAACAATTTGTTTGTTTTTTTCTAGAGGAAGCATTCTAGGTGGTCCAGTCTGGATTGGGAAGTGCTTGGGACCAGCTGCAGCGTGGATGGGCCGTGCCCTTGGAGCAGGCTGAGGACATCGCTTGGGACCAGCTTTTCTTCCAGCCATGGATGGCGTGAGGTGGGTGCCCGTCTGCTTGGCAGGGTGGGATCAGAGCTTTTTGGAGATGGCAGCGAGCACAGGAGCATCCTGCTCTGGGCAGCTGCTGAGCAGGTGGATGTGCCATGGCTGGCTGCAGGCTGGGCACATGTCCTGCCCTCCTGCCCTGCTCCCAAAGGCAGCACTGATGGGCAGCTCTGGGCACAGCTCTGAGCCCGGCCAGCACGGCCTGGGCACTGCGGGCAGCTGGGACAAGGGGACAGGAGCCATCAGCTGACGGGCAGTTTCTGCTTTCTCTCCTTGCAGCCAGGCTCTGCAGATGCTGAGGCTGCTCTGGGCTCTGGCAGGGCTCTGCTGGAGCTCAGCACCGGGCTGGAATCAGCCAAAGAAGAAATGGTGTCACCTGCAGCACAGACTTGCTTGAGCATTTTGACAATGCAGCTCAAGTTTGCAGCGTGGACACCTCCAATGGAAAACATGACACCTCCCAAAAATTAAAATCGTTCAATACCTTCTGAAATCAAATCAATCTGGGATGACTCCAAATGACATTTTTCAGCTTGCTCAAGATGTAGCTCAGCCCTTCTCTGAACAGTTCTCTCCCCCACCTGCCTTTTACTTCTCAACTGCTCCCTTTTTTCCCCCAGTGAATTCCCAGCCCATTGCAGTCTCCATCACTTGCTGGCCTTCCGTGTTGCCCCTGACCACAAGGAAGGCCGAGCCCCAGGTTTAGGGACTCATGCTGTCACTGGCTGAGGAGCAGCAATGTCTCAGAGGTCCAGTGGGATTTTAGTGTCATTCAGAGCCACTCTCCAGCCCTCAGCTCTCCTCACTGCTGAGTTCCCACTCCCTTTTCTTCATCCTTGCAGCAGGATGAGCTCTGTGAATCCCCTTGAGCCTCCCCACTCTTCCCAGCCCACGCAGCCACCTCAGTTAGGCTGAAGCTGAAGCTTCTCTGTCTCCTCTGGCACACCAGTCCAGTCCCCTGTGTGGGGAGCCCCAGTCCCAGAGCACAGCACACAGCAGTGCAGTCCAGGCTGGAGCAGCTGCCCTGCAGCCCTGGCTTGGCTGTTTGTGGCAGCTGAATGCTCCCTGTTTCCAGCTGTCCCTGCAGGATGGCCCCGGGGCAGAGCCCAGCCGGGCTCCCACTGCAGCCCCTGGAGCTTGGGACAGACAGTGCTCCCAGAGCTGAGGTTCATGGGGAGCACCCGCAGCTGTGCCTTGCACTCAGTGCTGGCAAGTGGTGTGTTCTCATCTCCTGCAGCCTGAGGGGAAAACAACCTGTGCTGCCAGGCCAGCACTGCCCCTCTGGGCAGGGACAATGCTGAAGGGCTTTCCCATTCCAGAGGAGCTGGCACTGAGCCTTGGCAGGGCCTGGCAGGGCTGGAGCCGGGTCTGGCCTGCTGTCCGGGACTCGCTGCCCACCAACCGCCCCCACCCACCACGCTCCATTCTCCAGGGACAGAAGGGTCTGTGTGTGCCAGGGGCTCTTGGATGTCTCTGTATCCATGGAATGAAGGCTCTGTGTGTGCCAGGGGCTCTTGGATGTCTCTGTATCCATGGACAGAAGGCTCTGTCTGTGTGTGCCAGGGGCTCTTGGATGTCTCTGTATCCAGGGACAGAAGGGTCTGTGTGTGCCAGGGGCTCTTGAATGTCTCTGTATCCATGGACAGAAGGCTCTGTGTGTGCCAGGGGCTCTTGGATGTCTCTGTATCCATGGGCAGAAGGCTCTGTCTGTGCCAGGGTTACCATAATGTCTCTGTACCCATGGGTATGGGATGAACATGGACAGTGAAAGTGTCAGTCATGTTGCTTGCACACTCCTTCCTTTGTACACAAGACAAAACCATGCACACCCCCAGGTATGGATATATTAATAGGATATGGATGGATAGGGGTTTCCCACAGAGCAGTAACTTTTGCATAACTCACCATTTAACTGGTGGCCAGGGGATTTTTTCCCTACTCTGTGGGAGAAGGCGTCCAAGAGCTGAAGGAGCAGCATTCAGAAGCAGATTCAAGATTTCTAGGTAGGAAGTGGAGCTCACAACCATCCACATAACTCGCCATATTCATTGGGATGGGCTGCTGCTTCTCTAGGAATTTGGCCCAATGCAGACATGAGACTTGGAAAAATCCCAGCTCTCTGTGGGTTTGTGCAAAAGGGGGAGCAGCTCAAACACTTTGTGCCTGCCTGGGGGACACCAGGTCCAAGGAGCTTTGGTGGCAGAGGGTGACCTGGGCTGGTGGCAGGTGAAGTTCCATTCTATGACATTCTCAGAGTGGCACAGGACAAAGGTCCAAGTACCCCCAAACCCACTGATGAAGTCCTTAGAGTGCTGCACATCCTCTAGGAAAAGCTGCTGTCACACAATCTATTGGGATTTATAACTTTCATTTGCAACACTTTAAATCCAAATTTCAAACTGCAATATTTTTACACTCAAGACACAGTAATGCATAAATGCATAATAGATCTTTCAATTTCCTATTGATTCAGTCACAATTTAAAATAACATAATATTGCAAACAAAATCCTCTTAATGCAAAGTTACCAAAGATTTTCACTACACATTTGTTTTTTTGGTTTTATCTTTCATATTTTTTTCTTTCCTTTTTTGTCCAGTGTTTTTAACAGAGAACTCGTCCTACAAAAGGAATGTACAGCAAAATGAGAAATATTTCTGATAAACAATGAAAATGTAGGCTCCTCCTCTGTTTCCTTTTCTATGGATACCCTGAAGAAAATTATCTAGCAGATATGAGCAGAGGTGTGATGTGTTTCATTTGGACTAAGCTGGAGTTCAGCACTGCTGACATCCTGATCCAGTCAAGAGCTGCAGAATTCTTTTGCAGATCTTGAACCTTGTGTTTGCAGGCACAGCACCTGCAGTGCTGACACACCAATGCACATGAATAACTCTGTTATTCCCTCTCAGAATTTGGGCTCTGCCCCAGCACGAGGTGCTGCAGCCCTTTGCTCCTGGTTCCCATATGGAGCAGCTCCCTTCCTGCTGGCTGAGCTGCTCAGGCAGAACCCGGCAGCTCCTGGCCCTGCAGGGCTGAGGCTTTTCCCCACTGCTGGGCACAGACTGATGGAGCAGCACTGCTGAACACGGGCACACCCAGAGGCACCAGGAGCAGCTGCCTTTGGCCACCTGAGGCTCCAAGGCCCAAACTCTGAGCAGCCAGGGCTGGAAGAGACTCGCAGGCTCCCTGTTGGCTGTGCTGCCCCACTTGTGCCCAGCCCAGCTCTGCCTGGGGCAGAGGGAGAACAAGGGGCAGCTCCCTCCCAGCCCAGCCCAGGGACCCCTCCAGCCCCAGGGCTTGGGGCACTGTCAGCACCTGCTGCTCCAGCCACCGCTCCTGCTGGCCCTGACAGCAACACCCAAACTGGGACTGATCCCGAGGGAGCAGCAGCAGGGCCTGGTTCTGATTCCTGACTCTGGGGCAGGGCTGGACAAATGACCCACAGCAGCAGCAGCAGCAGCACATGGAGCTGACTTTCAGGACAGCCCCTGCCACTCTTCCCTCCTGTGTGCAGCGGTGTCACAGCAGCCTGAGGCACCTGGGAGCCCCCAGTGCCAGCAGGGACTTGAGATGGCAGCCCTGGGCTCCTGGAGGTTGTGCAAGGAACGGAGCTGGGGACTCCCAGTCCATGGGGAGCTTCCAGATGGAAAAGGCTGCTGTGCCCAGGCAGCTCCAAGGGCAAAGAAAGGAGAGTCTCGACCACTGGATCTGAGCCAGTCCCAGAGTCCTGGGCAGCAGCCACTGAGCCTTGGGGGAAGAGAGGGCACAGCAAGAGGGACAAAACCAGGCGAGGTCAGAGACTGGAGAGAGCCAGACCTGGGACAGGAACAGCTGCTTCACTGCACTCTTGGAGAAAGCTCTTGGCTGGTTCACAGCGCTGAAAGGCATGAAGGGCAGAGAGGAGGCCATACCAAACAATGCTCCTGTTTCCACACCCTCCCCTCTCTGTGTCCCAGAAGGAATTGCATGGACTGTATTCAACTCTCCGAGTCGTCTCGTTCAGCATGAGCAGCTTAGCACCAGGAGCTGAAGGAGCTGCCGCCATAGGCCACAGGAGCTGAGCAAGAGGGAACTTTTAGAGCAAAGTAATGCTGCTCAAATAGACCTAGCTAAATGCAGCGGATAGAATAATGGAATCACAGCATCCTTTCTGTTGGAAAAGACCTCTGAGCTCATCCAGTCCAGCTGTTCACCCAGCAGTGTCAAGCCCAGCACTAAACCATGTCCCTGAAGTGCCAAGGCCTGGATAACAGCCCTGAGTGAGGCCTGAGCAGCAGGCCCTGAGCCAAAGGTGACTTCTGGATGAACCTTCCAACCAAAGGTTATCTTTGTATATGCTCACTGATGAAATATGCATGGTCATTAGCATTGTGATGGATGTAGCCACTTATTAGTGAAATATGTATTGACCTTTCTGTATTTAGAAGCTGGACAAGGCCATGAAATCTGACATCTGGCCTTGTTTGGGGCTGGAGGATCAAAGTCAGCTCCCTTGGTTCCTCCTTGAGCCCTGACCAGGCTTTGGGAGGAACCCAAGAGGAGGATGAAACCAGATGTTCCCACACTGGAAGTGCTGTCAGTTTGTTCATTCAGCACTGTCAGAGCTGGGCCCTCTCACAGCGAGGTTGGAGCCTCACCTGTGGCTGGAGGCACCTGCAGGAATTCCCAGTGTCCAGGAGTGGATCTGCAGCCCTTGGCTGGGACAGCTTCCCCCAGCTGCTGTGTGGATCTGGGGGATGCTGAAGGCTGAGGGTAACAGGTGCTGGATCTTTCTTAATCACTGCAGGCAATCTTTGGTTCTGATGATTGAGTGCATTGCTGAGCTGCTCCTTTTGTGATCCTTTGCTGCTTTGAGATGCAGTAAATGACACTGATTCCTTCAGTTGCAGTCTGTGTCTTTGGTGCTGACCCTGCCCACTGGTAAAACAAAACTGGCAGAGTCTGGCCAGATCAGAGCAAAATGTCACTTGTTAAATGTAAATATGAGGAATCAGTCCTGCCAGAAATTCCTGGTTTTCTTTTCTTTTTCCTTTTTTTTCTTGGTAAAACAGAAACCATGCCCTAAAAAGAGATTGGAGCAGTGAGCAAGCACTTAAAAGTCTTTTAATGCCAGATGTATTAAAATGCATCCAAAAATTGCATATGCAAAAAGGAAAAGAACTTGTGGGTTTGGGAAGACGAAGATTAATTTTGTTAACTGCACATTGGAAACAACACCAACTGAAGGAAGAATTGGTTTTGGAATGCTCCCACATAGAGGGACAGAGGAAAGTTTAAATCTTGAGGTCAGGTTCATTTGTGCAAGTGAAACTATTTACTATTAATATTAATATTATTATATCACACAAACAAACCTGAGCTCAAGACACAAACCTTTTTCTGTCACTTCATGTGGGAGTGTTCCAACAACAGTTTTTCCTTCTGTTGGTGTTGTTTCCAATGTGTCATTAACAAAATTCACCCTCGTCTTCCCAAAAACACAAGTTGTTTTCCTCTTCCCATAAAAAATGGATAATGTGAAATAATGTTGAAAACTGTAATTTGTTAGCTTTGGCTGCTCACTGTAACACTAAATACCCTACAGAAAAGGACTGGCCACGACCCAAATGTCAGTGGTAAACTTTGTATATTGTGTGTAATGAATAAAGGAGGACAGGATGAAATTGGGTATTTTCATAGGGTTTGCTGATACTGTGATGCAGAGTGCTTTTTCTATTACTGTGAGAAATAAAGACATTAAGACTTCTGGGTTTTTCATGTGCTAGACAATCCACAAGCTGCAGGATTGATTGAACAGGTGAAGGGGTTGTTAAAAGAGCAGTTGACAAAATGAGGAGATGGGAACCTGTCCCCATGGAGAACCCATCTCCCAGGTGTGCTCCAAGCCCTTAACAATGGCCCACTGGGGAAACGGAAACCCCTGGCTGTGCATGGCTGCCCCCAATTTATATTAGAGCTAAATCAATTATTACAAGAAATAATAAGTGATGCAGTGAAAATGTCCAATAGCACATACTGTGAGCTCCAACCAACACAAATGAGGCTCTGCAGAACCACACAGCCTTGGATTATCTGCTTGCTGGCCAGGGAGGAACCTGGGCTATTCTAGGGCAGGAATGTTACAGGAATGTCTGGCAGTGCTGGGTTTGATATCCAACCATCAGGAATCTCCTTGATAGAAAGATCAGGAGGAGAGAGGCAGAAAGGAGAAAATTCTTCCTGGTGGGATTGGCTCCCAAATTGGAGGCTGCTGTGAAATGAATTTGTGGCAGTCACTGTCATCATTGCAGCACTTGGTGTGTCATGATTCCATGTTAGAGTTGTTGTGACACCTTTTGCTGGAAATGGAGTACTGAGACTTGTCTAAAAAAAAAAGACACAGTCTCAAGAAAAAAGGGACATTTGGTAAAGTAACAGAGAATAGCAGCTAATTAAGCAGGTTTTAAAGGGAATGCAAATTAGAGCTCTGAGTAATGAACTTGAGCAGTACTTCATTGAAGAACAAGAGGTGACACCTTTATGCCTGTCATGGTTTGACCCTGGCACAATGCCAGGGCCCCCATGAAAGGTGTATTTCCAAAATGGTTACTGTGAGATGTGACCCGGAAACAGAACAAAGCAGGCTCCCACCTGGGGATGGAGGGAAAAACACAACACTTGAATAATCTACAACACAGAAACATAAGGGAAAAAGAAAAAAACAGACACAACAATCCACAATGGAACACTCCCAAAACACTCCTCCTCCCCCTAGTCCTCTAACATTCAAATCTCAGTCCAATACCCTCCTTCACACATGCTCCCCCCAGTTCATCAGGGGAGAGGAGTCTCCCTCTTGCACCATGGTCCTTTCTCGGAAACACAGTTGGAACTTCTTGTGCTTCTGTGTCACACGTGGCAGCCGCCCCGAGAGAATCTGCTGTGGTGACCATTTTCTTCCTATGTCCAGCGCTCTCACTACCGGCCATGGATCCAAACTGCTCCTTAGGTCCTTTTAAGAATGCATCACCCAGTTTTAAGAAGTGGCCGCCTCTTACCATTTGGGACACCTGTCCCCCCTATATTTTTATTCTCTTGGGGTCTGGGTCTCAGGAACAGAGATCTTTCGCTGAAGGCAGAGGGCTCCACCACACTTTCCCCCTTTGTCTTTGTTCTCTCTATTTCTCTTCGCGGCCTTATCATTCTTGGCTTCCGGCCAACTGCCTCTCTCAAGGTGCAGTCTCTGCATTATTGGAAGAAATTTGTTTCGCTCGTGGCTATGTGAGAGAAAAGTTCAGATAAAGCCACTCCAATCATCTCTTCCATCTAAGGTACTCGCATCTGCTGGCATTTTCTTCAACTACTCAAACCCTTTCTTCTTTCTTATCCTCCGTCCTCTCTAAACTCACAGCTGGGGAGGATCAGTGTTTTTACAGCTTCCATTGTTTCAATACTAAAAGAGTTAAAAGCTCAGCCCGGTCTCCCAGCGGCTGGGCACCTTGCGCCCCCGCGCTTCTCCTCCTGGCCGTGGTGCCGGCAGGAGATATCAAATTCCAAGCCAGCACAGACTCTATCACTCTCTCCCCGGGGGGCTGCCCAAACGGTCCCAGTTCTCCTCCACCCCTGCCTCTTGCAGGGGCTCCAGCCTCTCTCCCCACAGGCCGCATGGCCTTCCCCTCCACCACCCAGACGCAGCTGGGCAGGGGGAAGACGTCAGACCAGCTCACCTGCCTGCCGGACTCCAAAGACGGAGTTTCTCTCCGAATGCTCTGCTTTTAACCACTGTGTGTTCTCAGAGGCGTATCCAAATCCCAGTGGCCACACCAGGTGCCAATTTCAAGTCTGGCCACTGACTGGTTTGACCATAACCATTCCAAAAACTCACTTCCGGGTCAAACCAAGACAAACACCCACCCAGAAAGTGCCCTACAATTCCAAGGTCAATCTTTCCTCTACAGCATGGGTTTGCTGTCAGAGTCTGCACGGGATTGTAAAATCACCAGGAGAAAAGTTCTTTTAGTTCTTTTAGTTCTTTTAGAAGTGAGTTCTTTTAGTTCTTTTAGAAGTTCTTTTAGAAGTGAGAAAATCACCAGAACAAGTTCTGCTTTGTCACTACCTCAAGACTTTGAGGGAGAGGGTTTGTGGTTCTTACTTGCTCACAGGGGTGCACAACAAGGGTTGAAACAGTAAAAATAGCCCAAACCCTTTAGCAATTGGAAGGAAGACCTGAGGCACTGGGAGCTAGCAGCTCAGAAACACGTGGCTTTTGCTCCTCTCTTCTACCTGAGAGCTTCCTGGGCAGGGGCAATTCTTCCAGTTGCATCACCGTGGCCATGGCTAGCAGGGGCAAGGAGCAGATGGATTTAGCTTCTCCTGCCAGCCCCTGAAATGCCAGTTGTCATTTGTGTGCGCTGAGGATTCTGTTTCAGACTCTGAACTTGCGCAGCTGCTCCTTGGGCGCTGCTGGCCCGCAGGCGCAGCGGTGCTGCAGCAGCTGTCCCGCACACAGGGAGGGCTCTGGAGCCTCCCCAGGGCCACCAAGGAGCGGAGGAGGGAACGTGCCCGGGATCTGCTGCAGTACCGTGGGGTTGTGGGGGATCCTTCGGTCTCTTTGATGGGAGAGGGAAGGGGGCAGATGGAATCAAGATGGGACAGGGATCAGACAGGCCCACGCCAGGCAGCATTTTCTCCTCTGAGTGCTCCTCTGGGTTGAACGAGCTAGTGAAGCCTGCAGAGCAAATGCCACCTGGGAGTGAGGGAAAGGCTGGTTGGAAAGGAGTCAGATAAAGCCCATGTGGGCATTTCTCCTGCCAAGGGGCTCCTGGGGAGACAAAGGAGACAAGAAAGATGTCTCATCTCCCAACATTTCCTGGGATATGCTTTTGTGGTTGCCTTGGCAGTGTTAGTGGTCACAGGTTATTGGGAGGACTCTATGATCTTAAAGGCCTTTTCCAATGGAAACAGTTCTGCAATTCTGAACTTCCATTCCTGCTTTGAAGGATGCAGTCCCAAATAGACACATATTTGTGTTTTTAAGGAATTTAGCATCTACCTTTCCTTGAAAGTAATAGGAATCAGGTTTTAAATGCTCTCAAAACACTTGAATTCCTTGCTCTTAAGCTGTGTGTTTGAATTGAAGTGCTTTTGTCCGCAAAGGCTGGACCATGGGATGAATGCAGGCAATTCAGTTGCAGTGGCACTTGTTTCACCTGCTTTTCTTCTTCCTTTCCCCATGGGTGGCCGATTTGGGAGTATTTGTTTTGTACTTGGAGTTCTGGCTTCAACTTACTCATGGATGTGCAGTAAAATTTATCTACCCCTTTCTACTAAAAAATGCTTGCAGACTGGTGGGAATTGCTAGAGACAAGGCTTACAAACCAGTCGCAAGTACGATTAGCCCAGTGTCCCTGCTTCAGTCCAGGTATGCTTGTATTAAAAAGGAGCAAACTATTCTAACTCACTCACCCCCTCCCTCCCCTTTTATTTGGTAGCTCTTGTAACGAGTCCTTACCATTCCAACTCTTAGTTATCAAATGTGTGAAGGCACAATACTGCTGTAGCAGAAGCCTGAGTTCAGTGAGAACATGTCCAAAGCACTGGGTCCCAACAGCAGTGGACACGGTGAGAGACTTGGCTTTGCTGCCATGGCCATCCAGCCATGGGGAGAGCAGCTGCTGGGGCTTCCCCCATTCTGCCAAGAGCAGTCTGCCTCCAGCATGTGGACTGCATGGCCATGATTTGGAAAGAATGTGTAAAATGCATAGTTTGAATGTATTTTGATGGTGTCTGACATCACCTGACTGGAGCAGTTTGGTAGGCAGGACGCCCTGCGGGCAGGGCCATGGCAGGGATTGGTGGCTGGCACTGGCACTGGCAGTGTTATTTTTCCAGACAGGCTCCTGGTACATCTGCAGGGGAGGGCACCAGCAGCTGTATCAGCCCAGCGAGCAGCAGCACATGGAGGAGACCCTCATCTGCAAAGAGCCCGTCACCCCCTTTGCTTTCTCCCACGGCAGCACAAGATGATTCTGCTGCAGGTGAAGGGCTGCTGCAGCCTGGAGACTCCTTCAGCCAGAACTTGCTGCAATCTCGTTCCTGCAGCTGTGCCTGGAGGATGTTGGCCTGCAGAGGTGCTGCCAATGTCCCGGAATGCTGCTTGGCCCAGAGAGGCAGTGTGTGTACAAAAGCTGCATTCAAAGCCCTAATCACCAGACCCCGGAGCCACTGGCAAGGGCAGCAGCTCTTCTTCATTCCATGCAGGTGAGAGCCCAGCCTTGGAGCCTGTCCCTGGGGACAGGGAAACACTCTGAGTATAGGTTTGAATTTTCAGGGACAGTCCAAATGAGAATTGCTTTGAGGCAGGTGTTGTAATGTTGGGTTTGGGTGTGTCTGCAGGAAAGAAAGCAGGAGTAAACCCCTTGCACAACAATGGAGAACTTTGCATGGCCAATTTACACCCTACAGATACACTGATCATGTCAGCCCACTGAACACTGGGGGCATCTAATGCAGAGATCTTTGAATAGATAAGAGAGATGAGACTTGAAGAATAATTTTGCAGATGCTGAAGAAGGGATCAGACCCACGTGTCCCGTGGGTTAGGCTTAGTTCTGCCAAATCAAGGATGATTAGTTTTATCTGCTCTGTTGGAGAGTATTTTAGAATGACCTGCCAAGTGCTATTTCTATGAAGAAAATTTTGAATTGTCAGGAACTGCCAGGGTCAGAAATGTTTTGAGGAAGATGATGTTTATGTTGGGTTTGGGTGTCTCTGCAATCAAGAAAGCAGGAAATAAACCCCTGGAACAATGAAGCAGAGCAAAAGTGGAATGTTTGGATGGTCAATTAGTTCCCTAAAGCTATCGGCCAGCTGAATTGTGGGCTCATCTACTGGGGAGTGCAGAGCTGCTTTAACTTCCACAGCATGGTGCCATTGTTTGTGTCCCAGCACTTTGTTTGATGTGAAGAGAAATTAACCAATTCCCACACCAACCAGCTGCAACCCAGAACTGAGTGGGAATTCCAGAAATAAAGGACTTGAAAAGTAGCTTTGGAGAGGGTTTACTTCCTAGACAGTGTGAAACCCTCAGGCGTGGCCAGGCTGGGCTTAAGGCTGGCTGCCCTTGGGAAGGGAAGGGAAAGGGATGGAGTTGGGGTGGGGTTTTGCAGCCATGGAAATGAGAGAACCACGGGCTAGTGCATCACAAAGGGGCAGCCCCATGGGCTGTTGTGTCACAAAGGGGCAGCCCCACGCTGGGGCTGTGAAGGCTGTGAAGGTTGTGGCTGGCACGGCCGCAGCGGCAGCAGACGCGTCTGGCTCTGCCTCTCTGTGCCGAGCGCTGGCGATCGGAGTCACCCGGCCTTGTTCTGAGGCTGGGCACCAAGCTCCTGTCGCTGGCTACACTGAGAGTGCTCCCAAATTCAAACCCAGATCCTTCTGCCAGGCAGAAGCACGGGTTCAAAGATGGAGTTTACTGGAAAAGGAAAAACCTCTGAAGGAAAAGGTGAGCATAGGAAGGAGCTGAAAGGCTGAAGCCAAATGGAAAAACAATCCCACCATATTTCAGGGAAAACTGCTCCATGGTGCTCAGTGCTGGCTCTGGGTCAGAGTAGGTGGCTGACAGATACAGATGATCCTACAAGGATGCCCATGGCATCACAACATTCTGTCATTAGTTTACTCTGCTTTCTCCTTTCTGACAGCAGCCAAATCACTCATACTGTCAGCCAGGACAGGGACTGTGGCCACAGCTGAGCACAGACTGGACATGGTCATGAGACGCAAGTCCTCTTGCTTTCCTTGCCATCAATGTCAGGTCTCACTACAGATAAATTTCCCATTCTTCCTCTGCTTGCTGGTCAGGTCCAACCCTGAGGATGGTATTACAGTGCTACAGAAACACCAATAAGGCCTGCCTGTTGCTGACAGGACTTGGTGGTTTACAGAAATAGCAGTCACAGCGGTGTGGGTTTTTCCTGTGCATTCACAGGCCAGACTGAAGAAGGAATATTTTCTCCTCTTATCATTGGAGCCTTCGCCTTTTCCCTTCAGACTTCCCAGCTCCATACTGTTCATAGGAATTAAATGCAGGCTAGTTCCATGAAAAATGAACCCAAATAAATTTTCTCTAAAATTAAAAATTCTTCCCATTGAGTGCCACACCCATTAGATATGTTAATGATAAAGGTGGGAATTCACCTAACTCACTTCTTCCCCTGTGAGCATGGCTCAGCCTCACACAGAGGTGAGGGGGTAGAGCTGGGCCAATCTCAGGTGGGAGGAAGGGTCTTGTGGCAGCCCAGAGAGCCTGTGCACATTGCCAGGGAACAGCTGTGCCCTGCATGTGGCCCTGCAATGAGCTGTGCTGCTGCCAGTGCCTGTGGAGCTGGAGGGCTGCTCAGCTGTGGGGCAGGGAGAGGAGCAGGAGGGTGCATGTGCAGCTGAGCCATTGCTGGAGAGCACAGGGCTCTGGGCTCCCTGCTGTCCCAGGGCAGCCCAGAGGCCAGGGTGCTCCTGTAGCATCCCTGTGGAAGTAGGTCAGGGTTTTCCCTTGGCCTGCCTCAAGTGTCTGCCAGCAAGAGAATGTAGCCCTGTGCAGCTGTTTAGAAGTTTGCAGGGAATGTGTCCCACGAGATATGGAGCTTCAGATGCTTTGGGTTTGCATTTTGGTTTCTCTTATATTTTGTGTCTCCACTTTGCAGGCCTGTCTGGCGACCCGCTTGCCAAGAGGTTTTCCCTGGCCAGTCCCTCTATGCTCCATCCCTCCAAGCCATTGCCTCCCATCCAGAAGAGCAATCCTTCTACCAAGCCAAGCCTGATATGCAGCAGAGAGCAGGAGAATGGGAAAGATGGCATTGGGTATGCTGAGGGCAGGAGAAAAGAAGAGGAGCTGAGTTCAGAGGGACAAGGACATAAGGTAAGGAGACCAAGCTAAGTGCAGTGTGGTCAATTTTCAGTTTCTGTGCTGTCAGCAGAGCTCTCAGACCTTTTCCCTGGCTGGAACTGTCCCTCTCACTGAAGTTGAACAGGTCCTGATTTGGTTCTTTAGGTGGTCCAAAAATGATGGGATACAAACAAAGAGTGTGCATCTGCCCCTGCTGCCTCCATTCCCATTCCTGGCCATGGCATGGGGGCCCTGGAGGAACTTGGGCAGGCAGAGACCTTGCAGAGAGCAGCAGGGCAGGGAGCTCTGCTGAACATCCTAAATGCCAGTGAGGCTGAGATGGTGGATGTGTGGGGGCTGGAGAGCAGCGAGCATCCTGCGAGCTCAGCAGCAGCGTCTGGGCTCAAAGGCTGCTGGGGAAGTGTAGGAGGGAAGGGCAGCAGCAGAAGAAATGAGGGGCTTGAGAAGAGCAGGTTTTGGCCTCCTGCAGAATGGCTTTGTGGGGACATGAATGGAGATCAGCACTGGCTGTGAGGTACCTTAGAGGCAGGGAGTTATAAAGCCTCTCCCATGACATCCAAAATGCCCGTGGAGGCAGTGACACCTCAGAACACCTTGATGTCAAATATGTGAATGCCAGCTGGGAATGAAGCCACTTTTGGAGAAGAGTGAGCACAATGGGAGAGGTGCCAAATATGTGCCATGGTCTCTCCCTCATCATCTCCCTTTCCATTCCCCATCCTGGGCCAAGCTGCTCCATCAGTTTCCTTGATTTTTCCTGCCAGGACACAGTTAAATGCATTCCTGAATGTCTTGAGGCATGAATGGGGACAAGGCTGCATGCTTGATCTGAGCACTGTGTTCTACTCTTTGCAGGCTTCCTTGCTGTGTTCCAGTGGAGGGGATATGAAGAAGGGGTTATTGGGACCACCTCTGATCCCCCCCATAGGCAAGGCAGTAAGTCCCTCTCTTGGCAGTGCTGTGGGCTCTCTGCAAAGCTCTCTGCAGCTGGAATTCCAGGAGTCCCAGGAGATGAGGTAAGCCAAGGTGTCTGCTGCTGCTGCAGTGTGCTGTTCATCTCTGTGTTCCCATCCCAAAGTGTGGTTATTTTGCACAGCCAGATGTCCCATGTATTTAGGCAAACCTCTGTGTATTCCCCATTTTGCCGATCTATGATGACCCAGCACAATGTCAAAGCCAGCACCAATGTGCCAAGAGCAGAGGTGGTGGTGGGGAAGAGGAGGCAGGGCTTCAAAGCACCTCAGGATTGGTCCTCTGCTGGACTTGGCTATTGATTCCCTTTGTAATGGTTGTGCTCTTTTTTGGGAAGTGAATTGCTTGGGTCTGGGTCCTGCAGATATTTGAATGCTGTCATTCTTGACTGCTAACTCCTGCACCCATGAGATTATGTATGGGCCAATACTGGCTACTGGAGAGGGGTCTGCAAATTCAGGTGCTGCTTCTGTAAACATCAGGAATATTTTCTCTGTGCCTGGGCCTCCACTGTGAAATGAGATGCCAGAGAAGTTTTGGGGTATAGATATATAATCTGATCAATGTTTAATATTTTGATCTGGGCTTAAGATCAAAGAGGGCAAGGTGGTAGACAAGAGTTATAGGACCGTACCTGATGGAAAGATATTGGCTTGTATATGGGAGAGAAAATGTAGCTGTCAAGCTTATCTGAGTGATAACAATAAAGAAGGAGACACAGAAGTATCATTTGAATTGGAAATCTTTGGGAGGGCTTTTAAAGTGCAATCTGAATATCCTCCCCTAGCAGCTGAATTGGAAAAAGCCTTTTTGTTCTTGAAAGAGCCAGGAGGTGTCATAGCATTCTCGGAGACAGCAGTGCTCTGACCACATGTAGCATGAGACTGTCACCAGGTTAAGGCACGAGCAGGCAAAGTCAAGCTTTGGCATCTGTACAAAAGTAGCTGCCCTCCATACAGTCTCGTGTCTCAGCTGAGCAGCTCTTGCTGCTTCAGTGTGGCTGTAGGAGCCACTTGGCTCCAAAAGGAGAGACAGCAGAATTGGGGAGTTAGGATGCAAGTTGAGGAATGACTGATGGTGGTGAGGAAGAGGAGGCAGGGCTTCAAAGCACCTCAAGATGAGTCCTCTGCTGGACTTGGCTATTGTTTCACACAGAGCTTGGCCAGCTCTCTGTGACTCCCGCAATGGAAAGCTTAAGGAAAATTAATCAGCTTTGCATCCTGGTGTGTTTCTGTGCTGCATTTCCTCATTCATCAGAGTGCCCACGCTAAGAATGTTTACATCCTTTCATGGTACAGCCATTCCCTCCCTTCTCTTTCTACCTCCTCACGTGTTCATTGTCCTCCATTTTCTCCAGGTCAGGATGCAGCAGCAGAAGCAAGGAGGAGAACTCTGAACATGCAGGTAGGTACAGGGCATGTCTGTCCTAAAATGACCATTGTGGTCTTGACTCAGAGGTGACATTTGCAAAGCTTGATTAAAACGCATTCTTTTAAAAATTTCTTTAAATGCATTTCAATTGCTTGACGCGCTCAGTGGACTCTCCCAGAGCCCAGTCACTGGGAGTGTTCTCTGGTGGTGCAGTGAAAATTCCTCCACTTTGCAGGCATGACTAGGTTCATTTTCTCCACGTCTTTCCGGCCATGTCCCTCTTCGCTCCTTCCCTCAAAGCCATTGCCTCCCATCAGGATCAGCTCTCCTTCTTCTAACAATAATAAAATGTACAGCATGGAGAAAGAGAACAAGGACATTGGCACTGGCTATGATAATGACAGTAGAAAACACCAGGAGCAGAGTTCAGAAGAAAAATGTTATAAGGTAAGGAGACCAAACTACGTCCTGTGCAGTAGATTTTCAGTTTATGTGTTGGAGGCAGAGATTGGAGATCTTTTCCTGTGGTGTGACCTCAGGGAAGCAGCTGAGCCAAAGAAGAGCTCAGCTGGACACTGTGCTTCAGGCTGTCTCTGCAGTGGCTGTGGAGTGCAGACTTCATATCCTCAGCATGTGTCAATAACAGGAGAGGTCTTTGAATGGTTTCTGGGCTCTGTTGTGGTTCCTCCTCTGTCTCATGGCTGAGAAAACACCAGCAGCAGCTAAAGTTGAGCAGCTAAAGTTGTCCAATCTGGACAAGCTGTCCTTCTAGATTTAGTAACCTATGGGTATCTGTGAGCCATGTCTATGTCTTGGTGGTGTTTTTTGTCAGCTGTGTCTGGTTGGGATGGAAAAAGGTCTTTGCTGGAGCAGGCAGTCCTGCAAAGTCAGTTCCAGGTTGTCTCAGCTTTTAACTTGTACAGCCATGCCCTCTGCACAGTTGTCTCTGCTGCTATTTCTAGACTTCATCAGCTTCTGCGCAGCTGTGTGCTGTGGCATGGCTTTGTCCAGAGGGAAGGGGTGGGAAGTGGCCATGGGGAGAGTAGCCCAGAGCCCAGGCACACAATTGCCTTGGCAGCAGGGCCAGGAGCTGCAGTTGTTTTGGGTTTGCCATGGGGTGCAGAGGAGGCAGATGAACAAGAGTTTTGGTAGACAAAATGTCCAATCAAAGGCTTGGATACTTGATTTCAGCCTTGCTGAGAAAGGGCCCAGTGTCTCCGTGAGAGGAAGTGACCCTCTCACTGAAGTTGAACAGGTCCTGATTTGGTTCTTTAGGTGGTCCAAAAATGATGGGATACAAACAAAGGGTGTGCATCTGCCCCTGCTGCCTCCATTCCCATTCCTGGCCATGGCATGGGGGCCCTGGAGGAACTTGGGCAGGCAGAGACCTTGCAGAGAGCAGCAGGGCAGGGAGCTCTGCTGAACATCCTAAATGCCAGTGAGGCTGAGATGGTGGATGTGTGGGGGCTGGAGAGCAGTGAGCATCCTGCGAGCTCAGCAGCAGCATCTGGGCTCAAAGGCTGCTGGGGAAGTGTAGGAGGGAAGGGCAGCAGCAGAAGAAATGAGGGGCTTGAGAAGAGCAGGTTTTGGCCTCCTGCAGAATGGCTTTGTGGGGACATGAATGGAGATCAGCACTGGCTGTGAGGTACCTAAGGGGCAGGGAGAGAATAGTGATCTAAACCCATTCCCATGACACCCTATACTCCAGGTGGAGGCAGTGACACCTCAGAAAATTTTGATGTCAAATACGTGAATTCCAGCTGGGAATGTAGAAAATTGAGCTCAAGGGGAGAGGTGCCAAATATGTGCCCTGGGATCTCCCTCACCACTTCCCTTTCCTAGGTCAACATTCCCCATCCTAGGCCAAGCTGCTCCATCAGTTTGCCTTGTCTTTTCCTGCCAGGTCACAGTTAAATGCACATCTAAATGTCTTGAGGCATGAATGGGGACAAGGCTGCATGCTTGATCTGAGCACTGTGTTCTACTCTTTGCAGGCTTCCTTGCTGTATTCCAGTGGAGGGGATATGAAGAAGGGGTTATTGGGACCACCTCTGATCCCCCCCATAGGCAAGGCAGTAAGTCCCTCTCTTGGCAGTGCTGTGGGCTCTCTGCAAAGCTCTCCGCAGCTGGAATCCCAGGAGTCCCAGGAGATGAGGTAAGCCAAGGTGTCTGCTGCTGCTGCAGTGTGCTGTTCACCTGTGTGTTCCCATCCCAAAGTGTGGTTATTTTGCACAGCCAGGTGTCCCATGTATTTAGGCATTTTGCCGATCTATGATGACCCAGCACAATGTCAAAGCCAACACCAATGTGCCAAGAGCAGAGGTGGTGGTGGGGAAGAGGAGGCAGGGCTTCAAAGCACCTCAAGATGAGTCCTCTGCTGGACTTGGCTATTGTTTCACACAGAGCTTGGCCAGCTCTCTGTGACTCCTGCAATGGAAAGCTTAAGGACAATGAATCAGCTTTGCATCCTGGTGTGTTTCTGTGCTGCATTTCCTCCTTCATCAGAGTGCCCATGCTCCGGCGGTTTTCCTCCTTTCATGGTACAGCCATTCCCTCCTTTCTCTTTCTACCTCCTCACATGTTCATTGTCCTCCATTTTCTGCAGGCCAAGATCCAGCAGCAGAAGCAAGGAGGAGAACTCTGAACATGCAGGTAGGTACAGGGCATGTCTGTCCTAAAATGACCATTTTGGTCTTGACTCAGAGGTGACATTTGCAAAGCTTGATTAAAACGCATTCTTTTAAAAATTTCTTTAAATGCATTTCAATTGCTTGAGGTGCTCAGTGGACTCTCCCAGAGTCCAGTCACTGGGAGTATTCTCTGGCAGTGCAGTGAAAATTCCTGCAGTCTGAAGTGTTGAGTGGCAGGAGCTGGAGTGGTACCTCGTGGCCCTGGAAATGCAGTGCAGGAAAAGGAAATATTCCTCTCCATTCTGCACATGCCTTTTATCTCCCTGCAGCCTTCCTAATGTCACAATTAGTAAGGAAAACAAGGCATTTAGCACAAAATGAGAAATGTTCCCACTTCTTCCTCCTGCTTTTGTAGCAGAAATCCTTTCCTTTGGGCACTTTCTGAGCTGAACCCTTTGAGACGGGATGGACATTAATGGACATTGCCTGGTTTTGTATTGGCAGAAATAGAGAAACCTCCTATGACAGAATGTACTTATAAATTTTCCTGTCAGGGAGAAGGAGCCTTCCAAATGGATGCATCCTATGCAGGGTCTGAGTTTGTCATCCTGTGACAGCACGAGCCCAAAGCCACCTATGGCAGGTCCATCATGACAAATCTCTTCCCTGGCTCTCTGCCTGTGTCAGTGTTGCAGGCTGAGGCTGAGGGAGGAGATGCCTTCTGCCTTGTCCTCCCTCCCTGCCTTGCCTGATCCCTGACAAGTGGAATTGGGCCAGACAAAATGCACTCTCTGGTGCATCTGGCTCAGCCAATGCTTTCAAGTTGAAAGCCCCAATGACACTGTTGTTGTTCCTCTGCCATCTCTGGCTGTGTCATGATGGGACAGATGAGACTTGAAGAAATAATTCTGCTGATGCAGAAGAAGAGATCAGATGACCTGGTCCCTTTGATCCGGGTTAGTTCTGGCAAATCCTGGGTACAGCCCCTTTGGAATGACTCCTTAATTGCTGATGTGCAGCTGGAATGCTTAATACAGCTAGGGGGAAGTATTGCTCAGTAAGGAAGGTGACATTTTTTCTGGACTCATTCTGGACTAGAAATGACCTATATCATTAATCCTTAGCTGTCTCACTTTTATTACTGACTGAAGCATTCTACAGGGTGAAGGAATCCCATTTTAGGACAGGGATTCCTCTCAAACTGCTTGGCTGCTGTATGAATTTACCCTCTGTGAAGCCATGTAAAGAATTAGTTCTCTTAGCTCTAACAGCTCTGTTGGAGAGTATTTCAGAATGAGCTCCATTGTTCTTCTTGCAATTAGAAAATCAGCCTTTAATCAGGCTGGCCCAAAATTGGCCCAGTCTCATACAGTTCAGAAGGAAACCCTCGGGGAAAATGAATTATCTGGTGCCAAGAACACAGTTCATGTTTGGGTAACACTCCTGCAATGCTAAGTTTTTCTTTGCATGTCCTCTAAAATATTCCAACAAAGAGAAGAAAATGTTGCTCTAAATGCATCCAGGTATTAGAACCTGGGACTTTTAGGAACCAAAAGAAGATGCTTACTAATATCAGCATGAATAAGAGCAGATAAGAATTGCTGTCAAGAGCAATCTCCATCTCTGCCCATCTCTGTCAGACACAGAGGCTCTCCAGGATCCAGGGGCTGGGGCCTTCATCATGCAGCAGGTTTCAGTCTGCTGGCCAGCAGAGTAATGTCATGTCTGCTGCCAGTAGCCCATCCCTTGGGAGAGGCTCTAGGCATTGTACCTTGCTGCTCTCAGTCACAGTCTCTGTGTCTTCTGAGGGCTCTGCAATCTGGAACCTGTCTTGCCTGTTGCCCAGCATTGTGGTTTTGGGGGCTTGACATCTGCCAGAGATTTACACAAACCTTTGCTTTCATTTCCAGGCCTCCCACTGAGCCGGGCCAAGGAGATGGATCATCACACTGATCCTGGTCTTACGCGTGACACAGACCTGAGGGAAGGTTTTGGAAAGGTAAGGGAGAAGGACAGGGATGAGCAGAATTCCTTTCCAGTGGCGGTTTAGTGCTTGGCCCAAAATGTCACTGAAAATCATAATCATCCTCTCCTGGGCAATGTGGATTCTCTTGGGAATATATTTGACAACTAGAGAGCAATTGCTTGGCTGTTTCCAGTGGTGTCAAGGTGCCTGGTTTGGAGATGGTGCTAAGGTCATGTCAGAAGCATTCTTTATGTGCAAAGGCTGTTTTAGAGAAGTTCTGAATGACAGAATAAGCTACACATCAGTGAATGTAAGCAAAGTGCATCCTCGGAAGCAGAGAAGCAAAGATTCTAATGTTGTGTGTAAGCAAGGCTGCAAAAGAAAATGGGAGAGTTTGATTTTTCCTGGTTACCTTTCTGGCTGTATGTCACAGCCCTCTCATTCTCAAGTTTTCTGCTCATTAACAGCAGTGTTTCTGCAGCTTGTTTTCATATGACTCCCCATTTTGGTCTCCTGATGTCAGAGACCAAGTCCTTCAGAGTCCTTCAGAGCTGAGTCCTTCAGAAGCCAGGAAGTGAGAAACAGCTGCAATTCCTGGCCATGAGTGTTAAGCAACAGCTAATTACCCCTCCTTGCTGGATATTGCACATGGTTTTTATTCTCCTGCCATGGCCTGTAGGAACCGAACTGCCTGCTCACTGGCCGTGTCAGCTCTTCCTCTGTCTTGGAGCACTCCTATGACCTTCATGCTTCAAGCAGGGCTTCCTGACATAGGCTGCAGTTGGAGCAGTGTAAGGTTGTGGCACAGAAATGTTCCACCTGGCTGTTTGTAATTGCCAAGGTGAGGACGGGAGACATTCCTCTGAAACTTTTGGAATGGATATGGAGCTGCATTGAAACCTATGGCACTCTGTGGACTCTGGACTCTGTGCTCCTGAGGAGATGTGTCTGGTTTGTGTGTCTCTCCTTACAGTCTATGATGCATTTCCATTGCACCTAGATCCGTGCTGCATTGTGCATGTTGGCTCAAAAGAACTTAGAGCGGAAGGACGCAGAGCATTTGGAGAGAGAGATGAAGAAAAGGAGGCAAAGGAAAACATCCTTGCAGCCCATTCTGGAGACAGTTGAGCCCGGGGATGAAGCTGAAGCAAGTAAGTGGTGGCTACACTTGTGGTGGTCCTTTTTGACCACTTGCTTGCCCTTTGCACAGTGTTGCAGTCAGACTGGGGGACTGTTCCACTTGCATTTGAGTGGAAGCTTGCTTGGGATTTAATCCGGTTTCTGAAAGAAAAATACAGGGGCATGAAGTGTCTTGCCCATGGCCTCAGTGAGTCAGTAACAGAATATCAGTTTCCCCCCTTCACCTCGAAAGTCTTTCAGAGTAGAAAATTCTGTCTTGCAAGGCACACTAGAGCTTCAGACTCTGTCCTGGAGAGCAGTCTCCAGGCAAGGTGAGTCCAAAAGAATGCTTTTCAACCAGGGTGCAACCTGGAAGAAACAAAATGCAACTCCTTCTCATGAAAACACCAGAGATCCTTCTCCTGCCACTCCCTGCTGAGGAGCTGGTGCTGTAGAGCTGTGCTGAAGCCCCCAGGCAGTGCTTCTGCTGTAGCCCCGGGAGCAAGCAGCGTTCCCAACTGAATCCCAGCTGAGGCTCTGCCTGCAGGGCTGTGGGCGCTGCCCGAGGGCGGCAGCAGGGCCCTCAGGAGGCAGCACTCAGCCCCAGGGCAGCACGCAAGGTTATCTGCACTTTCTCTGGTAACTTCCCCTGCCAGCCTCTGGAACAGGAAAACAAAAACAAAGCAGTACTGGGTTTCCTTGTTTCTTAGGGGAAGCATTGCTGCAATTTGGTTTGAAGCTAGAAGACAGTAGATTTAAAGTAGATATTAGAGATATTTTTTTTAAAGGAAGGGGATTAAAAGCTGGAAGGGTTTGCCCAGAGAAGCTGTTGTTGGTCCATCCTTGAAGGTGTTCAAGGCCAGCTTACATGGGGCCCTGGGGAACCGGATCAGGATGAAGATGTCCCTGCTCACAGGTGTTGGACTAGATGGTGCCTAAAGGTGCCTTCCAACCCAAACTCTTCTAGGAATCTGTGATTCTTTTTCCCATATTAGTGTGCCATTGTTATATGTGAAGTTCTTTGGGATAACAAAGAGATGTTACCCAGCTCTGGCAAGTTTTCTCACCCTTTCCATCATTACCTTATCTAGTGCCTTGCACTTAGAAGCTCCTCTTTGGTCCCTGCAGACTTTAGCCTACCACCTGTTGATGGCACAGCTTCTAGAGTGCAGAGAAAACACCCTGGTAGTGCCTTGAAGAAGAAGGTCTTGAAGAAGCAGGACAATGTGTCCCTACTGCCCAATAGGCCCATCATCCATGGGGATGGCAGCTTCCCACGCAGCTCCTCAGGTAAGCCTGCTCCATGGCAGCTTTTTCCACACAGGTTTTTCCTTGCACAAGGAGTACAAACTGCCTCCTGCCTCAGCCAGCACAGCTGGGATCTTGGGTCCGTAGTCTGTCCTGAGAATGAGCAGCAAATCTACTTTTGAGTTACTCCAGCTTGGGAGTGCTGGAGCAGTGGTTCTTAGAGCTCTGTTGGAAAGTTGAGCTGAATCAAGTAGTGTAAAGGCCTGAGCTCTGGCTTTTGCCCATCCTGATAGTCCAAACTACAGCACTGGTGCCAGGAGGCAGCTGTGACTGCAGGGTGAGCTGCAGGGCAGTCTGCCAGGGTGTGCTCACCGTGCACCTGCGAGAACCACCACCATCAGTTGCTCACTCACCATCTGGCCCACTGCCTGTGCTGCTGTCCAGTTCTGCAGCCAGCTTTTCTGCTATCCCAGCAAGGGCTGTCTCTGCAGGGCAGTCAGCAGCTTGGTGCAGTCGTGCTGCTGCTGCTCCCAGAAGTGCCCGAAGGCTCCTCGTTGCTGCCATCCCACAGCCTGCAGTGCCAAGAGGGAACAAGCAGTGCCTCCTGTGTCACCCAGCAAATACAGCAGCCATGTGCAGCCGATGACACCAGGAGGGGCTGCCTGCTGCTCCCAGGCTGTTTGCTGCCTGCAGGAAATACACAGCAGACAGTCCCTAGTGGCTCTTTTCTCTCCTTTGTGGGCAGCCTGCCTGTGCTGTGATCCCAAGCAGGGTGAGATAAGAAGATGCCAGCTAGGAGTGATACTTCAATGCTCTTTTCTAGTGATGCTACTTCCATGCCCAGAATTGACCAGAACTAGCCTGAGGTGTCTCTCCATTCATACTGAATGCAGATGTGTATGTCTACAGACTTCTGCAGTGACATCACTGGTGTCAGTGGCTGGGGTACCTCAGGGACACCCAGATTAGCTCCTGTCTGAATATTTTTCTTGTTATGGTTCCTCCATACTTGGTGAGAATATGCAAGGTAGCACAAAAACCCTATAAAGTCTAGGGCAGTTCATCAAGATTCTGTGCAATATTTATACTCCATCATTGTAGACAGCTCAAATGTTTTCATCTACACATTAGAAAAGGAGCTTTTTAGTGCACAACATGAAATTTTTGATTGGCAGTGCTTTTGATGACAAATGGGTTTCCTAAGAAATGCATTTATCATCTGATTTTCTTCATACCCTGTAAGTTTTTTTCCTTACCATAAAATTTAATTAAGGCAAACCCAGGTCAACTGATCAACAAGAGAGTGTGTCTGCCAACAATGTGGATCTGTATTTGCATATTTTTATCCTCAGAGTGCATTTGGAAACCTTTTTAATCAACTGTCTAGTCTGGAAATTACATTTTTCCACCAGAGAAAGCTTAGAACCTACTGAGTTTGCAAACACATCCATTAGATGACCAATTTCACCTCAGCATCTTTGAAATACAGGCAGTGTGCACCTCTGAAAGAGTACAGATTGATGATGTTTGGAAAGAACAACATCCATAAAGTACTCCCTTCCCAATAGTACGGATACTAAAATGTATGTGCACTCAGCTGCCTGCTGTCTAGAATATTTGCAGTCTGTGGGAACAGAGGCGCTGTCAGGTGGGAAGGGTCAGGTATGGCTGTTCCCTGGTAGCTGCTCCGTGAGGATTGAGCCGGGCCCAGCAGGGCTGGCCTGTTCAGGCTTGGCTTGGTGCTGTCTCCAGGCAGCTGCAGGTCTCTCCTCAGGGAGCTGCAGAGTGCCCCTGTCCTCCGGGCTGGGGAAATCAGGGTGCTGAGACAAGAGGGGCACTGAGGGGTTCCCTCCTGGGCAGCGAGTGCTGCTGCTCAGCGCTGTCTGGCAGGGAGCGGGAGCTCTGCGGGCGCAGGAACCTGCCGCTGGCCGTGGCACCTGTGGCCCTGGGGAGCTGGGGCTGCGGGGCAATTGTCAGGTTTAGCCTGGAGCTGTGCCCAGCTGGGGGGCTGGGAGGATGCAAGGAGCCCCAGGAGCCAGAGAGCAGGGAAGTCTCTGAGCCAGTGCCAGCTGGCACCACAGGGAACCCTGGCTGGGAGATGGGGCTGCAGGCCGCTCCATGGCGGGGTGCCTTGCCCGGGCCGCAGCGCCCATGGCCGACCCTCTCCTTGCAGTGACCTCGCAGACGGCCACTGGTGCCCCGCGCCGAGAGGAGCCGCTCCGTGGGCATGGGCAGAAGGACAGAGCCTCTCCAGACCCACAGCACTCCTTGCTGGAGGCACTCTCCTTGCTCGGCAGCGATGACTGGTAAGAAAGGCCTTGTTCACTCTGTGTCCCTCTTGGCATTAACGTAGGTTAGAATCGTGTCTTGCTAGTACCTCTGAGCCCCCGAGAGCCCAGAGTAGACAAAGGGCACTCCAGAGCAGTGAGAGGATAAAGATTTGAGAGCAGCCTTTTCTTGGCCTTGCTCTGCAGCACTGCTCCAGCTGCAGCAGCTCCGTGCTGCTTCCTCGCTTTGCCTGTTGTTCCATGGAGCTGCAAAGGAAACCTTGAGGGGATGGCAGAAGTTTTGAGTGTAGAGAGTTGGGTGCCTTGGGCCACTGGCCCAGTGGGACTGAGTAAGATTCCTCTCTGCCCCCACTGCTGACAGCAATGGCAGGTGACAGCGTCTCCCTGTGACCTCCTGCATGGGAGTCCCAGAAGCAGCTCCAGGGAGTTCCTCCAGGGAGTTGTGCTGTCCAGTCCCTCAGCCTCTCATTACTCCTGAAGGGCTCATGGCAGAAGAGAAGGAAAAAGAAATGAAATCCTCTAGGAATCTTGCACTTTTGGAATTCAACTTTTTCCTTCTCACTGCTTCATATGGGCCTGAGATGTTTTGTCAATACTCACCATGTGTCCCAAAATTATACACAGGCAGAAGGAGGCCCAGAGGTGATAACCCTGCAAATGTTAGGTGATATTGGTTTTCTTTTTAATGTCTTTTTGATCACTCCCTGGTAGATGCTTCATTCACACAGGGGTAAGGACTCCATACACACTGGGATGAGCATGAAAAATCTGCCACGATGCATCTCCTTGTGCAGTCACCTTTGTTTTGTCCTTTCTCTTCTGCTTTCTCTTCCCCATTTCTCATGGGTGCCCTGTGAGGTGCAGAGAGCTTCTGCAGGTGTGGGGGATCCAGATGACGCTCAGGGGTGCCCGTGGGATCAGTCACCAGCCCTGTGCTGCAGCCCTGATGCCTCACATTCCTTCCTGTAGCTGAGGCCCTGCACAAAGTGCTGAGAGACAGAGTTGTTTGCACCTTTTAAATAACACGTTGCTGTTGTGGGGGTTGTTTTAGGTAGGGGGTTTTGGGAAAAGCCAGAGTTTCAACAGTTCTTGCTCAGGGGTGGAATCTCCTGGGACATCCTGGTGCTTTTTTTGGGGAATATGTGAGGTGGAGTGGAGGGAGTGACAGAGAGAGGCCTAGATGGCAGAGGGGAAACTCAGCTCCAGAGTGCCAGTGCAGACTCTCAGTGCTGAACTGCCTGCTGGGGCTGACAAAAAAGGAAAATGCCCCAATAACATCTCGGTGGGACTGTGTCTCAGGGACAGGCACAGGGAGGTGACAAGAAACAGCAGTTTGGTCTGGTCTACAGCTTCTAGGAAGCAGTGCCAGGGGGGCATCATGTGCCAGAGATTTCAGAAAGGCTGTCTGCTTAAATGGCCACTCTGAAACCCCTCTATTCACCTCTTGGATTTGTGTAGGCTTTTGACAGCCACATCATCCTGTGGCAACCTTTTCCACAACTAAATTAAGTACTCCTTGAAAAGCACCTCCCATTGTTTGACTGAGCTGCCAGCCTGATAATCTCAGAGGGTGCTGCCTTGGTGGAGAGAAAAAATCAATCTTCTGCCTTTCAGGGAGATGAAGGAGAAGGGACTCTTCAACATCAAACACCTGGCTGGGTCCCATTCAGAGGTCCTGCTGTGTAGACTTCATGACGTTTGCTTGGCAGTTACCAGCAAGGTGAGAACATTGTTCTGAATTGTCCCACATACTTCATACATGGTGTGTAGAGTAGGTATGTGCTTGTTCATCTCCATGTGTGCTCAGGGTCTGCCTTCATTTCTGCTTTTAGACCTTCTATTTCTAATTTCTGTCAGCTATCTGTAGGATCTGTGGGTACATGTAGCTGTATTTACTGGTAGGTCGGGTATCTGACATGTGTCTTTGAGTGTGGTGCCTTTATAATGCAATGTGCAAATGCAGAAACTGAGACACTAATGAGGTTATTTGCCAGAGTCCCAGTCTCTGCCCAAGCTGTAATTCAACACTGCAAATTGGTCTCTGGGTCTGAGCCTGTGTTTTCTGTTTCCTGGCTGAGTGCTTCAGCTGCTGGTGTTGTTTTTTGAACAGGAGCACCTGACTCTTCTATCTTTATGATTTGTGCTTTTATGATTTGAAAGCAGCCCTTGCTTCAGTTTTCTAGTCAAAGGGCTTAAAATCAAAGCTGTGAACATTTTAGAAGAGTTAAGTAGAACACTTGAATGAAATATATTTTTTTAGGCCTGCAGTAAGCAGGTGTGAGACCAGAAATTGGTGCCAGAGTAAAAGCCTTTCTGTGCTTGTGCTCTCCTGCTCTTACTGTACTTTGATGTTCCTCTGGACACAGTGGGATGTGTTGTCATTTTCTAGGACTTCTGTTGAAGGCAACTGGTTTTCTTTTCAAGGTGATTCTTATGTTTCCCCTCATGACTTGTCCAGGTGGCCAACCTCCGTTCCAAGGTGTCCTACTCTGCAATTGTCACTCTGGGAGAGCTCTTTGTGACCTTGAAGAAGAACATGGACTCTGAGGTAGATGAGGTTGCTCGGGTCCTTCTGCAGATGGTGTCCAACTCCCCAGAATTTGTTCAGAAAGCAGCCAGTCAGACCCTGGGGATCATGGTGGAGAATGTGACTCCTGCACGAGCAATGACTGCTCTCATGGACATGGGAGTCAAGTAGGTTGTTCTTCTTTTAGTGATATTCTTCACCTTCTAGTGTGTGGGAGGGAGAAGGGATGAGACAGAGAATGGGAATGGTGGGAGGGAAGGGTCCTGTATGCTGCATCTTCTGTGAACTCAGTGACTTCATTCACCAGTCAACGTCATTTCTCTCTTCTTGTCACCTGTTTCTGCCCTCCTGCAGCCTATTAGTTCTCAGAATCCCAGAACTTTAGAATATGGGGAGTTGGAAGGGGCTCATCAGGACCATTGAGTCCAGCTCCTGGCCTTGCACAGAACAGCCCAAGGGTCACACCAAGTGCCTGAGATTGTTGTCCAAATGTTTCTTCAACTCTGTCAGGCTTGGTGCTGTGACCACTGCCCTGGGAGCCTGTTCCAGTGCCCAACCACCCTCTGTGTGAAAAACCTTTTTTCTGATACCCAGATGAAAGCTCCTCTGACTCAGCTTCCTGCTGCTTCCTGGAGTTCTCCCAGGCTGTCAGATTTTCCTAGCTGTGGTGACTGGTGGGGAAGTGAAAGTGCCTGCAAAGGCTGAGGATAGAGCCTTGTGCTTTTGTGGCAAGAGGGACAATTGCAATTGCAGCTGTGAGTGGTGTTTGGTATTTCACAGCACTAACCACAGAGGCCCTGGGAAAACCATGTCTCCTCATGATGCCATTAGCTTGAGAAAGGAGGAGGGTACTTGCTGGGGCGTGGAGCACATGGGGGACAATCTGCTGGGTGTGGCACAGCCTGCACAGCAGGTGCAGCTCCTGCCAAAAGGACTCTTGTATGACTGTCCTGGCCATAGAACTCTACTTTCTATTCAAACTCATGTTTCATGTTAGCCTTGGGATGATGAATCACTTTAAAGGCACCTCCACAGCCTGACTGCCATGGAACAGTTGAAGCACATGCTGCCTTAAATGTTGGTGCTGGGCCTGGTAGTTCCCAAGAGACACTCTCTAGAACAGGACAGCCTGGCTAAACTGCCTGTCCCTCCTTTCCTCAGCTTTGGAATAGGGTAAAACATTCAGATGTATCCATTGCCAAGCCTCACAGAAGAAACAGGCTGCATTGCTGGATATTCTGCAACTTCATGGCCCACAACATGTTTTCCCTGCATTTTTTTTTTTCCAAAGGTCTGCAGATTTGGGGATCATGGGTGGAAAGAGCCTCAATCCCGCTGCAGCTCTGTGTACTGGGTGCCCTCTGATGGGTCAGCATGAAGTGTCTTTAATTTCTAAATCATTAATGTGTAATCTATTTCCTTAATCTTTCTCAGAGTAAATACTGTGAAAGGAGCTGGGTATCAGAGAGTGCAGGGAGACTGAATTCCTCCCTCTGCCTTGCAGGCAGTCCTTCTGTAGAATGCTAGCTTTGTGTTTACCTGAGGACAGAACCTTCTAGCGGTGTCTAAAGTTGCAGGGAGAAGCCAGGCCTCCTTCCCCCAGCAAGGACAGGGAGCAGGCTCTGGCCAAGGCCTGTGCTGCTGCTGCTCCTTCTCCCTGTGGCCCAGGGTTTGCTCTCTCCTTCCCAGGAGCCGCCACGCCCAGGTGCGGAAGTGTGGGGCCGAGCTCCTCCTGTCCCTGATGGAGAGAATTGGAGTCACAAAGCTGGCAGGCACAGCCAGGGCTGAGAGGCTGGCACACGTGGCAGGGAAGCTTGCTCAGGACTGTCACCAGGACACAAGGTAATGATCCTCATTTCACTTCCTGAAACAGGAAAACCGTTCCCTGTCTGGCCATAAAGGAAAAAGCACAAAAGATTGGAAACTCAAGGCAATAATAAGTGACCTCAATGTGTGGATAAGGGTCATAGAATCACAGAATATGCTGAGTTAGAAGGGAACTATCAGGGTCATCCAGTCCAGCTCCTGGCCATGTGCAGGGCACCCCAAGAGTTACTCCATGTGCTGAGAGCATTGTCTAAATGCTTCTTGAGCTCTGTCAGCCTTGGTGCTGTGACCACTGCTCTGGCTTGCCTGGGCAAATGACTGTACTGGGTAACCTGAGGTTGGCCAGCAAAAAGATGCATTGCCAACTTCCTGTGGCTTGAAGGATTCTTTACTGAGATCAAAAGAGCTCAGATGAGCCAGTCCAACAGTTTTCATTGTCTTTAGGTGCACAACACAAAGCCAAAGTGTTGGCTAATATTCATCACTGAAGGATCCCAAACATCTGTTTCTCATTAACTTAATACATTCCTAGAAATATTTCAGGGGTCTTTAGACAATGTATTCACTCTTTATAAAACCCCTTCTGCAGATTTCTAGAATGTTTTTATCTGTGGCTCAATGACCTCCAAATTTCTTCTTGAAGAAAACTGTGATTTCCTAGTGGCAAAATCAACCCAAACCACCAAAATCCTCTTACTTTGATGATGAAATTCCCATTAATAGCTGCCAAGAACACCAGAGCAACTAGCTGCCCCTGTGCATACATAAAGTATAGAATAATCAATAGGATGCAGGAGGTGTTTTGTCCTGGCTTCCCTGCTAGTTAAAGAAAGGCAAATTATTGTGCAATGGCAGCAAGACACTGCTAATAGGCTCTGACAACAAAGCAGATGTGTTTTGCTTGTTCTCTGGGATCCTTTGATCCCACAGGAGCACACCCACAGTTTCAGAGTGAAATGGTATTTTTCTGTTGCCCACATTCTCCTCTTGCCTCCTGTGTTCATCTGACAGCACTGTGCAGTGTCAAGTGGAGGTAAATCTCCCTCTTTGCTGAGTAGGTAATGCCTTCTTGTGCAAGGATTGCACATGATGAGTTTAAGGTATAAGCCTCTTCTGTTCACACTCTTCCTTTGTTTGTTCACTTTTCTTTCCTTTCCTCCCTCCCTCCCTCCCTTCCTTCCTTAGGCATTATGGACAGGAGATGGTGAAGATGTTGCTCAATCATCAAAAATTTAAAATGCTTTTGGAACGATCTCTTTCCACCTGTGACCTGGAGGATATTCTGACAAGAATGAAGAAGAAAGTAAGTGCTTGGCAGGAGAAATTACTCCTTTACACAAGTATTGCCACTGCTAATGTGAGATCAAACATCCCCAATCTGTCTTGATCTCATTCTTCTTCTACTGAATAATTTTTCTCCTGGGAATGAGGTGTTAATCCTCAGCCTGTTCATCTGCAGACCACAAAGAAATTGATATTATTAAGGAAAAAGTGGGGTTTGGAATATTTTCAATATCATTCACAAAGAAGAAAGGGAAAGAGAGCAAATGGGTTTACATTTAAGTGTAAGGCCCCACCATGCTCTCCCTCCTCTGCCCAGTAAAGCAATTAAGTGAGAATAGTGCTTCTGAAAAGAACAGAGTCTTTGCAAAAGATACTGGAAGTAGTAGTACTAAAAATTTCCAAATTTACAAAAGATGGCCAAGTCAATCCTAGTTACTACAATTACAGTCTTTTGGGAATACTGCCCTGCTGTCAAGCTCTGTGGAACTGGAAAAAGCTTGGTGAATTCAGCAGCATCCTGTGGAAACTCCTTTGTTGTTTTTTTGTTTTTTGTTTTTTTTTTTTTTGGGGGGGGGCGGGGATTTTATTTTTTTTTAATCGACATTACAGAAGGGAGCATGCCTTTGTTCAGGCAGAGGGAGAGTGAGTCTTGAACCAAATCCTTCCAACACAATGGGCCAATCCCCAGAGAGTCCATTTTTTTCTGTTGCTTCTGTTGTTTACGAACACTCGTTGCCTGCCAGTTTGCATTATTCCCATTTATGCTCAAGACTAATGAATTTGGGATTTTAGACTGCTGCTCAGTCTGGTAGCACCCATAACCTGCCTTGGGCTATTGAAAACAAAGAGTTGGCATCACTGAATCCCTGGGCTGTTTCCATCTGTAAGTTAGGAAATGTTTCCCTAAGCCTTGGTAGCAGTGATCCTGGTTCTAACTTGTGTTTTAAGCAGGGAATTTCCTATTTTATACTCTAAAGATTGATGGGGTTTCTCTATGTCTTTGTAGGGGATGGAAAACCAGAAGGCTGAATACCCATCTGTCAAGGAGCTGGTGAAGAAGAGGAACGATGGCTCCAAGAAGCCCCAGGCCACATTGTCTTCTAGCAAACGGTACTGAGCACTTTATTCAGATGTGACAAAGCACATGACAAGCTTTACATGTCTCTTCCTCAGGAAAATCTTTCTGGCAGAGATGGCCAGTGCCACAGATTGTTCTCTTTCCCTACAAATGCTCTATGATAAAAAAAGTCTACTTCTGCATTAGGCTGAACACAACTTCTCTGGAGGGGTTTTCACAAAAATTGGGAGACAAAAAGACCCCATTGGTTGCAGCTCAGATGATCCAGTGCAGTGACAAGGGCAGTGTTATGGAGGCTGTGACAGGGCCAAGTTTCTGCTGCCTGACTTGGACAAGGAAATTCAACCAGGGCTTTTTTTTCATCTGAGTGGAGTCTTTTCCACATGGGTGTTTTGATGAGAAGTCCCAGTCTAGAAGCAGGATGCCATTCCACAAAGATGCAGTTCTCATGCATGTGGTTTGGCCTGGCTGAATCATGGTTTTCTTACCCTGAAACAGTATCAAGTTTGAGTAGTAAGTAGCAATGCAATTCCTGATCAACTTCAGGCAACAGGTGTCTCAATATGTACTTTTTGTCTTGATATTCCTGTCCTTCATATGATTTGCTTGATGGAGACAGCATGTTTGGTTTCTTTTGTCCTGTGCTGCAATCAGCATTTAAGACAGGAATTTGGTCCTTGCTGTCTCTTCACGGCAGTTGCAGAGCTACTTGTACCTGTTCTCCTCTGATCACAGAGGGGATTTATTTAGCTCTGTCATGCTCAGCAGTGGCAGGAAAGTGACCACATGCCTCAGTAGCATAGCTAGCATCTTTCCATGGTCATGGAAGAGACAGGTTGATCCAGGAGAATTGTTCCCAGTGGGGTTGTTAAGCTGTGGATCTAGTCTCTAGGGAAGCAAATAAAATGTGAGCATAGTTCTGGGATGTCTGGCTTCTGTTTTTATCTCTGTTACTGGTTTTCTGAATCCTTCACATATGGCCCTGTTCATCTGTTCAGATGCATCTGAGCTATTTTTGCAGATTGTCATGCCTGGTTGTAGAGACACTTCTCCGGAGTGATGAGTTTCCTTATTATGAGACACAAACATCCCATATGAGGAGCCACTTAAACTTGGAAGTAGTGTCTCTCTTTCTCCACAAAGCAATGTGAACTGTGTGCCTTGGCAGCCATCTGAAGATAGATCAGATGCATCTCTTGGTTTTCCTGAGTGAGCACTGGCAAGAATGTTCCTTGCAGATTGTCTCCCAAAATGATTGTCATTAGGTCCACGTTGTTTTTCAGAGCCTCATGATTTTCCAGCTTGAAATCACATAATGAGGAAAGCTCCTGAAGATGTTTTGCTCACAATTAACTGAAGATATTATCACCGACAGGTCCTAATTTGGTTTTATTTTCCAGAGTGAAATCTACCTCTGATGGATGCCTCCTACACCGTGCACAAGCCCAGGTCACGTTACCTCCGGCTGAGGAAGAAACGGAGCTGCTCCAGAAGCTTTACAATCTCCTGGAGGCCAAGGGGTTTCAGACGCGCATGGAAGGAGTGTCACTCCTCCAAGACCTGTGCAAAACTAGCCCCCAGCTCATCTCCACTAACATTGTCCAAGTATGTAGGGTATCTTCATTGCTCCTTTCCTTTAGCTCCTTTCCTAAGCCTGTAGCAGTAAAGTTAATTCAGTGTGTCTTGGCATTCCATCCTGGCTGTTTGGGACATGCTGGTCCCTCTTACCCAGGCAAATTTAATTCAGGTCCAGGCTTCAAGACAAGTTATTTCAGTCCAGCTGTATATGTCTGGCAGGTGCCTATTGATGCCGTTCATCAGATGATGACAGAATTTTCTGCTGGTGTGACTGCTGCTCTCTCCTACTCCCAGCTGGGTTAAGTAAAGGCAATCCAGCCACTGAAAGCATGGCAATTATTCTCTAGACCAAAAATGGGTTTACCTAGGGAAGAGAAGATCAGACTGGGTCGGTTTAAACCCAGGTTTTTTTAAGAATACTTCCATATACTCCATCTAGTCTTGCCCAGGCACAACTCTGGCTCTCATTTCCATCCTTGTTCCTATTCCTCTTGGTAAAAACAGAGCTCACCCTTCTTGGGGGGTCTTTTTTTCTCCTTGGAAAAGGAGGAAAACAGCTAAGGACTCATCTCTGCCTTCTCCTCCCAGTAGCTGCTTTTCCCCTTTCTCCAAGAAAAGGTGCCTGATGATGTGTCTGTCAAGGGACTGAAGCTGCTCTAATGAGAACTGTACAGCTCATTAAATTCCAGAAGTCTACCTGTTGCTTAGAGAAATGCTCTGCATCCTGGAAGAGTTGATCAGAGCCCTGCACTTCTCCAGATACTGCCGCTAAGACAAACAAAAGAAAACTTAGATCTCCTCCTGCCATAGTTTTGGCAAAATCCTAATTGCCCTCAGTACTTGAGGCAACTGTATAGAAAACCGGGCATTGTAAACATCTGCTTCCATACTTCTAAAGCAAAGGTAGTCTTTAGCATGAAGAAATGGAATGGATTTAATGATTTATAGATGAAGAGAAATACCATAGGAACTGTGCTCTCCCCAATCAAACATCTTAAAAACAGAAGAAAATCTTTCTAGCAGCATGAGGTTGCGCCACCATTCCAGTGAGTGGCCCACAGGAAAAGAGTGAAATTGTGCAAGCAAGTGCTGACCTGACAGAAAGGATCACTCTCACCTTTTACATTGCTGACTGCTACATCGACTCTTCAAACAAGAACATGTGAATCCAGCTTTCATGTTGTTTGTTCTCTTCACAGATTTTTTGAATATTTTGTCCTGAGAATATCTGACAGCCACAAGAAAGTGAAGCAGAAGGCGCTGGATGTGCTGGCAGAAATCACAGGCGTCCTGAAAGATGCCTTGAACCCGGTGATCATTGGTTTGGTGGAAGGAATAACGAAGAACCTGAACTCCAAGGACCCCAGGGTTCGTGCCGCAGCTGTGAAAGCGCTGGAAGAATCCATTGCTCATTTAGGTAAGGCTGAGCCCTGGCAAGGACTCTCCTCACCTGTGTCTCTGTCTCTCTGACACAAGAGAGTGCTGAGTGCCTTGATAGCTGCTGTTGTCTGTGGAAAGCTCCAGCTGGCATCCCTCAGAAGCTGTGCAGGTGCAGTCCTTATGCACCAGTCCCCCAACAGGCTTGAACGTGATCAGCATTTCCCAAAAGTCCCAGGAGCCCTTGGCTCTGTGCTGCCTGTCTGAAGAGCAAGTCCCAGACTACAGCTTTGCTACAGTTCAGAGGCAAAGGGGGTTTGGAGTTTGCTTGGGCCCCGTTTGACTTCCCAAATGCTCTTGGCATGAAGGGAGACTGACCCATCAGAGCTCCTGCAGAGCAGCCACCGGGAATGCTCTACATGATAGGCATTAGCTGCCTATTTTCCCCTTTTCTTCTTTGTCTTGTATTTTCAAAGGGGAACTTAGGATTCCCCAAGTTCATTTCTTTATAACAAACAGGTATAAACCCAGCTGTCAATGATGCCCTGTTCCACATGTTGTTTTGCATGGGGCAAGATGTCTACAGCAGTTAACTACATAGGCAAAGGCTGCTCTCAATTCCTTTGCCACACAGATTTATGTCAGCTCTGAAAATGCCACACTGAGGAAATGTGCCTGAAAATAGGAGTGTTGAAGAGGCAGGTGTTCAAGGGGAGTTGCCACTTTCTCCTCCTCAGCTGCTCTGTGAACTCAGGAACTGCCTGACTCGGTGCCTTTCTGTGTCCCAAGTATGGGGTTCTTCCTTTTTGCTCTGGGATGCAAAATCTTTTCACTGCGTACATGTGACTGAACTCTTGATGTCCCTGATGGGAAATGTTTTAACATAGCTCCTGATACAGCAGACAACTTTGCATTTACAAATGTGAAAGGAGAGCTTTTATTTTGCAATTTAAAACCCTGCCAAGCAGGCTGGAAGGAAAGAAGAAAAGGATTCAAAAACCAGCAGAAATGTACTTTATTTTATAGAATGGGGTTGCCCCTACCCTTTCCCTCTGCACTGTCCTTTCTCCTATGGTCTCAGAAAAGTGAGCAGAAACATGTTTCACTTGTAGATAAAGTGTCACTGCTGAAGGAGTTCAGCTACCAGTGGAATCACCTGAGTGGCCAAGCTCTGCTGGATGTCACGGAGTGTATCACAGGTATGGCCTCCCCTTCTAGGCCAAGAGGTCTTCCCAGGGAGTATTTACAGGCAATGCCTGTGAACAGACAGCAGAGTAGCTCCTCCAAACCAGGAGGTGCTGAGCTTGTCCCTCCTGCCCAGTGCCCAAGGCAGGTGTATTTGGCAGGTTTCCCTGGCTGCTGCAGAGCTGTGCAGCACCTGAGATGGGGGCAGAGCTCGGCCTCGGGGCTGAGCTCCCACTGGGGCATCTCAGAACCCAGCTCCAGGAAAGGGAGGGGCTCAAAATACCCCAGCTGGCTCCTCTCTTGGAAGCTCAGGGACATCTGTCATCTTTTCGGGAAAATGGTGGCAAATGCTGTTTCAGGGGACCAGTTTGTTTTGTCCTCACAGAACTCTTGTTTTTCTCTTGGAAAGCTTTGAGGCTGAACTGTGCAGAGCCTGGGGTCACAGCTTAGGTCAAAACTCAACAGACGTATTAGAGGCAGGGATTTAGTGCAAGGCAGCCTTTGGGGGCAGAGGGGCAGAAGCAGAGTGCTGAGGCTCCCTGCCTGTGCTGCCAAAGTGGCACTGGACTGAGCATTTCAGGGTGTGCAAACACTGTCTGCCTGTGTCAGCACTGTCCCAAATGTTACAAATGCAGCTGATAATTGATTCCTCAGAGGTGCTTGCTATGTCAGCAATAGCCAAGGAATGGGAAAATTATAATCCCAATATATAGTAGAACAGACTATTGATAGCCTTGCTTTAACTGGGGCTAAAGCCACTGCTAATTAGGCCAACATCTTTGAATGCAAGGTTTAATACACTTTGTGTCTTCATTGGGAATCTCAAAAGGGCATGTTCAGCAATTGGGAATGTCAAAGGCCCTTTAAAGAGCTTTGAAAAAAGTAGATCTCCAGCAACAGGGAATTTAGTTTTACAGATCTTTTGATCTCTTTTTCAAATAAAGGAATGAAACATAAATTAGGACTACTTTAGAAAAAGTAGATGTTCTCTCTGAGATTCAGTAGGAAGAGACAGCTGTTCCTTACCTTCAATAGTCACCAATGTCTTTAATTGTATTTAAACTCAAATGAATTCCCATGTTAAAATGGGTATCATAACCCTTTTCCTGCTTAGCACAATTGGGGTTTGGGTACTTTCAGGAGCTGTTTTAATATTGATGACTGCCAGTGGATTAAAAGCATAGAGAAAATGAAGTCTCTTCCACCACAGAATAATAAATGGCTACTAGATAACATTTTGCCTGATCAGAAAATAAGAATGGTCTCCAGAGCTTTTCAGGATTTGATCTTTCAGCCAAATCTGCCATGCAAGGAGCCTGTTGGTAGTAAATTTTTGTCTGTGTTTGACATAGTTTGGTTCAGAAAATGAGCAGAGAGCAGTTTTCAGAGACAATATGAGAAAATACTTGTGTTTTGGATGAATTTCAGTCCCTTGTGTAGCATTTTGCTCTCTCTATGCCCCTAGTTCAGTGGACATTATAAGAAAAAATGCCATTAAGAATGGGAGGGGAAATGGCATTAAAATGTGGAGATGCTCAAATGCCATAGCAATGGGGTCTGGATAATTCTCTAAGGCACCCTGAGGTTTGAAACAGCTGCTTGTTGGAAGCCCCAGAAGCATTCTGCCAAAGACACCAGCTAGTCACTGATGTTTCCAATCCAACTGTCAAGCAGCAGCCATCTCTGGTAGGCTGGAATTTTGAGGTGTGTTCTAATCCTGCCCTTTGCAGTGTGCCACTGAGCAAAGGGAAGAGCCAGATTAAACATGTGGCACTTGACATCAAAGTTATGAAAATGGAATCATCCCTTTTATTAGAAATCCCTCCATTTCTTCTCTATGGTGCATTTCCAAATCTTCAGTGTGGGTTTAGACAACTTCTTAATGGAAATAAAAAGCAACTGGACATTTCATTCATTGCTCATGCAGAAAGTGATTGTGCAATAATTTAGTAAAGGTACAAAGTCTGCCACAGGGACAAGGCTGTGGTTGGAGAAATTAGTCCTGAGGGGTTGGTGGTTCTGTTTCCAGGATGATCAGCTGCTTTGCCCGTTTGTGGATCATGGGGCTCTGTGCTATTTTGCTGATCTTAGCCAGAAGGCTTCCAGTTAGCAAAAGCAGAGGTAGATCCCTGTTTGCATTGAGGCTGGTGGTTGAGAAGCTGTGTCTCTCTCCCGGCAGTGCTTGTGGAGTGGGTTTATGCCAGGAGCCCTGAAGTGGTCCAGCACGACGCCCTGCCCGTGCTCTGGTCCTTCCTGGAGAACAAGGCGCTGCCGGTGCGAAGCGCCAATGTCCGCACTGTGGCCACCAAGCTTGCCTCTGCCCTCCACAAGGTGATGGGCACCAAGCTGAAGAGATGTGCTGCCAGCCAACCTCCACATGTGCGGGAAAACCTCTCCAAAATGTTGGGCTGGTGAAGGCATGATGTTCTCCAGAGAGATGACAACGTGCTGAGTTGGACACCTCCAGATCTGCCTTGTTAGCTGTGCCAAAAGAGACCAAATGCTAAGGAAGGGTGTGCACCTGCCCCCTCTCTCTCCATCGCCCTTCCTAGTCATGGCATGGGGGGCCTGAAGCAACTCCAGACTGAGGACAAGGTGAAGGCTGATCATGGCTCAGCCTCACACAGAGGTGAGGGGGAGCTGGGCCGATCTCTGGTGGGAGGAAGGGTCTTGTGGCAGCCCAGCGAGCCTGTGCACATTGCCAATGAACAGCTGTGCCTGCATGTGCCCCTGCAATGAGCTGTGCTGCTGCCAGTGCCCCGTGGAGCTGGAGGGCTGCTCAGCTGTGGGGCAGGCAGAGGAGCAGGAGGGTGCATGTGCAGCTGAGCCATTGCTGGAGAGCACAGGGCTCTGGGCTCCCTGCTGTCCCAGGGCAGCCCAGAGGCCAGGGTGCTCCTGTGGCATTCCTGTGGAAGTGGGCCAGGGTTTTCCCTTGGCCTGCCTCAAGTGCCTGCCAGCAGGAGCATGTTTCCCTGTGCAGCTCTTTAGAAGTTTGCAGGAAGTCTGTCCCATGAGATATGGAATTTAGCTGCTTTAGGTTTGCATTGTGGCCCCTGTTAAAATTTGTGTCTCCATTTTGCAGATCGGACTGGTTACAGTCTTACTGAGAAGGTTCCTCTGGACAATTCCCATGGTGCCTTACCCACAAAGTCCTTGCCTGCTGTACAGAAGAGCTCTCTTTTCTCCAAGTTCAGGAAGAAGCTGCTGCCTGTATGAATATTGTTTGAAGAATAGGATTTATATGTTAGGTTTTGTAGTAGATGTACATATGTTCTGATCCTTAGATGTAGTTTTGAATAAATGTGTTTTGATTGTACCTTTAAATCTTGATTACCTATTTTTAATTGTATATATTTTATACTGATGATGAAAAAGAAGTAAATAAATAAATTAAATTTAAATAAACCAGGAGAAGAATGTGAGACCAGGTCCTGCTAGCCTAGAGATGGTGGGAGTGCAGCTCACTCAATGAGCCGGTGTCTCACCACATCCTTTCCTCCTCACTGGGCCTCTCCTCTTCCTCTTTGGCCATGTTTTCTTGGTGTCATTTGTGCTGCTCTTTGTTACTTGGCATTACGACAGGGCCACCTGTCGACTTATTTGGGGGACAATGGATCCAAAAGATCCTGTATAGTCAAAAGATTTCTACATAGGTGTGTTCTGTGCTCAGAAAAAGCCTGAGCAAAGAAACAAAGAGAAGAGTGTCCAAACCCCAAAGCTTTGCTCCTTTGCAGTCTCACACAGATCTGGCTCACAGGTGTCTTCAATCACAATTTCATAGGTAAGAAGAATTCGTGTCTTTCACTGGGAAAAGATGCACTGATTTGGAAAAACCGTCTGTATGTATATTTACCCAGGACAGCAGCCCAGCTGTGTTGTTTGCACCTTGTTTGCAGAAGGATGAGTGCACTGGGAGGCCAATAACAAGTGACAAGGGTTCCTCAAATCTGTACTGCAGCCTGGGTGCCATTCAGCCCAGAGCTAGGGGACAATTTGTTCATCATGGAACAGTGCTTGCCACTGAAATGAATTCCTGCACAGCTGGAAGAAGCAATTCTGGATGCAGCTCCAGCTGTTGCTGGGCTGCATGATCATTGACAATGCTGCCTTTCCAGAAATTATTCTGCAGTTTCCTTTCATAGGCATTTGAAGCTTTTGAACTTCACATTTCACTTTGCTTTGCCTTAGGGAAAAACACTTCTAGGCCCAGTGCAAAATGTAACCTTTTGCCAGCAAAGTTCTCACGGTTGCCACCTACTGATGTTACAGAAGAAACGGCATGGGATTGTGTTAATTAGGTCTTCTGAAAGAAAAACTCTATGTCACCTGGCTGCATGTGTTTGCTTAGCTATGGGTCTAGTCCTGGCCTAGTAAAGCCCAGGCAGGGTGGCATGTTGCAGGGAAAACTAGCCCGTGAGCTGCTGGGGTTGCTATCACCAGCAGAGTGAATGTGGCCTTTGGGGATTTCTCTGGAGACAAAATTAGGGACCTATTCAATGCCACAATATTCTCTTAGATCTTTCTAAAATATCCTAGAAAAGGCAGTGAAACTTCACATCTCCTTGCACAGCCACTGTTTGAATTGGGGCATTTTTGTCCCTCCTCAAAGTCATTGCTCTTGCACACCAGAAACATGAACATCCACCAACAGGAATGATGCACGGTCCTTCTGCTGCTGCTTCAGAGCACTGGGAAGTGCAGACCTGGGTATGACCACCAGGAACACTCAATTAGCATTTCATGCTCCTTCAAGCTATCCAGATCTCAGGGCTTTTTGTTTCAAAGCAGCCACTGTACTGGCTCTAGGGAAGAACAGGAAATGGGAAGCAGCAACTGCCAGCCTTGCAAGGGTGTAGGGGAAAACCACAAGTGTTTGCCTCAAAAGATGAATGGGAAGAGTGTAATTGCCAAAGCAAAAGCCTCATTAGGATAGCAGGATCAGGTCTTTACTGCATGCTTGCATGAAGATCATTTGGGACCTCCTTTTTTGTATCTCATGCAGAAAAGGAGCTCTTAATAATACCATAGTACTTAAAAGCGCATTGGGATGTAGCTCTGTAGTGGTTCTCAATGAAGCAGTCTGCCTGCTTTGTCACTGCCAGCCCTGGTGAGCCTGCGAGGGATCCTAGTGTATCCCATGCCTGCTTTGCCTCCAAGCAAAGCTTGCGTTTCCTTCTTAGTGTAGAGTAAATAGAAGAGTAATAAAATGGACAATTAAACTGGCCACTTTGGAGGATATGCTCATGCTTTCACATGTCAGTTCTGTACCTCATGCTCCCGAGGCCTGTTACTCATTATGGAATATTTTAATAAAAAACCTCAGTTCTCCTGTTGCATCTGAATAAAATTGCATAAAATCACAGAGAATTCTGCTGGCAGGAGCAAGACAAGAGCCTTCCAACACTCACTTGCAGCAGTCCTCGATTTTTGCAGCCCATTGTGAAAAGCTGCTGTAGACTGACTGTTTGGAGTTGGTTTGGGCCTTTTTGAAAGAGATGTGGAACAGAGTGCAGGGCTCTCCTAGCAGAAAACTGTTTGTCCAAGCCCAGGGACATGGTGCTGGCAGAAGTGGAACAGCCCCGCTCCCAGCCCAAGAGTCTGTGAGCTGAGCCACGCCAGGGAGAAAAGGCACTGAGGAGCTCCAGCCCAGCAGCTTCACCTGCTGTGACTGTTCCATGGAGCTCTGCCACTTGCAGAAAGTCGATGCCAGACAAGCCACCGAGCTTTCATCAGCTGCTAGAACTACTCCATGACAGCTCCTGTTCTTCCTGAGAGAGATCCCGGCTCCACCTTGTAACACGTGTCATAGGGGGATCTGTTTGTTAATAAACTGTTGGGGTTTTTTTCCACTTTCATCTATTAGTAATAATTTCCTATTGCTGGAAAGGGATTGTTGGAACAGTTTAGAGGAGACGACTTATTGCACAGTATCCTGTTTTAAGTTGTCTCAAACTCTGTGAGACAGATGGCTTCACATAGGAGCATCCCCAAGGCTGCTGAGGGAAAGGCAGAGAGGAAGACAAACTGAGTATTTCTCAGGGAAATTCCTTGACACCAAATCAACCTGAGTTGTCAAACAGTGGACCTGCCATTTTGAGGCAGGGGAAACCTTTCAGTGTGTTTGGTCCAGGCTGGGTTATGCTCAAGGCAAAGGAGTGTCAGTGCACTTGATTCCTTCTCTCCTCATTGTGGCCAGCACGCACAAAAGCCCAGAGCTCCTCCAGAAACCATCACAGCACTCAGTGAGAGAAAACTTGTGCCCAGTTCTCACCGAGAACTGTGGTGCCCAGCATTCCACCGCACTGGAATGAGGAACTGTTCCAGCTCTTTTAGAAGGAGCTAAGGAAGTTTGGCCTTCAGATCAGCTCCTTCCTAGCTCTTGATTTGCTGCCCTGGGTAAGCTGCTGCTTGTGGCAGCACTTGTTTCACAGCTGACAGCCCTGCTCTGATGGCGAGCAGCCATTGCAGGAGCTTTTGCTGGTGACATTGAACATTTCAGATCTTCCTGAGGAAAGCTCAGGGCAGAACTTGTCAAAGGAGCATTGCCTGGGCCATGCTTTTAACATTATATCTTTCCTCCACTGGCATTCATGTCCAGAGGCCTGTGACCCCAAGTGGGCTGCTGCCTCCTAAAATCCCAAATGCCACAGGATGTCTCCCAAACCCAAGCTGCCAGCACCTCCAACTCGGGCTGCCCTGGCAGTGCCAAGTGCCTCTTGCAAAGTGACACCATGAAACTGGGGTGGTGAGTTTTGTTTCCAATGGAAAATGGCCTGCATTCAGCCAAGAGGCCTGTGGCCCCAACTAGTCTGCTGCCTCCTGAAATCCCAGACGGCGCAGGATGTCTCCCAGAGGCAACCTGGTACCACCTAAAGCTCAGGCTGCCCTGGCAGTGGGAAGCACCTCCTGGAAAGGACATCAGCAAACTGGCCTGGTCAGTTTTGTTTCCCATGAAAAACGGCTGGCGTTCGTGTCCAGGGACCTGCATCCAGCCCAGGGGCCTGTGGCCCCCCATGGCCTGCCACCTCCTAAAATTCCAAATTGAGTGGGATGGGGACTGTGCTGCAACAACTCCCCTGGGCCCTGGAGTCTCAGACCTCAGGCAGGCACCGATGACCAACAGGGAAAGGCAGGCAACAGGATGCTTCTTGCTTTAGCAAAAGCCTCGATCCTTTATTGTGCCAGCGACCAAGACAAGAAACAAGGGGGTAGTCATGGGTTTTATATGACAGGCTAGGGGTGGCATTTAGGGTCAGGGTCCAATAGCAGAAGGAGCAGGGGACTGCAAATGGGTGGCTCGAGGAGGACAGCCAATGGAAAAAACTAAGGTGAGGACATTGCAGTAGAATTGAAACCAATGGGGGTACAGGAAAGGAAGAACATTCTGGAGCCGTTCCTTCTTTGACAAGATGGAGTGGAATGCCTTTTTCCGGACTTCCAGGGACATGCCCCACAGGGTGGAGGGGTGGAATCTTCTTTAAATCACACCCCTCAACCCATGCTGTCTGTCTGGGTAGAATCCCTGCCACCTGGGGCGGGGGCACAAAACAACTCCCCCTTTTTTATTTCTTTTAGAAACAGGAGAACAATCTTTAAGTTATGGCCCCAGAATACTCTTCAACTTAAATTCCTTCATACTTATGGGGTAACTTCTAGAGGCATTAGGACAACTCATAAAGGGATTCCCGGGGACATAAGAATGAACAGTGAAACACTATTAACAAGTAAATGACAATTATAGAACTGATAATTTTAGCTAAACTTCAGACAATAAAGAATCTTAATGGAAAGATTAAACATGAAAGGGGTACATACAAGAAAATAATTTTGACATATGTAAAGATTGAAAGGTATAGGTAAGAAAATAAGTTTAAGGTAATAATCAAAGTAACACTTAAGGAAAGTCTTTTCTTTCATTTCTTTGTTCTCAACTTAATGCCGTTAATCTAAGTAAACTAGTCCTTTTTTCTCACTCTCACTGTCTCTCTTTTCTTTTTCCTTTTTTTCCTCTTTCTCTTCCCTTTAAGTCTTTCAAGTATTCTATACTATCACTCCTTGTCTTACAATCAGAACTCCCACGGCTGCTGGGCACTTTTTTTGTGCCACATCCCTTACTTCTCCTTCTGGCCAGCTGTGCTGTCAGGCTGTGATATTGAATTTTAAGGCAGCACAGGCACTGGCTCTCTCTCTCTCCTGGGGAGTAGGGGGTGGCTCAATGCTTTTCAGGGCTGTTCCACTTTTTCATCTTACAAGGCCTTCACCTCCCCTCCTTTGCCTGAAGCTCCAGCCTACTTCACCCAGCCGCAAGGCTTCGCCTCCCCCACCCAGCCCTGGCTGGGTAGGGAAGGTCTGACTTGCTTCACGGACTGGGACCAAGAAAGTTCTCTTAGGAGTTCTCTGCTCTTTTCACCCCTGGTGTTCTCAAAGGCACTCCATACCTTCAGTGGCCAAGCTAAGTGCCAATATTCAAATCTAAGCACTGATTGCTTTAATCACAGCTTCCCAAAAAAACTCACTTCCTTCTTAACCTATGACAGACACATACTTTTACAATATGATATTGTCTTTCTGCGGGGTTCCTTGCAGAAAGGACAATAGACAGGGTATAAAGAGTGCATTCTAAAAACTCGATTTTTCCAATTAATTAAAATAGAGGCATTTAAAGATTTAACATGAATAATGGGAGTTAGGATTGTTTCTGTCATATTAAATTCTTGTAACTTTAGTTGAGAACTATTTACATTTTTGTATATATTAAAATTGAAAGAGATAATAACAGTCTGTAAAAACTAAATCAACTTTAACCAACAAAATAATAGTACTGGTATTGAATAGCTTACATCACTTCAATTAATACTATTAAATCAAGTTACTCCTTTTTAATGAAGACTGGGGAGCTGTAAAAGGTTAATCAAACAAACACATCTTCAAGGTGATCTAGAACTTGGTTAAACTTAAAATTATCTAAATACAACTGAAAATATATTTACCAGGAAGGAGGAATAAAAGGGGAAGTGTTATGATTTCTATAGAAAACTTGTACAGTTACATTAATTTGCTGTCTGGAGCAGGCTTGGTGATGATTTCTCCTCTGCTGGCGGCGCTTGGGAGCTCTAGGTGTCAAACTTTGTTGAATGCAGTTTGCCACAGCATGCTGGACATGCCTGCCACTGCAATCCATGGCGGTGGTCACTGGCGCAGGCACAAATTCATTGAATATGAAGTTTCTTTGGGGAGTCCGGATGGCAATGGCCGCATTCCAAGGAGGCTCTCGACACTGGAACACATGTCCCAAACTGTCTGATGGATCAGCCTGGCTTTAGAGGGGCTGTATGGTGCTGGTGGAGGCAACTAAGGGGGAGACCCTCTCAGGAGAGGGAGTAGAAGCCCTGATGTTGTATGTTGGTTAACTGTAGCAAGTTGTCTGGGGTCCAGTAGGGGGGTTATGGGCGCCACCATTTTGGCAGAGTAAAAAAAAGAATGGTTTCCAGAGCGGGGTCTCTGGTTCCATCTTCCCTAGAAGAGGCGTGCCCTATGATGGAATGGTCAGAGCCTCCAGAGGTGGTGCATTCGGGAGAAGAGGCAGAGCCAGAGGCGAGATCAGAGCCAGAAAGAGAAGGTGAAGAGCTGGAAAACAGTTTCAAGGTGGTGTGACCATTACCATCTTGAAAAGGAGGGTCTGGGATGGCATGGCCAACACTACTCCAGATCAGGGACTGGGGAGGGTATGGGAAAATCAGAGAGGGGCAGAATAAGGGGAGCTTCACAGAAGCTAGAAGGGGTTTTATGGGAGACGTGACCAAAGGCAGGAGGCCTCGATGTGCTGCATGATGGTGTAAGGTCTCTTGGATGGCAGAGGATATGGGCAGCAATTCAGGTGCCATAGTGAGTGTTCTTCACACAAACTAGGTCCCAAAAGTTGATGGTAAATATGGAGTCTTGCAGATGCACCAGGAAAAGTGTTGTAAAGCCACCAAACAATTCTTTTCAGATCCCATTTAGAAAACTCTGTCCCATAAGAATGTAAAAATGTTTTAAAATGTTTATAAATGTCCTGTTCTTCCTTTGTAATTATTGTTCCCTTCTTTATCTTTGTCCCTGTAAACTTTCCCCCATGCAACACTAGGACTGGGGGTTCCTGCAATCTTGGCCTGAAAGCTCTTGGGGATGAGACCTGGGTCTTCTTTATAAAATTGTCCTAGCTTGACAGCACTTTTAAAAAAAAGACTTATGGGGCTGTTGGTCTTGACCCGGTCTCTGCTGCCTCTGATGCTCAGCTCTTCTCCTTTCTTACCAAGGGGAGCGTGTCTGGTACACTGGCAATCAATGATCATCAGGGCCTCAGGGCCCTTAGCATTGCTGCCTCACGTTGGGCACCACTTGTCGTGCCGGGTGGCTGTCTAGAGTACCTTCCCAAAGAAGTGTCTTGGAAAAGACTCCTCAGGAGCACAAGGCACGACTGCGCTCATGCAGGGTGATTTCTGCTCTTCTGAGATCCAGGCGACGCAGAAAGAGAGATGGGGTCTTTGTGTGGGGTTCCAAGGAGAGCCTTCATTGAGCTGCTTCTTCACGAAAGTCTGGGGACTAGGAGCCACTCAGGCAGGGAAAGCACAGCTTTATATAGGGTTCTTGAGGGGCGGGACAGTACACCAGGGCCAATGGGATGAGGGCACAGGGGTGGAGAGAGTGGGAAGGGCCAATGGGATACATTGAATCTGCATATCACAGCAAGGCATGCTGGAAGAAGCCTTTCTTCTCACCTTGACAAGAGTGGTTATTGCTTGAGGGGTTTTCCATCCAGGGGACAGTTGTAGACTTTTCCCTGTTGGCCCACTGGCCTTCACAACTCCACTACCTTTATTCATTAAAAAGGCTTCTCCCATGGCTTTTTTACAAAAGCGTAAAAACCATGAAAATGTAAGCAAAACAAAAAAAAATTACAATTAAAATCCACAAAATGTTTTTAACTACATGTCCTGAGTTGACTATATAATGCTTTTATCCCCAATCATCTTGTTCTGTTTATACCAAATAATAAGTTTTACACCTTTAAGACTCTCCCAGACAGTGAAGAGGGGAGGGAAGAAGCGCACAGTTTGTTTTCAGACTGCTCTCACTCCTCCACATTCCTGCTCCTGAACTGTGTTTTCTGCAGATGTACAAACAACCGGACAGAACTCCTTTTTCCTTTTTTTTTTTTTTTTTTTACTTTTAGTTAGTTTTAGCTAGCTGAGGCAAAGTTCCCTAGACTGTATTTTTTTTTTCCTTTTTTCTTAGACCGGTTCAAGCCTGCTCTAGACTGAACCCCCCAAAGAACAATAACAGCTCCACCTGTGGACCCCCGGCTGGGCCTGGGCCGCGGCGTTTCCAGCACCAGAGAGACTGATCAAAGACTGAGTGAGCCGAGCTGCAACTCGGGGAGGGGACTGTTCTGAGTTTGCTTTTTTTTTTGGAGCAGTGAGAAGTTTTATTGTTTAATATTGTTTGGGTTCCATTGTTTAATAAACTGGTTTCTTTCCACTTTTTCTCCAAAGAAATATTTTCTCCCGAACCAGTTAGAAAAAAGAAAGGCAATTGAATCTGCTTTTGTAGAGAAGCCCCTTTAAGAGTTATCTCCCAAACTTGCCCTAAACCAGGACAAATACAGGTAGTGGCGCCCAATGTAGGGCTTGAGAAAGTAGAGAAACCCCTTTATTGATTGCAGGTTGGTTATGCTTGCTGTGTAGTAAGTTAAAGTATCCAGTAGCCGTGTTGTTTGAATTTGTAATATCTCTTGGGGAGGCCTTTATGTGGCTCTGGTCTCTAGACCTTTTTGAGGTTTCAATACCTTTCTGGTCACTAAAATTATTGTCCCTATCATGTAGTTTTTCCAGTAAAAAGACACGGATTAGATTAGCTATTGTGCTGGCCTTGGTGATAATGATTTATAGGGCGTTTACAAAGATACTGGCGTCTGTTTACGATATGTGTGGTTTATGGTTCCTTTGTCCTACCCTGCATCCCAGTTCTAACAGTATGTTTTGAGAATTTATTAGTAATTACACCCAGCTAGTTAGAGGAGGAGCGGGAATGAGGCTTTCCAGCCTTTCCTTTCCTTCTTCTCCTTTGAATCTGTTACGTCACTTTTGGAGAATGTTCAGTTTCCCCTGAATGTTAAAGACACCATCTTTCTGGTATTTAATCTGGTAAGCTTCCTCTATATGGTCTTCAGCTTCTCTAGAATGAGGGCTGAGATGTCTAGAAGGGCTGATGAGACCCCTGACCCAGAAGTAGACCCACATGTGGAGAATCCTGAGTGGGGTGGAGAATGGGAAAATATGGGCCAAATCCTGAAAGAATTCTCTGACCCTATAGTCTGGGACTTTCCCCATGAACAAATTCAGAACCCAGCTACGGTGAAGAAATATCTGAAAGAGAAATATCATAATGACCCTAAGGAGAAAAAGATCATTGCAGTGAGCTAAGCCCTAGCATATGCTTATCACACACTGCTAGATACTCTAGGGCAGCAGACAGAAGAAAGAGGGCAGGGAGATACATCAAGAGCTATCGCAGTCACTCAGGCTGCAGCCAACACCCCAGGCTCAAAGCCAGCAGCTAAACCACATAGTGAGCCTAAGCCAGCAGTTAAACCAGACAATAAGCCTCAACCAATGGCTGTTGCTACTAGCACTAGAAGAGGGAAGTGCACAGACAAGACCGATCGACCAGTGGATGATGATGATGATGATGCAGGAGAAGGACCCTCAACATTTCCTGACATAAAATCAGGAGTCAAAGCAACTGGCACAAGATCAGAGGCCAATATTGAGTCCTTCTCCCTGAAGGACCTGCGTGGCCTAAGGAAGGATTACACCCGATGACCTGATGAATCCATAATTAGCTGGTTAGTCCGTTTTTGGGATGCTGCAAGCGAGGCTACAATTCTGGACGGCACGGAAGCGAGGCATTTGGGATCCCTGTCACATGATCCTGTCATCGACCAAGGCATGATGAGGGGAGCTAACCCTCACAGCCTCTGGTCTTGGACAGTGTGGCGCAAAGATACCTGTGTGCCTATGATCTCTACATGCAGCAAACACAGTGGAAGACCACAGAACAAGGGATTCAACGCCTGAGAGAAATGGCAGTGGCTGAGATTATCTTCTCAGATGACATAACAACTAGGAATCCAGACTTGGTACCATGCACATCTGTGATGTGGCGAAAACTGGTACGACTTGGGCCACATGAATATGCTTCTGCTCTAGCTATCATGAAGCGGGATGACAGGGATGAGACCGTGCTTAACATGGCAAAGAACCTCCGAGCTTATGCAGATGCTGTACATAGCCCAACACATGCCAGAATCGCAGCAGTGGAAACACGTCTGCAGAGATTAGAGGATAAGATAGAGGAGAATCATAAGAAGCTCAGAGAGGAGATTAAAGAAGACCTTCTCCAAATCTCAGCAGTACAGATCAAAAGTTCTGGTACCCAACACAGACGTTCCCCAGATAGAGAGAGAAAGTACACCCCACCAGCTGAGCTGTGGTTCTTTCTGCGTGATTGTGGAGAAAACATGAGGCTGTGGGATGGAAAATCCACCGCTGCTCTGGCCCGAAAGGTGCATGAATTGAAAGAAGACAGAGCTCAGAGAAGAAGTTCCACTACAAGAAAAGCAACTCCAGTTGCCCATAGCCGAACTGCCAGGTATGATGATGATGATGACATGTCCGATCCCCTTGAAGGAACCTCTAAGATATATGCCCAAGAAAAGAAAGATAACCAAGCTTAGAAGAGCCCTGCCTCTAACCAGGTAGAGGCTAAGGAAAATCGTGTTTTCTGGACAGTGTAGATTCGTTAGCCTAGCACATCAGAACCACAAGAGTATAAAGCTTTAGTCCACACTAGTGCACAGTGTACCTTAATTCCATCAAGACATGTAAGGACAGAATCCGTTTCTATCGCTGGTGTAACAGGGAGATCACAAGACTTCACTTTAGTAGAAGCTGATGTGAGCTTGACTAGAAATGAGTAGAAGAAACACCCTATTGTGACTGGCCCAGAAGCCCCATGTATTTTGGGCATAAATTATCTCCGAAGTAGGTATTTCAAAGACCCAAAAAGACTGAAGTAGGCATTTAAGATAGTAGCTGTAGTGACAGAGGGCATCCAGCAATTGAATACCTTGCCTAGACTGTCTGAGAATCCATCTACAATAGAGCCTCTGAAGAGAAAAGAGCAACAGATACCAATTGCCACTTCCACAGTGCATCGTCGACAGTATAAAACCACTCAAGATGCTATGATTCCCATCCATAAGATGATCTGAAAGCTGGAGAGCCAAGGGGTAGTCAGCAAAACCCACTCACCCTTCAACAGCCCCATCTGGCCTGTGCGTAAATCTGAAGGAGAATGGAGACTGACGGTGGACTACCGTGCATTGAATGAAGTGACTCCACCACTGAGCGCTGCTGTGCCAGACATATTAGAGCTCCAGTATGAGCTTGAGTCCAAGGCAGCAAAGTGGTATGCCACTATTGATATTGCCAATGCATTTTTCTCCATTCCACTGGCAGCAGAATGCAGGCCTCAGTTTGCCTTCACCTAGAGAAGTGTGCAGTACATTTAGAACGGCTGCCCCAGGGGTGGAAGCACAGTCCTACCATCTGCCATGGACTGATCCAGAGTACACTAGAAAAGGGTGAAGCTCCAGAACATCTGCAATATATTGATGACATCATTGTATGGGGGAAGACAGCAGCAGAAGTGTTTGAGAAAGGACAAAAAATCATCCAGATTCTCTTAAAAGCTGGCTTTGCCATCAAGAAGAGCAAAGTCAAGGGACCTGCTCAAGAGATCCAGTTTCTGGGAGTGAAGTGGCAAGACGGAGGGCGTCAGATTCCCACTGATGTCATCAACAAGATCACAGCAATGTCTCCACCATCCAACAAGAAGGAAACACAAGCTTTCCTAGGCGCCATTGGTTTTCGGAGAATGCACATTCCTGAGTACAGTCAGTTCGTGAGCCCTCTCTATCTAGTCACCTGTAAGAAGAACACTTTCCACTGGGGCCCTGAACAGCAGCAAGCCTTTGTCCAGATTAAGCAGGAGATCGCTCATGCAGTAGCCCTTGGCCCAGTCAGGACAGGACCAGATGTGAAGAATGTGCTCTACTCTGCAGCCGGGAACCATGGTTTGTCCTGGAGCCTGTGGCAGAAGGTGCCTAGGGAGACTCGAGGCCAACCACTAAGATTTTGGAGTGGAAGCTACAGAGGGTCTGAAGCCAACTATACTCCAACAAAAAAAGAATTTTTAGCAGCCTATGAAGGAGTCCAAGCTGCCTCAAAAGTAATAAGCACTGAAGCACAACTCCTCCTGGCACCCCGACTACCAGTACTGGAGTGGATGCTCAAAGCAAAAGTTCCCTCTACCCACCATACCACCAGTGCTACATGGAATAAGTAGATTGCTCTCATAACACAGTGTGCCCGTATTAAAAAGCTGAACAACCCTGGGATTCTGGAAATAATTACAAACTAGCCAGAAGGTAAAAACTTCAGTCTCACTGATGAAGAAGAACAAGAAGTGACACGTGCTGAAAAAGCTCCTCCATATAACCAACTGCCAGTGGAAGAAACACAATATCCTCTTTTTACTGATAGTTCCTGTCTCATGGTAAGAATGAATCAGAAGTAGAAAGCAGCCGTATGGAGCCCCACACAACAGGTTGCAGAGACAACTGAAAGAAAAAGTAGATCAGGCCAACTTGCTGAACTCAAAGCTGTTCAACTGGCCTTGGACATTGCTGAAAGAGAGAGGTGGCCAAAGCTCTACCTCTACACTAATTCATAGATAGTAGCCAATGCTCTGTGGGGATGGCTGGAGAGGTGGAAAGAGGCTAATTGGCAGCGTAGAGGAAAACCAATTTGGGCTGTTGAAGAGTGGAAAGACATCGCTACCAGGGTAGGGAGGCTACCTGTGAAGGTCCGCCATGTAGATGCCCATGTCCCCAAGAGTAGAGCCAATGAGGAGCACCAAAACAATGAGCAGGTAGACCAGGCTGCAAAGATAGGGGTGTCCAAGATAGACCTAGATTGGGAGCACAAGGGAGAGTTATTCCTAGCTTGATGGGCCCATGATGCCTCAGGTCATCAGGGCAGAGAGATGCCACCTATAAGTGGGCACGAGACCGAGGGGTGGATTTAACCATGGACAGTATTTCTCAGGTTATCCACGACTGTGAGACGTGTGCTGCCATCAAACAGGCCAAGAGGGTGAAGCCCCTATGGTATGGTGGGCGGTGGTCCAAGTACAAGTATGGCGAGGCCTGGCAGATTGACTACATCACACTGCCCCAGACACGCCAAGGCAAGCGCTACGTGCTCACAATGGTAGAAGCCACCACAGGGTGGTTGGAGACCTACCCTGTGCCTCATGCCCAGAACACCATCCTGTGTCTTGAAAAGCAAGTCCTGTGGAGACATGGTACCCCTGAGAGGATTGAGTCAGACAATGGGACTCATTTCAAGAACAGCCTTATCAGCACCTGGGCCAGAGAACATGGCATTGAGTGGGTGTACCATATCCCCTACCATGCACCAGCTTCGGGCAAAGTGGAAAGGTACAATGGGCTGCTAAAAACCACCTTAAAAGCCTTAGGTAGGGGATCTTTCAAAAATTGGGAGCAGCATCTGGCAAAGGCCACCTGGTTAGTTAATACCCGAGGCTCTACTAACCGAGTGGGCCCTGCCCAATCAGAGCCTTTGCATAGAGTAGATGGAGACAAAGTCCCAGTGGTACATGTCAGGGGTTTGTTAGGGAAGACAGTTTGGATCAATCCTGCCTCGAGTACAGACAAACCCATTTGCGGGGTTGTTTTTGCTCAGGGACCAGGTTGCACATGGTGGATAATGCAAAAAGATGGAAGAACACGATGTGTACCTCAGGGAGATCTGATTGTTGGGTGAGAACCATGTATAAATATCACTGTTTGATGAATGTTGCCACCATTGTCTGTGTATAGCTGTATATTAGATGTATAATGTATGTGTGTGTAGAGTTAGAATATATATATTAGTTTTAGTAGTAAGGTGACGATATGGGGATAAGGGGTGGAATGTCCTGTGTTGACTATATGATACTTTTATCCCCAATCATCTTGTTCTGTTTATACTGAATAATAAGTTTTACACCTTTAAGACTCTCTTCCAGACAGTGAGGAGGGGAGGGAAGAAGCGCGCAGTTTGTTTTCAGACTGCTCTCACTCCTCCACATTCCTGCTCCTGGACTGTGTTGTCTGTGGATGGACAGACAGCCGGACAGACCTCCTTTTTTCCTTTTTCTTGCTTTTAGTTAGTTTTAGCTAGCTGAGGCAAAGAAGTTCCCTGGACTGTGATTTTTTCCTTTTTTCTTGGACCTGTTCAAGCCTGCTCTGCACTGAACACGCAGAAGAGCACCGGCAGCTCCACCTGTGGCCCCCTGGCCGGGCCTGGGCAGCAGCATTTCCAGCACCAGAGAGACTGATCAAAGACTGAGTGAGCCAAGCTGCAACCCGGGGAGGGGACTGTTCTGAGTTTGCTTTCCTTGGATCAGTGAGAAGTTTTATTGTTTAATATTGTTTGGTTTCTATTGTTTAATAAACAGGTTTCTTTCCACTTTTCTCCAAGGAGATATTTTCTCCCCAACCAGTTGGAGGGGGGAGGGGCAATTGAATCTGCTTTTGTAGAGAAGCCCCTTTGGGGGTTATCTCCCAAACTTGCCCGAAACCAGGACACTGCATCAAATATATCAACACATTTTGAGCAGAGGAGCAAGAGGATGCTCCTCTCCACAAATCCAGCCTGGGGACCAGGTATACATCAAATCCCCTGGGGGAAAGCCTCTTACCCCAAAATGGAAAGGACTCTATTTAGTACTTTTAATCACTAATACAGCCTTTTAGGCTTGAAGCGTTAACCTCTTGGCTACACTGTTCCAGAATTAAAAGACTTCTGCAAAAGGCAAGAGGAGTACACAAGTGGACCTCAGAAAGAACAGAAGAAACCAAGATGCGCTTCACACCGTCATCATCTTCCCGATATTTCTGATCAGAATCCAAGCCACAGTAGGTGACTGTCACTACCATCATGATCTCCTTGGCCTGCGAGATCCTGCTAGATGGAACATTCAAAAATATTTGGGACCTAATTGGCTAAAAGGGAATAATAAGGTAAAAACACTTTATGCTATTTTAAGGATTAATGACCAAGCAGTTGAAGATTGAGGAAAACCTGACTCCATGCCAGCCTTTCTTGTCCCACCTGAAAGCAGGACCTCTATGGTGTGTGAATTTGAAACTCACAAACCTCTTTTAGTTGTGATTATTACTGTGACCATGCACATCCGTGAGATTTCTAACAAGCAGCGTGTGAATCCATTTTAATGTGATTCCTATCAGGATTTTGCGCTATGCAAATTAAAATGGGAGACGATAACCTAGCACAAGATAGTTCCCTTCTTCTGCAGGGCACAGGTGGGGTGGGAGGACCATCATCACACAGAGATACAGGAATTGAGCCCGCCAGGAATGCGACCAACACATATTGTTTCCAGCAGGCAGTTCTTGTGCCACTAGAATAATAAATTGTCCTGTTGGTATGCTTAGTACGTGGAACAGGTCTCACAGAGCATCTGCTTTTGAGAACTGAATTTCATTCTTGGCATATTCCAGGCCATCAGAAATAGTCACCAATCCAGTTGGAGGGGAAGCCGGGAGCACAATCATCCTGTTAGGGTATATCATGCCCAATGTCATGACCGCGTGATGGCAACCCAGATATGCATGGACTCCTGACAGCACAACTACATCCTCTTATGGGCTGAGGTACTCAGAATACTCAGCCATTTGTAGTGGGAAATTTAGTAAAGTAAGTGTCCTTTGTAATACTACCAGGGGCCAGTGTAAGGTTTCTGAAGGTTTCTGAAACGCTTGCCTAAAGGCAGGCAATGTATCTGAAGAAACCAGTTACCATGCCTTGGGTACTCGACAAGGAGCGAAACAGAACGGGTCACACAACAGGCATTTAAAATTAAAACAAACAACTTTACATGAGCAAACAATGGCATAGCACGGGACCCATGTGTGAAATAATATAGTCTTTCACTCTGTGGTAAGAAAAATAAATGAACAATTGTTGCTTCTAAATCCAAGGTACTCTCTGAAAATGCTGGAGGTAAAGATACAGGCTAATAGATCCAAAATTAAACAGCAATACTACCCATTCATACAGCAAAGCCTAAAAGGCTGGGAGTCATGGATGCATTCCCAGACACCAAATCATAGGTCTAAAAAAGGCTTAAGGGGATGGTTTGGGTCTGAACTGGGAATATGAAATTCTATTGATCAAGAAGTCTTAATAAATGAAGCACTGTGAGTTCTTATATTGGACAGACACAAACTCCTCTCAGATCAGCCCTGATAACACTTGCACAAACCCAAAGCCTGGCAGCTAACCTATCAACCACCCTGGCCAACAATACACAGCAGGATTGTTTCCAGCAGTCGTTGGCTTTATGGGGAAACTACAGGGTAACATTTCTTTAGCATTTCAGTGTAGACAAGCTCAGCTGTGGCTACAGTTTGTAATCTCAGGAAAACTTAAAAAAAGGAGAGCTGGGGGAAATTACCATGAGAATTAACTAAATCATGCCTAAAAATGAAACCACAAAGGAGTTTGAAAAAGACTTCCACACTTGGTGGCAATTGGTCAGTTTCACATAGAATGAACAGAACGCTGCAGTCTTTTACATTAACCATTAAGAATGCAACAAAATACTGTGTAATTCCAATTTTGGCCTGTGTGAGATCTGCTTGCACAACAATGACAACAGATTCATTTAATGAAACTGCTAATGGTAATAACTTCTCTATTTGTAATTCACAACCAAAAGTGGATATGACTTGAGCTGCACCACACAATAACTTCTCTTCAGATTATGCAGAATGTGTATGATGTGTATCATGAAGCACCCAAATTCCAAACTGGAAGGAACATTGATGTACTAAAACAAATGCTGTACCAGCCTAATATAGAATGGCCAGTGGCAGAAGTCAAAAATGCATCTCACAGAGCCTTATGGACACTCAAACTGGTATCAAAGAAGTTACCAAAATCATCACCAAAATAGAGAAAGATAGAGAACATCATGAGTCAGATGTCTTCTTGTGATGGACAAATCTTCAATCACCAACAGCTCCTCAGATTTTTAGCTTCCTCAGCAAACCCGTTCTAATTTTCAAAAAAATGAACCCTCCTCTAAACCATCATGAACCTATGGATGTGGTAGAAAATTAAAAGAGCAGCATAACAGTACATATGTCCTGTGGACTGTGGAGGAAATCTTGCAAAAGAATTTGCATCAGGATAAAGAGAAAGGGAGGATGAAACAAGGCCTTTGTTTGACACAAGCACAAGCAATTCACATAAGCAAACAAGTACTTAGCACAGACACAGGTAAGTACTTAGCACCAGTTAGCATAAGAAAAACCTGGCAGGCCTAACTTGACAGGAGAGGGACTTGAAAAAAGCTTTAGACACATTCTAGCAGAAGAAGGAAGGGCAAGTAGGCAATGAGCCCTGTGCAGGGAAGCCATGAGGAAGAAGTGCTGCTTTAGGGCGTGGAGACCGCTCTGGCCAGCGCCTGCACATCAGCTTCAAGTACAGGAATCTGACAGAATGTATTTCTAACCCCCTGCCTATGCAATCACCTCAGCAGGGTAAAGATGGATGGTATTTTTGATGCAATTCCTACATCAACCCACTGAAATTTATACATGGCAGAGAAGCATTTTGGTGGGGTGCAGACCCTGCCCTCCCGTCAGCTCAAGAAAAGGGCTTTTGGTGGACAATGCATTTGTCTGCAGATTTCTTTGAATTAGGGAGACCCCTCGGGACTGCTGTATCCTGAGGGAACACCATGGGCCCTGACCTGTGCCTCAGCTTCCAGGACTGCTCTTGGCCAGCATCCTGACGTGGATGCAGGACAGCTGCCAGGCACTGCTGGGACCCAGCGGGACAGGACCGGCTGTCTCGCGTCCACAGAGCCCCCCTCACACAGCCAGGGCCACCCCGAAACCAGACAAAGGCTCACGTGTCAGCAGAGAGGAGCAAGGAGCACTGGGCTCCTCTCAGGGGATCTCAGCATGGTGCTCCAGTGGGAGGGGCAGGCAGGCCACCCACCTTCAGGGCATCCCCTGCATCAACAGGGCGTGCATTTTGGCCTTTTCATCCCTCCACACCAGAACCAGGCCTGACATCTCCTCCTCTGCAGTTTTCCCACTTAGGACGTCATCTCACACTTGGCCAGCGCATCAGATGAGGCCGCAATGGCTTCTGATACCACCTCCATGCCAACCACAGCTCCACTGTGTGCTGTTCCTCTTTCACAGGTTAATTTCCCATCAATTGACCAATCCATTGTTTCTCTCAAGGGTCACATTCCCACCAGTTCAACCATAAGGTTTCCTTCACTGTCTGTTCTTCATTATCTTGCTGACGTGCACAGCAGCGGATCAAATGTGGCAGGGCCTTAGACACGACTTGGCTCCTGACACACAGGCTCCTTGTGCCACTGCTGGCCTTCCGTGTGCTCAGCAGGATCTATACCTGCACAGGGTTGTGGAACTGCACCTTCAGCACAGGGACCGTGCCAGCCTGAGCTGCCCTCGTTCCTCTGGGTCTGTGCACAAAACACGGCGTGGCAGAGAACGGCAGCAGGGGCCTGTGTGTCCCAGGGCCCCGGATTTGTTCTGCTGCAGCTCCACAGGGATGCAGGCAAAGTGAAGAAGCCAAACTGTTTATTAATGGAAGGCGAAGCAAAGGAGTGAGCTGGGTGGGGAAAAGGGGAAGGGCGGGATCTGAGGACTAGAGGGAAAGAGCCGTGAAAAGGGAGGGAGAATGGAGGGAAAAAGAAGGGATGGGCAGAGTCTGAGGGCTGGAGGGAGGGAGCTATCTATAAGCAAGGAGAGGGCTGAAGCCATGCAAGTTTCCCACAGTCTCAGCTGTGCCAATCATCAGCGGTGCCTGGAGCTCCAGCTGGTCTCTTCTGGTCTCAAGGCAGTCTCATCTTCCATGGCATTTGCAGGTCTTCAACAAACTCTGGTTCTTCTGTGCCAGTTCTGCAGCTCTCCCACTGACTATCTGTTGAACTAACATGTATGCCTGGGAAGGGCTGTCATCTCTCCTCAGGGCTTGAAGGGCTGGAAGGGAGAGGAACAGAGCCACAGTCAGAGCCTGGATCGGTGGGAATCCTAGGAGACCGTCCTGCCAGGGCCATCCCACCCAGCTCTGGCCATGGCCACAAGAGAGGGGGTATCAAGTGGATCAGCTGGCCACGAATTCCCCCCCCCCCTTCTAGGCCATTCCCACTGACTAAGAAGATACCTTTGGGCAACTCAAAAGATTTCAAGAGATTTTCTAATGCTCTCCCAAAAAGATTGGGTGACTCCGTGAAACCTTGCGGTAGCACCATCCACCCAAGCTGTTCCCTTCTACCTGTATCCGGATCTTCCCACTCAAAGGCAAAATAGTCTCTACTGCCCTCATCCAAAGGGCAAGTCCAAAAGGCATCTTTCAAATCCACTACACCGTACCAGGTGTAATTAGGGGGCAATTGACTCAACAAAGGATATGGGTTAGCAACTATGGGAAAATGAGGAATAGTTCTTTGATTTATTGCCCTTAAATCTTGAACCAGTCTGTAGCTCCCGTCAGATTTCTTTACCGGTAAAATGGGAGTATTATGGGGTGGCATGCAAGGTTCTAATATTCCTTGCCGTATTAAATTTTCAGTTACTTGTTTTAATCCCCTCCGGCCCTCCAGTGATATTGTTTATTGCTTCCCTCAGATTGGTATTTCTGGATTTTGTATTTCAACTTGAATGGGCGGAATGTTCAACCTCCCTACTTCACCTGAATGCCAAAAGGTATTATTAATTTCCAGATTATCCTCTTCATTTAAAGAATAGATTTTGAGCTTTCCTTCACAGGGGTTTATCTGTATTCCCAAGGCTATTGTTAAATCTCTGCCCAACAAATTATTCTCAGCCTCCGGGAGCAACAATAAGTCACTCACTCCAAATCTCTCATCTGTCTCTTATTTGCACCCCTTTAAATACAGGAACTGGAAAAGCCTCTCCCTTAACTCCAATTACTGGAATTTTCTCCTGACTTATCTTACATCCCTGTGGTAATTTCCTTACTGTTGACCTAGAATCTCCCGTGTCCACTAAAAATATAATTTCTTCACTATGGGGACCTATTTTTAACTTTATCAAGGGCTCTTCTGGTGGTGTTTCAGTCCCCTTCATTTAATAGAGCCCCTGACCACCCTAATCTTCCTGAAAATTTTTCTCACCCTGCTGCTTTCTCCTACAACTTTTTTGTAGGTGTCCCTTTTTATGACAATAAAAACAGGTGGGTCCTGTACCCTTAAAGGTAGGGCATGAATTTTGGGAGTGTCCCTTCAGGTGGCAAGAAAAGCACGTGGGTCCTGGGTTTCCAAAAATAGGACCTGACATCTGCTGTTTGTTCTTTCCTGGGGGTTTTTCTCTATTCAAAGCTGCCTGCATTTCTTTAACTGCTGCCACCAAGATTCTTGCATCTGCCCTCTGCTTCTCCTCATCTCTCTTTACATACACCTTTTGTGCTTCTCTCAGGAACTCCTGAAGCCCCCTGTCCCGCCAATCTTCTCGTTTCTCCAGCTTCTTTCTGATGTCTCCCCAAGATATCGCCACAAACTGAGTTTTCAAAAGAACCTGCCCAGCTGCAGAATCAGCATCTATACCTGAATATAATTGCAAGTCCTCCTTTCATCTCTCTAACCATGCTGCCGGGGACTCATCCTTTCTTTGATGCTCACTCAAAGCTTTTCCCATATTTTGCCCCCTGGGCACTGCCTCCCAAATTCCTCGAATAATTGTCCACCAAAGATCACTCATATTCTGCTTATGCGCCACATCATGATTATTCCAGTTTGGATCCTGCACAGGCCATTTCTGATCACCCCGCTCTGGTCCCTGATGTTCTCTGTACCAAATCCGCATCCCTGCCTGTCAGATCATCTCTCTTTCTTCTCTGGTAAACAAAATTCCTAGGACAGACTGCAACTCCACCCGGGTATATGTGTTTGGTGCCAAAACCTCATCCAACTATTTTGCCACTCCAACGGGGTCCTCTGCATCTCACCCATCTCCTTCTTAGACTCCCTGACATCCCCTGTATTTATGGGAGCACTCACATAACTAATAGGTGGTCCCTGTCCTGCATTTGCCATTGGAACCCCTCTAAGTGGGTAATAATCGATTTTCCCTTTCTTCCCCCTCATCTCCATCATTCTCCTCCCCTTGCCTCCCCCTGCCTCTGGTGCTGTGTGCCACTGGTTCCTCTTGAATAAGAGGTGCCTTTGGATTCACAGGGGGACCCTCAGGGACTTGAGGCTGAGCTAGCTGCTTAGGTTGTCCATAGGGGGGTGGGAGATGATTCAATGGGTCTCACGGCTCCTGCCTGTTCCTTTTGACCGCTTGCTCTTTGCTTAATAAAGGATACAACGGGTAACCCTTACCTTCTTGCTTCTGAGCAACAAACCCACTTCTCCCCTCAGGGATCTGTAAGGCAGCATACTCACTCTCTTCCTGATTAACAGGCTCTTTGGAATTCACATCTATATTTAGAGCCTGGCAAATCCAATCCTCAAATAATCCAAACTTAGGCTGATATAAATTATTTTTCTGGATAATTTCCTTTGTCTATTCAAACATACAATACTTAATCATTTTCTGCTTACTTTTTCCCCTTCGGGATTCTCATTCATCTTAAAACTGTATCATCATCCCCAGCGGGCTGTCTTGAGGAATGCTCTCTTCTTGAGAATTTCCTTCACTGTCCTCAGATCCTCCAAATTCCTGCGAATTTTTCACACAATCCGCAACCCCTGGGTTTAGGCACTTACTTTTTCCCTGACTTATCCCTTGTGGCACCAAACTCCAGTAGCAGGAGAATTTTGGTTTCTCACACTCACCCCGTGGTTCCACTGCCTCACTTATTCCTCTGTCACACTACCTTCTCAAACTACTTGTTCTACACCTATTTATTTTTCTCTCTTTCTCAATCTATTTCCACTTATCTTTTTTAATTTTCTCCTTCTTTCTCAATCTATTTCTACCTTCCTTTCTTCATTTATTTTACACTTTTCTGGTTACCTCTTCTCACTATTTCATCACATACTAAACCTCTAGCTATCAACTCTTCAAAGGAAATTGAACTAATTCAATCACTCTTCTTGTCTCCTTACTGAGTCACTCTCTCCTGCTCAAGGACCTTCCCACAGGTTCTTGGACCAGGGACTCCCTTCCTTCCTTGGTCAATCCCTCCCAGGGGCCTCCCTTGTTCACTTCTTGCTTTCTTCCTTTCTCGGCCGGTCTCCTGGCGGAGATCTCGCAAACGCGGTACCGGCAGCTCCCACTCACTTTGGGGGTCCAAGGCTGCCCAGCCCCCGTCTCAGATACTCCACACACACTCACACATGCACACAGCAGCCCCCCAGACCCAAAACCTCGTGATACTCACAGCCTCCTTTCCTCACGAGGGTCTTGGTGCACAAAGAAGTTTTATATGGCTACTCCCTTTCTCCTTTAAGCCGCCACTCTGATGGGAGCCTCATTTGCGCGCTCATAATAACTAATTTGCTTATCAGAGTTGCTGCTCTTCTGGCTCAATCCTGCCTAAAGCCAGAGAGCTCGGCCTCCCCCACGGCAACAGGAACAAGACTCGGCAAGCAGGCACTGGAGCTCAGTGCCTAAGGCTGAGGGGCCGCGGGCTCCAGTCTCGAGCACAGGGAGGGCACACGCCCAGCCCCACAACTCCTGGCCTCACAGCCCTGAAAGGCCCGGACCAGGGTTCCACACCTGATGCCAGGGGTTCCCTCCAAACGCCCACTGAGGAAGTGCCAGAGCAGCCGGCTGTCAGGAACAAGGCGGCTGCAAGGGGGCTGCTCATGGCCTCTGACACCCAATTGCTCAGGGCTTCCCAGTGCCCCAGCCCCTCAGGCTCTCCCCCAGCCCGGCCAAGCTGCCCGGCAGCAGCGCCGCAGCCCCACAGGAGCTCCAGAGGAGCCCCAGCCAGAGGCACCTGGGAGCCCTCAGCAATGCAGCCAGCAGCACACGGCCAGGAGGACACGGATGGCGCTTCCTGCCTGCCACAGGCCTTGTGGCCATCTCCAGGCACCGCTCCAGCAGGGATCCCTGCAGCGCCGGCCCTGCCCACCCGCTCTGCCGGCAGCACAAAGGCTTCAGCAGAACCACCACAGGCCAAGGGGCTTCTGGCCATTGTCCCTGCAGCACTGCACGCCTGGGCAGCTGGCTGAGTGCAAGCACCATTTTCCCCCTCCTCATCTATGCCCTGTGGATGCAGGGCAGCAAAAGAAACATCCTGGAGCCTGTGTATTATAACGCATTCTATATTTATAAAGTAAAAGCAAACAAAAAGGAGAACATTTTAGAAGGAAAAAAAAAATTCCCCATTACTCAGGGGGTCCCAGCAAAAAGAGCCTCTGGGATTAGTTCTCCACTGAGCTCCAGCAGCTCAGCATGCGGAGACGCGAGAGACGCGGCCGAGCCTTCCACACCCTGCGCAGCTGATCTTGCAGCCTCTGGAACCTGGAGATTGGAGCCCGCTCTGCTGACCTCAGGATGCACAAGGTTTCAATGGCCAGGCTTCCGACACCAAGGCTGATGGCACTGGCCATTTCTTCAAGGGCTGCAAGAGAAAGGAACAGAGTCACGGTCAGAACCTGGACCTGTGGGGATGCGAGCAGAGTCCCCTGTCAGGGCCATCCCAGACCAGCTTTCCTCTGCACCGGGAGCAGAGCCCTCCACAGCTGGGGCAGGGCTTGCAGGTCTTCACCCGCCAACCACTGGTGTCAGCCCGCTGCCCTCACTCACCAGTGTAGATCATCAGGAGCTCTCCTGGCTGCCCCCTCAGGAGCCGCCCGGCCACCCCTGTGAACACAGAGCCTGTCAGGGCGGCAGCGGCACAGCTCCCTGCCAGCGGCGCTGCCAGCGCTGCGGCCACACGCCCTGCTGGCCCGGCAGGGCTCAGCCCGGGCCCTTGCCGCACGCTGCCGCCCAAGGGCACGGCTGCCAGAGGGCGGCAGCAGCGCCCGGGCCAGGCGGGGCTCCACGGCGCCGGGCCCGGATGGCGCTGCCGGGGCAGCGGGCGGGGCTGGGGCCCAGCTGCGGCGGGCCGGGGAGGGAGCCCGGCCTCGGGGCTCACCCATGAACCTGATGGCCGCCTCTCGCAGGGGCTCCTGGGGGCTCTCCAGGTAGCGCAGGGCCCGGCGCAGCTGCTCGGCCGCTCGGCTCGTGTCCTCTGCCAGCTGCAGAGAGCGGCAGCAGGGAAGGCTCGGCGTGGGCTCAGCCCCTGTGGCGGGCGCTCCCTGCACCCAGCCCCGGCCTCCCCTGCCCGCACAGCCCTGAGGCGCGGCCAGCAGCCGCTGGCGCCGGGCTCCGCAGGGGGCAGAGGGCCGGCTGCTGCCCGGGGAGCCGCGGGGCTCCATGGGCACCCGGCTCGGGCCCACAGCAGCCTGGAGAAGAGCCCGCGCGGCCTCTGGGTGCAGCAGCGGGCAGGGGCACAGCTGCCAGCCCCGCACACTGAGCACCGCGCTCAGGGGCCTTCTCCAGGCTGAGGTTGGGGATTCTCGGTCGTCCTTACCAGGCACTTGCTGAACTTCCACAGTTTTTCCTCCTTCACCAGCTTTTTTATATCCCTCCTCTTCAGGAACTTGGCTGCACAAAGCAGCGTTTCCCGAGAACACTGGAGAGCAGCAGAAACGTGGAGATGGCCCCACAGCCCAGGGCACAGGAGCATCCCAGTGCCACAGCCTGGGGGAGGCTGCAGCCTGCAAGGCGCCAGGACAGGAGGCAGCCCAGCCCCCTGCCAGGGAGACAGCAGCCGGCCACAAGTCCTCACCTCAGCAACAATCTGATTCTCATCATGGCAGTGGAAGTAGAGTGGCAGCAGGCTGTGGTGCACGGGTGACTTCAGGGCATGTTTTCCATCTTCCTTTAATAACTCCAGCATCTCTTGAAAGACCATCATGGAGCTCAGCTGCACCTGGCTATCATCCTGTATGAAAGCAAGAACAAAAGAGCTCAGCATCAGCTGCTTCGGGTCCAGCAGGGCACAGGCCTGCATCTCCACAGGGCACCAAGTGCCCGGGCAGCAGCCAGTGGCCGTGGCTGTGGGCACAGAGCCTTACGCGGTCAAAGAGTGGCAGGAGCGCCTCAGCCAGCTGCAGGGCGAGGGAGCTGGGTATTGGGGTACCATTATCCAGGAATAAATATCTGAGTAGGAGAATGGTCATCCTGATCACGTCACTATCATTTTCCTCCAGGAGCTCCACAAGACTTTCAGTCAGGCTCCACATTTTTTCGGCCTGTGTGGAACACAAGTTTGTGAAAGGCCACCCGGCTGCAGCAGGGCCTAGAGGCCAAAGTCCGTCCCGAAGCACTCGGGCAGCTGAAGCGGGAGGCAGGAGAGCTGGGAGCAGCTGCCCCGGGCCCAAAGCCCAGCCAAGCCCAAGTGACAGCCTTTTCCAGCCCCACACTGCCGGCAGGGCTTCAGCCACTGCCCCCTTCTCACCATCAAGGGATTCTTGCCCAGCACCACGAGGCCTCGGAGTGCCAAGTGACGCCTCTCCCCGTCCTCGCTCCGCAGGTTCTTTGTCATGATCTCCAGAACACTGTCGCTGCATTCCCTCAAGTCCAGGCACTCGAGGACCTGAAAGGCACAGGGCAGTGACAGGGCACCTGGCCAGCAGCAGCCCGGAACTGCACAGGGCTGGGCCCAGGCAGCAGCACAGGGCACGGGCACCGTCCCAGGCAGCTGCGGCTACGAGAGGGCAGAGAGCTGGGAGGCAGCTCAGCCAGGCAGCGCTGGCCTTCAGGCTCACCTCCACAATGAACACCAGGGCAGGGAAATCCCAGTATGGCATCTCTTTGCTGAGCAGGCCGAGCAGGTAGAATGCAATCCCACAACAAAAGTGTATGGATGACAGGCGAATTTCTCTGACAAGAGGAAAAAGGAAACAAGACCCTGAGCCAGTGGGGCAAACCTCTGCCAGGAGTGACACACACAGTTCACATCTTTCCTCACCACCCTCCCAGCAAGGGGCCCTGGGCTATTTGGGAGTTGTTTGCTCCAGAGCAGCCTCCTCTCCCAGCCTTTTCCAGTCTGCTTGGCCATCCCTCAGTGACAAGGGCCTCTGGCCCACAGCCACAGGGACTGTGTGGGGCACCTTGGGCACAGAGCACAAGTGGCTGGAGCAATGGGGAGAAGGGGGTCTCACCTGGCCAGCAGACCCACGGCATAGTGGTGGGTGTCAGCACAGAGCAGCGTGTCCCAGGCACCCTTGCGTTCCATTGCCACCACCACATCCTCACAGCGGAGAAGGCAGAGCAGGGACTTGAGGGTCCGCACTGCAAACCTGTGTGCAGAGCAAAGCCCAGGTCACACTGGGAGCACTGGCTCCTTCCCAGGCCACGTGGCAGGGACAGGAGCTCTAGGATGGAGCACCTGTTGGGGCTGGTGGCAAGGCCGTGTTCTTCCTGGCATCCCTTCCAGAAGGTATCCACCTCTTCTGGCATATCCAGAGTGCTGAAGAACACTTGGAAGAGCAGGTGCACAAAGAGGTGTGGGAAATACACCTTCATTATACGTGGGATACAGGGCACCTGGAGGACCTTCCACATCACCAGAGTTGCCTGCAAAGGACAAAGGCCCAGAGAGAGCGCTCAGTGCCAAGGTGTCCGTGTGGCAGGGCCCGAGCGTGGCAGGGAGAGGCCCGGAGAGACGCGGGGGGAGCAGGGGGCCTGGTGGCCCTGAAGCTGCCCCTGGGCCAGGTTTCAGGCCAGTGCCTGAGGCAGGGAGATGCAGTGGGGGAAGGAGGATGGAGAGCTGCTGGAGAGGCAGCCTTGGGGCCAGCAAAGGCCACTTGCAGAAACTCACAGCCAGGGCAAAGACACCCGTTTTGTCCCCATCGGAGGTGCACGTGCTGTGCTCCGGCCAGCTCCCCAGCACATCCAGGAGCACCAGCTGTGCCAGCTCCGCAGTCCTGCTTGAGCCCATGATGGTTTTCCACATGGCCGCGGCAGCTCTGCAGGGTTAGAGCTCTGTCTCAGGGGGGTGTCAGACACAGCACCGCTGGGAGCTGAGCTGGCTGCCGGTTCTGCCTCTGCCCTCTGCCCCTGGCCAGCAGCAGCCAGGCAGCCCAGCCCTGTGGGGACAGAGCCCTGAGGGGCAGGGAGGGAGCACGGCAGCAGGCTCGGGGGCTGACATGGCAGGGCTGGGAAAGGGAGCAGCCAGAGGGCCCTGGAAGTCTCTGCTGTTCAGACACCTGGGCCAGGCTGTGCAGGGTGATGGGCTGGGGAGCCCTGAGCCCTCTGGGCAGCTGGGCCCTTACCTGTCACAGGACGGGGCCACACGCAGGAGCGTCATGACTGTGTCATTTGTCAGTGCTTCAGTGAGATCCAGCAGGGCCATGTCCAGCCTGTGCTCAGCGGAATCATTGGCCAGGAGCCACTGGTGGATGTACCTCACCATGGCGGGCACCTGGAGAAGGCACAGGGAGACTTGGAAAGCTGCCAGAGGGAGCAATGTCCCCAGCTTCCCCAGAGATGTTCTTCCCATCCCACCACACTGTGATGGCCTCAAAGGCTCACAAGGACCAGCAGGTGTGGCTGGGGAGGCCAAGGAATTCCTGGGAGGATGAAACGCTGGCCACAGGCTGCTTACTTGCTTTGGATGGTAACAATCTTCCTCTACAAGCATATACAGCAGGGCAGCACTGGTCTTGCTTTGGAAGATGGGCGAGTATGGTCTGTACGCAGCGCCCCTGGTGATGGTCTCTTCCTGCCGAATCCTCTTGATGAATTTGCAAACGAGCTGTAGGAGAAGGGCAAGAAGCCAGGGATGTTCCATGGAGTGCTCCACACACGGTGCTCGGCTGAGCCGGGACAGCAGGCCCAGCCCAGGTGGGCATGGCTGCAGGTACCTGCGCTGTTCTGTGGAAGCGGCCACGGCTGGATTGCTGCTCTTGTGTGCGCTCCACGGCTGCATCTGGCAAAGAGCAAGTACAGCCAGAGCTGAGGGGCTGCGGGAGAGGCCAGAGAACACAGCCCAGCCCTGCGCTCCCCAGGCAGGGACAGCCCCGGGATGCCCCAGGGGGATGGAGCACGGCCACTGTGGGGTGTCTGCCTGGGCCCTCTTCTGTCCTGTCCATGGGCATTTCCCCAGGGGATGGGATGGGATGGGATGGGATGGGATGGGATGGGATGGGATGGGATGGGATGGGATGGGATGGGATGGGATGGGACTGGACGGGACGGGACGGGACGGGACGGGATGGGATGGGATGGGATGGGATGGGATGGGATGGGATGGGATGGGATGGGATGGGATATGCCACAGGATGGGGCCAAGCTGGCTGCAGGCTCCAGTCCTATGGCCCAACTCTGCCACTCACCCTCCTGTGGTGGATGGAATGGCACCACCTCTTCTGTCTCCTGTACTGGGTCAGCTCCAGAGCCTTCTTCCTCCTCCTCCACCCAGGCCATCCTAGGGTCTCTTGGGGGTCTCTGCTCCATGTCAGTGACTGGAGCTAGTAGCAGGACAGATGCCTTGGAAAAGCTCCGGAGCACCAAGTCCCACGCTCTGCCCTCGAGGGCACCTGCAGAACACAAGCCTCGGAAGGCCACAGGTCACCAGGTCCTGTGCTCTGGCCTTGAGGTCAGCTGCAGGAACAACGCCTCAGAAAAGCTCCAGGTCAGACAGGAACGAGTGTGCTGTGCGGGGGCTCCTCACAGCACCGCTCTGTCCCGTCCTGTCCCGTCGCCTGCTCCGAGCGCTGTGGAGTGTTCTTGTCACCCCCAGCTCCTATGTCACCACGTGTCACAAAGGACACACTCCTCCATTCCATGCCACCGTGACCGTGCTGCAGCGTGTCACAAAGGAACCTTGCACACACTGCCACCTGCCCTGGGGCTGCCCCCAGCCACCCAAAGTGGCCCCGGTTGGAAGGAATCCCTGGCCCCAAGTGTCTAAGGCAGCCCGACAGGATCTTTAGGAAGGGCTCAGCCCATCAGCAAACGCTGCCCTGCTCTGCGGGCTCAGGGCAGCAGAAGGAGCCCCCAGGGCTGCCGAGGCAGCCGCGCTGGCAAGGGCACGGGGCCTTCCAGGGAAGCTGGCACGGCCTCCTTGGGACACGTCCTGGCTGCTGGCCATCCTAAACCCGCGGCTGTGACAGGCACAGGGAACGTGTGGGCCAGGGCACCAATGCTGCTCTGAGCCCTGGGGCCTGGGCAGCGCTGCCATCAGCAGGTGTGGCAGAGTCCCCGCCCAAGCAGAGCTGCCACCCCCCGAGCCCTGGCAGCGCTGCTGCCCCTCTCCTGCCCCAGAGACCTGTGCCCCGGGGGGCTTCTGTGCCACAGGGAGCCAAAGCCCACGTGCACTGGGGGCTGTGCTCCTCCCTGCAGGGGCTGTTGGCAGCAGCACCTGGAGCTCTGCTGCAACACTTGGTGTCTGTCAGAAGCTCGTACTACATGCTGGTAGTGTTTTCTCATTAAAGTAATTTCCTGCAGCACAAAAGCCTCTTTACCGTGATGACACAGAAGAATCTGGCATTAAAGACTCCTCACTTCAGGAAAGCTTTACTTTCCATTTCTCAACTCAAGTAGTTCCAAAAAAGTTGCAAACTCCCCCAATCAATTGTGATGGCCTGAGAACATGAGAGTTGGAAATTGCCTTCCCCTCTCAAAGCAGCAACTCATGTGCCTTGATGTCATGCATTGGGAGTCACTTTACAAACATTACACTACCCAGAGGTGAACAGAAGGCCATCTTTGCTTTCAAATGGTTTTCAATGAACGGATGGTAACATCCTCATTCCCTTAAGGAATAGAAGCTCTAAAAGAATGCAAGTCCTCTTCTTCCCTGCAGGATAATCAGGACCATGAACAGACATAGTCACAGGTATTCTTTCTGCCCTCCATAACCAATGCTCCACCAAACCACAGATGCTGTCTTCAAAGTGACTCCAATTCCAGCCTAGACCTCTCCCCTTCCAGACAACTCCTTCCCCAACCTGCCCCCCAACACCAATCCCCCCAAACACCCGCACAGGAGCCCTCAACACCCCGCCAGGACCCCCAGCTGTCCCTGTCCCTCCGCAGAGCTTTCCCAGCCTCCAGCAGACCCCCTGGTTCCCTGCACGTGCCATGGGATGGCCCTCAGGAGGATCTGCTCCAAGGCCTTTTCCGGGAGCAAGCTCAGGCTGCCAGGCCCATGGTTCCTGGATCATCCTTCCCACCGAGCCTTCCTGTGCACGGCTGTTCCCTTGGCACATTTGCGCTCGGCTGGGACTTCTCCACTCAGCCAGGGCTGCTGCTAAAGGATGGAGAGCAGCCTGGCAAGCTCTTCCTCCAGCTGCCTCTTTCCTCTTGGGGGAGGAAGAACATTCCACAGGCAAGAAACTGGTGCCTCCACAGACCCTGGATCCATGCTGGGACAGACAAGGATGTGAAGTATGTCATATGGAAAAACTCTTTATCACTAACCGCTCGCATTTGTTCTGTCTGTTCCTTTGTTACCCGTGGTATAAAGCAATACTCACTCGTTTGTCATACACAGAGGCCCCCGCCTACACAGCTCATTCACACCATGTGGGTTCAAGTCTGATGGGTGCCTTGCACAGGTGGCACAGGGAGTCCCACCTACATGGTCCCGGGTCAGGGGCGAGCGTCCCCTTGGTGGGTTAGAGTCCCAGAGTTCGGGAGTGGTATGCTAAGTGGCATTGATTAAATGTGGCTGGAATTTGGATTGGGAGCTGGTTTAGAGAGTTTATTAAGTCTGGTATAATATCGTATGTGTGTCCATGTGTTAAATCTGTCAATGCAACATCGTTTATTCTTTCCTTATGTGAAGATAAGGAAGGGAATGTGCTCAATACTGTTACCTTTTTCCTTTGGGGATGGAATGCTATTAATTGGAGTAGAAGTAGTCAGAAAATTGAGTGTGTGTTCCAAGGTTCATCTCTAAGAATGCAAGAAGTGGAGACACAGTCTCAGAGGGAAACAGCGTTGTATGGTTGTCCTGGGTTGACTATATGATGTTTTTATTCCCAGTCGTCTTGTTCTGTTTATACTGAATAATAAGTTTTACACTTTTAAGATTCTCTTCCAGACAGTGAAGAAGGGAGGGAAGAAGCACGCAGTTTGTTTTCAGACTGCTCTCACTCCTACACAATCCTGCTCCTGGACTGTGTTGTCTGCGGATGGACAGACAGACGGACAGAGCTCCTTTTTTCCTCTTTTTTTTTTTTTTTTTTTTTTTCTTTTAATTAGTTTTAGCTAGCTGAGGCAAAGAAGTTCCCTGGACTGTGATTTTTCCTTTTTCTTGCACCTGTTCAAGCCTGCTCTGCACTGAACACGCAGAAGAGCACCGGCAGCTCCACCTGTGGCCCCCTGGCCGGGCCTGGGCCGCGGCGTTTCCAGCACCAGAGAGACTGATCAGAGACTGAGTGAGCCGAGCTGCAACCAGGGGAGGGGACTGTTCTGAGTTTGCTTTTTTTTTTTTTTTTGGAGTAGTGAGAAGTTTTATTGTTTAATATTGTTTGGGTTCTATTGTTTAATAAACAGGTTTCTTTCCACTTTTTCTCCAAGGAGATATTTTCTCCCGAACCGGTTGGAGGGGGGAGGGGCAATTGGAGCTGCTTTTGTAGAGAAGCCCCTTTGGGGGTTATGTCCCAAACAAGCCCCGAACCAGGACAATGGTCTTGCAAATTGGAAATTGATTGTCTAGAGAACTTAAAATACTCTGAGGAGGTTCTGGAGGACATAGGTCCCTGGCAGCCTAGCTGGGAATTTTTCCCGCAATAGGATGATATCTTTTGGATGCTCGGAGCACCTTAAGCACTCAGACAATTTTCTAGTTTGTGGGAAAGCCCCTAAGTACCCTTTTGTGTTGTATGAAAGAGTGTGAATATGTGGAACTGCATTTGCATTGTCACCCAGAGGGGCTTGGCAGGTGAGGGACAAGGAAGAAGTAGATGGTGAGAAAGGCCAGAGTGACTCTGACACGAATGAGACTTACAATCTGACAGGAACCAAGTGCAGGAGCTCTACCTGCATTTCCATTTTCTGATGACGGGAGTGGCAGGGAAAGCAAAGTGACTGATGCCCTATGCTCCTTGTAACCCTCTGATCCCTTGTTTGTTGTGTAGGGGGCATAGAGATTGTAGTCCTTGTAGCGGCCCAAACAATTGGCCCATAGAAGAGAGCAATAGCCTACTTCTCAAAACAACTGGATGAAGTGAGTAGGGGACAGCCTGACTGTGAGCAGTTGCTGCTCTTGTTTCAAACATCCAAGAAGCCTGAGAATTCACTCGAGGTCAACAAATAATTGTATTTATCTCACATTCAGTAGCAGCACTTCTTGAGCAAAAGGGTGGGCGTTGGCTTTCACCCTCCAGATTGCTTAAACATCAGGCAGTTTTGGTGGAACAATGTGGTATTACCAAACTAATCTCTTCTCTAGTTAATCCAGCAGCATTCCTGGCCACTCACCAGACAGACAAGGAACCTTTGTAGCATGACTCTATCAAAACCATGAAGTCCACTTTATTCCAGCTGCCCAGATCTTGAAGAAAGCCCAAATCCAGCAGGAGAATCTCAGTACCCAGATGGGAGTGGCTTTGTAAGAGCAGATCAGTGAAAATCAGGATATACAATTAGCACAGAGCAAGTCAGCTCAGAAGGCAGAGATAATCACTTTAAGCTGTACCTTCTGACCAGCCTGAGGAAAAAGGATCACTATATGAACAGATTCCAAGTATGCCTTCAGAGTAATATGTGTCATGAAGCAGTTTGGAAAGAAAAGGACTATTGACAGCTCAAGGAAAGCAAATTAAGCATCAAGAAGAAATCTTAAAATTGCTGGAGGCAGTACTAGTACCTCAAGAGGTTGCAGTTATGCACTGCAAAGGACATCAGAAACGAGAAACAGACCCCAAAAGGGGTAACAGGTTGCAAAAAGAGCAGCAGAACAAAGCCATGCTGAGTTTTGGGCACTAATTCCCAAAGGTAAGGAACAATATGACAATGATGTATGTCGTATAATCAGAAAGATCTAGAATTAGCAAGGAATTTATGAGCAGAATGGAAACATATTGTTTTTGCAACTCCTCAGGTGTAGACAGTTATACCTGAAAAAGCATTGTGAAAATTAATTACAGATGAACATAATTGTATACACTGGGAAGAGGATGCCTTACATAATTATTTGAGAAGGACAATAGTAAGATGCAACCTGTACTCTAGTGGAAAGCTGTTAACCCAAGGGTGTGAAATGATGTCTTAGAACCAATCCACAAACTAGGACTAGAGTTGAGCTTGGCATAGTAGACAAGGGACAATATCCTGGACAGCACTGGCAAGTTGACTTTTCTCAATTGCCAAGAAAATGGGGCTATAAATACCTTTCACCTTTCACTGATACCTTCTCAGCGTCACCTGAAGCATTCCCGACCCAAAAAAATAAAGCTAAAGAAGTTGTCAACATTTGGTTAAACAGCATAATGCCCTGGTTCAGAGTGCCTTTAGACATCTCCTCTGATCGAGGGCCACGTTTCCTAGCAAATATTGCACAGCAACTTTGCAATAAGCTCCAAATCAACGGGCACCTACACATGCTGTATTGGCCGCAGGCCAGCAGCCAAGTGGAAAAGAGGAATTATCTGCTAAAACAACAAATAGTCAAAACTGGGCAAGGGGCCAACATACCTTGGCCCCAGGCCCTACTTTTGGCTTTATTATGGATTTGAGAAGACCAAGAACATAAGAAAATCTGAATCCCTTTGAAATACTGTAGAGAAGACCATATAAGTATAACTGTCAAGGGGAAGACACTGTACAAGTTGGGGAGGGGTATCTGCAGAGCCATGTTGTTCAACTGACACAACAGCTGCAGCAAATAAATCAACACATTTTGAGCAGAGGAGCAAGAGGATGCTCCTCTCCACAAATCCAGCCTGGGGACCAGGTATACATCAAATCCCCTGGGGGAAAGCCTCTTACCCCAAAATGGAAAGGACTCTATTTAGTACTTTTAATCACTAATACAGCCTTTTAGGCTTGAAGCGTTAACCTCTTGGCTACACTATTCCAGAATTAAAAGATTTTTGCAAAAGGCAAGAGGAGTCCACAGCTGGACCTCAGAAAGAACAGAAGAAACCAAGATGCGCTTCACACCGTCATTGTCTTCCTGATATTTCTGATCGGAATCCAAGCCACAGTAGGTGACTGTCACTACCATCATGATCTCCTTGGCCTGCGAGATCCTGCTAGATGGAACATTCAACAATATTTGGGACCTAATTGGCTAAAAGGGAATAATAAGGTAAAAACACTTTATGCTATTTTAAGGATTAATGACCGAGCAGTTGAAGATTGAGGGAAACCTGACTCCATGCCAGCCTTTCTTGTCCCACCTGAAAGCAGGACCTCTATGGCGTGTGAATTTGAAACTCACAAACCTCTTTTAGACGAGATTACTACAGTGACCATGCACATCCGTGAGATTTCTAACAAGCAGCGTGTGAATCCATTTTAATGTGATTCCTATCAGGATTTTGCGCTATGCAAATTAAAATGGGGGACTATAACCTAGCACAAGATAGTTCCCTTCTTCTGCAGTGCACAGGTGGGGTGGGAGGACCATCATCACACAGAGATACAGGAATTGAGCCTGCCAGGAATGCAACCCAACACATATTGTTTCCAGCAGGCAGCTCTTGTGCCACTAGAATAATAAATTGTCCTGTTGGTATGCTTAGTACATGGAACAGGTCTCATAGAGGATCTGCTTTTGAGAACTGAATTTCATTCTTGGCATATTCCAGGCCATCAGAAATAGTCACCAATCCAGTTGGAGGGGAAGCCGGGAGCACAATCATCCTGTTAGGGTATATCATGCCCAATGTCATGACCGTGTGATGGCAACCCAGATATGCATGGACTCCTGACAGCACAACTACATCCTCTTATGGGCTGAGGTACTCAGAATACTCAGCCATTTGTAGTGGGAAATTTAGTAAAGTAAGTGTCCTTTGTAATACTACCAGGGGCCAGTGTAAGGTTTCTGAAGGTTTCTGAAATGCTTGCCTAAAGGCAGGCAATGTATCTGAAGAAACCAGTTACCATGCCTTGGGTACTCGACAAGGAGCAAAACAGAATGGGTCACACAATAGGCATTTAAAATTAAAACAAACAACTTTACATGAGCAAACAATGGCATAGCACGGGACCCATATGTGAAATAATATAGTCTCTCACTCTGTGGTAAGAAAAACAAATGAACAATTGTTGCTTTTAGATCCACAGTACTCTCTGAAAAAGCTGGATGTAAAGATAGAGGCTAATAGAACCAAAATTAAACAGCAATACTACCCGTTCATACAGCAAAGCCTAAAAGGCTGGGAGACATGGATACATTGCCAGACACCAAATCATAGGTCTAAAAAAGGCTTAAGGGGATGGTTTGGGTCTGAACTGGGAATATGAAATTCTATTGATCAAGAAGTCTTAATAAATGAAGCACTGTGAGTTCTTATATTGGACAGACACAAACTCCTCTCAGATCAGCCCTGCTAACACTTGCCCAAACCCACAGCCTGGCAGCTAACCTATTAACCACCCTGGCCAACAATACACAGCAGGATTGTTTCCAGCAGTCGTTGGCTTTATGGGAAACTACAGGGTAACATTTCTTTAGCATTTCAGTGTAGACAAGCTCAGCTGTGGCTACAGTCTGTAATCTCAGGAAAACTTAGAAAAAGGAGAGCTGAGGAAATTGCCAAGAGAATTAACTAAATCATGACTAAAAATGAAACCACAAAGGAATTTGAAAAACACTTCCACACTTGGTGGCAATTGGTCAGTTTCACATAGAATGAACAGAACCCTGCAGTCTTTTACATTAACCATTAAGAATGCAGCAAAATACTGTGTAATTCCAGTTTTGGCCCTTGGAGTTATAAGAACTCATGTAACTCTCAGTCCCGTTAAGCATAATGTCTGGGCCATTTTCAACATGAAAACTGGAAACTGGCAAACTCTTAGTATCAAAGCATGTGTGCCAAGGGATGCACTGAATTTTGTGTGCAAAAATGCAGGGCTTGACAGAGAGGATTGGTGTCTGCACACTGAGGGCAGCCCTTGTATTTGTGAAATGAGCCCAGTAACCCATGCACAGTCACAGGTATGTTATGTGGGAAGGGGATGTGCCTGGGTGAGATCTGCTTGCACAACTATGACCACAGATTCATTTAATGAAACTCCTAATGGTAATAACTTCTCTATTTGTAATTCACAACCAAAAGTGGATGTGACTTCAGCTGCACCACACAATAACTTCTCTTGAGATTATGCAGAATGCGTACGATGTGTATCATGAAGCACCCAAATTCCAAACTGGAAGGATCATTGATGTTCTAAAACAAATGCTGCACCAGCCTAATATAGAATGGCTAGTGGCAGAAGTCAAAAATGCATCTCACAGAGCCTTATGGACACTCAAATTGCTATCAAAGAAATTACCAAAATCATCACCAAAATAGAGAAAGAAAGAGAGCATCATGAGTCAGATGTCTTCTTGTGATGGACAAATCTGCAATCACCAACAGCTCCTCAGATTTTTAGCTTCCTCAGCAAACCAGTTCTAATTTTTAAAAAAATTAACCCTCCTATAAACCATCATGAACCTATGGATGTGGTAGAAAATTAAAAGAGCAGCATAACAGTACATATGTCCTGTGGACTGTGGAGGGAATCTTGCAAAAGAATTTGCATCAGGGTAAAGAGAAAGGGAGGATGAAACAAGGCCTTTGTTTGACATAAGCACAAGCAATTCACATAAGCAAACAAGTACTTAGCACAGACACAGGGAAGTACTTCGCAGCAGTTAGCATAAGAAAAACCTGGCGGGCCTAACTTGACAGGAGAGGGACTTGAAAAAAGCTTTAGACACATTCTAGCAGAAGAAGGAAGGGCAAGTAGGCAATGAGCCCTGTGCAGGGAAGCCATGAGGAAGAAGTGCTGCTTTAGGGCATGGAGACCGCTCTGGCCAGCGCCTGGACATCAGCTTCAAGGACAGGAATCTGACAGAATGTATTTCTAACCCCCTGCCTATGCAATCACCTCAGCAGGGTAAAGATGGATGGTATTTTTGATGCAATTCCTACATCAACCCACTGAAATTTATACATGGCAGAGAAGCATTTTGGTGGGGTGCAGACCCCTGCCCTCCCGTCAGCTCAAGAAAAGGGCTTTTGGTGGACAGTGCATTTGTCTGCAGATCTCTTTGAATTAGGGAGACCCCTCGGGACTGCTGTATCCTGAGGGAACACCATGGGCCCTGACCTGTGCCTCACTTTCCAGGACCGCTCTTGACCAGCATCCTGACGTGGATGCAGGACAGCTGCCAGGCACTGCTGGGACTCAGCGGGACAGGACCGGCTGTCTCGTGCCCACGTAGCCACCCTCACAAAGCCAGGGCCACCCCGAAACCAGACAAAGGCTCACGTGTCAGCAGAGAGGAGCAAGGAGCACTGGGCCCCTCTCAGGGGATCTCAGCATGGTGCTCCAGTGGGAGGGGCAGGCAGGCCACCCACCTTCAGGGCATCCCCTGCATCAACAGGGCGTGCATTTTGTCCTTTTCATCCCTCCACACCAGAACCAGGCCTGACATCTCCTCCTCTGCAGTTTTTCCACTTAGGACGTCATCTCACACTTGGCCAGCGCATCAGATGAGGCCACAATGGCTTCTGATACTACCTCCATGCCAACCACAGCTCCACTGTGTGCTGTTCCTCTTTCACAGGTTGACTTCCCATCAACTGACCAATCCATTGTTTCTCTCAAGGGTCACATTCCCACCAGTTCAACCATAAGGTTTCCTTCACTGTCTGTTCTTCATTATCTTGCTGACGTGCACAGCAGCGGATCAAATGTGGCAGGGCCTTAGACACGATGTGGCTCCTGACACACAGGCTCCTTGTGCCACTGCTGGCCTTCCGTGTGCTCAGCAGGATCTGTACCTGCACAGGGTTGTGGAACTGCACCTTCAGCACAGGGACCGTGCCAGCCTGAGCTGCCCTTGTTCCTCTGGGTCTGTGCACAAAACACGGCGTGGCAGAGAACGGCAGCAGGGGCCTGTGTGTCCCAGGGCCCCGGATTTGTTCTGCTGCAGCTCCACAGGGATGCAGGCAAAGTGAAGGAGCCAAACTGTTTATTAATGGAAGGCGAAGCAAAGGGTTGAGCTGGGAGGGGGAAAAGGGGAAGGGCAGGATCTGAGGACTAGAGGGAAAGAGCCGTGAACAGGGAGGGAGAATGGAGGGAAAAAGAAGGGATGGGCAGAGTCTGAGGGCTGGAGGGAGGGAGCTATCTATAAGCAGGGAGAGGGCTGAAGCCATGCAAGTTTCCCACAGGCTCAGCTGTGCCAATCATCAGCGGTGCCTGGAGCTCCAGCTGGTCTCTTCTGGTCTCAAGGCAGTCTCATCTTCCATGGCATTTGCAGGTCTTCAACAAACTCTGGTTCTTCTGTGCCAGTTCTGCAGCTCTCCCACTGACTATCTGTTGAACTAACATGTATGCCGGGGAAGGGCTGTCATCTCTCCTCAGGGCTTGAAGGGCTGGAACGGAGAGGAACAGAGCCATGGTCAGAGCCTGGATCTGTGGGAATCCTAGGAGACCGTCCTGCCACTGCCAGCCCACCCAGCTCTGGCCATGGCCACAAGAGAGGGGGTGTCAACTGGATCAGCTGGCCATGAATCCACCCGCACCCTGCCCCCGTTTCAGGCCATTCCCACTGACTGAGAAGATGTCTTATTCTTTTCCATCGGTGTTCCTCCGCCCCTGGGTTCAAGGGAATTGTGGTCGGCAGCCACTCCAGAATGCCTAGTTCCTTCTTCATAAATCAGGGTTAATAAAAATCAACTTAAATCCTACCATATTCTCACGTTACTCTTGTTACTATGTCATAAATTACACTCTTACTCCAATTTTCTGTAGGAAAAGGTCCACCTAATTTCAAATCCTTCTTCATTTTACTTCTTTATCTCCTGGTGTTGAGACAATTTTCTAATCAGGTATTGGGACTTTCTCTCGTGAAGCATGTGTCCAACCCCTTTCTGCTGCTTGAACTGCAGTTTCCGTGGTCAGGAGAACTAAAAATGGTCCCTCCCACCGTCGCTCCAGGCTTTCTCCCCTCCAGCATTTGATTAATACATAATGACCTGGTCAAATAGAATGGATTGGAAAATCCAGGGGAGTTGCTTGAGCTAAAACCCCTTTTTCTCTTAACTCCTTTAAATTGTTTGCAATAGTTGTTATATATCCCTGGATGGTTCTATCCCCCGCTAACGAGGGGTCCATTGTCATACCCTGAGGGTAGGGCATTCCATATAACATTTCATATGGTGAAATCCTGGTCTCAGAATGGGGCTTAGTTCTGATATTTAGTAAAGCCAAAGGGAGACAGGCTCTAATATCCCTCCCTTTCTCGTGCCCCTTTACATGAGCCACTGCTACCCTCTTCGGACCCTTTAATGCTTCACGTGTCTGAACTATCAATCCCTCATGTACTAACCCTTTTCCTTGAATGTTTATAAGTCCCCTTTCTTTCCAAATTTTTCCAGAAGTATGTACTACACTAAATGCATATCTGGAATCCATATAAATAGTCCCTTCTCTCCCTTTTAGTACTAATAATGCATGGAGTAATGCATACAGGTCACAAGCTTGTGCTGACCAGGATGGACTAAGGAGACCAGACTCCTTTACCTCAAGCTTTTCCCCACTCATTATAGCATAACCTGATTTTCTTTTCCTACACACTCCCCGAGAAGACCCATCTATAAATAACTTTTCCCCCTCTTTGTAACTCCTGCTCTCCCAAATCTGGAGGTTTTTTGTTTGTAACTCTATAATCTCTATGCAATCATGTACCAGCTGTTCCCCTGGATCCCCATAAAGAAATTGAGCAGGGCTCTGGACTTGTGTCAACTTCAATTCAAATTCGGGGGAGGTAATCAAGATAGCCTCATATTTCAGTATTTGGCTATCTGTTAGTCATTTCTCAGCTTGTTGTGCTAAAATTCCCCTAAGATTATGAGGGGTGTATACTTCCAAAGGCGCCCCAAAGGTTACTTTCTGGGCCACTTCCACTAGCAACGCAGTCGCTACCAAAGCCTGTAAACACCTTGGCCAACCTTTGCTAAGTGGATCTAAGAATTTTGAATAATACCCCACTGGTTTCTGACTTCCTGCCCAGTCTTGAGTCAGCACTCCACAGGCTGTCTGCTTGGCTGTATTTGCAAATGACTGAAAGGGTTTTCCCAGATCAGGAAGACTTAATACAGGAGCCTGCAACAGAGCTTCTTTAACCTCTTCCAATTTTTTCTCATCCTCCGTAGTCCACTTAAAATGGTTTGTAGACAATTTTTCATAGAAAAATTTCACTTTTCCACTAAAAAAAGAGAAAAAGTCCTTCAATCCACTGTCTACAATAACCCAAAGGACGTAAAAACTATCTTATATCTCTTTTTGATTTTGGGGATCCCATGTTTAATACTCCTGAAACTCTCTCAGGGTCCAGCTGTTTCTTTCCCTTACTGATCCAATGACCTAAATCCTGACTTCTGACTCCACAAACTGTAATCTGGATCTGGCTATTTTTAGACCATTCTCACCTAAAAAAATCAGCAAAACAATAGTACTCCTCCTAGTTTTCTCCTCAGTTTCCCTGGCCAATAACAAATCATTCATATACTGTAACAGCTTGATTCCTTTGGGGAATTCGAAAGATTTCAAGAGATTTTCTAATGCTCTCCCAAAAAGATTGGGTGACTCCGTGAAACCTTGCAGTTGCACCGTCCACCTAAGGTGTTCCCTTCTACCTGTATCCGGATCTTCACACTCAAAGGCAAAATAATCTCTACTGTCCTCATCCAAAGGGCAAGTCCAAAAGGCATCTTTCAAATCCACTACACTGTACCAGGTGTAATTAGGGGGCAATTGACTCAACAAAGGATATGGGTTAGCTATGAACTGGTTTAGGACAAATTAGGGGAAAATATCTCCAAAGGAGCCCCTTATAGGAAACAAAACCCTCCGCACCTTCCCCCCTCCCCACCACTGGGTTCGGGAAGAATTTCTTCAGAGGGGAAGTGGAAAAAGCTTGTTTATTAAAGAACAACAAAAAAACACTCCCAGCACAAGAGAAATAGCCCGAGATGGCAACAGATGTTTCACCAGTCCAAGGGGTCGAGCCGTTTCTCTCTCCGCTGCGGAGGGTACGAAGCTTCTCTTGCAGACCCCGGACAGAGCCCCTTGCCCGGCGCCGGTCCGATATCTTCGGGGGGGAAAAGGGGGGGGGGAAGGGAAGGAAGGGAACAACAGAAACCGGGGAAAGGAGAAAAAAAAAAAAGGCGAAAAAAGCAAGCGAGCTAAAAAAGCAAGGAAAAAAAAGAAAGAGAAGCAAAGCTAGAAGAGCAAGCAAGCAGCCAGCCGGCCAAGCAAGCATGCAAAAAGCCGAGCCCCCAGGCAGGGGCGGGGGGGGGGGAAGGACAAAACGATAGACACAACAAACGGAGCAGGGAACAGAAACCACGATTTGGGATAATAAGCATGAAAAATGTCCTGTCCCCACGACATTCCACCCCTTATCCCATATCGTGAACATGTTATTGAACAACGTAAACTTTCTTCTCACTTGCTCCAACCTTCCACACTTACACGTTTTCTTTCATTCTTACTTGCTCAGACCTTCGACACTTTCATATTTCCTTCTGTTTCATGTCTGTATGATCTAATGTACAGACAATGGTGGTCACACTTAACAAACAATGATATCATCCCACAATCAGATCTCCCTGAGGTACGCAACGGGTTGTCCCATCTTTCTGCATTATCCACCAGGTATAACCTGGTCCTTGAGCAAAGACAATCCCACGAATGGGTTTGCCTGTACTCGAGGCAGGATTAATCCATACTGTCTTGCCCAACAAACCTCTGACATGGGCCACTGGGACTTTATCTCCATCTACTATATTGAGGGACTCAGACTGGGCAGGACCTGCTCGGTTGGTGGAACCTCGAGTGTTAACTAACCAGGTGGCCCTGGCTAAATGCTGCTCCCAGTTCTTGAGAGACCCCCCACCCAATGCCTTCAAGGTGGTCTTTAACAATCCATTGCATCTCTCCACTTTACCTGCAGCTGGTACATGGTAGGGGATGTGGTATACCCACTCAATGCCATGTTCCCTAGCCCAGGTGTTAATAAGATTATTTTTAAAATGAGTCCCATTGTCTGACTCAATCCTCTCAGGGGTACCATGCCTCCAAAGGACCTGCTTTTCAAGGCCCAGGATGGTGTTACGGGCGGTAGCATGAGACACAGGGTAGGTTTCTGTAAGAGCCTAAATGAGAGATGCGGGACTCCAGGCGGCTCTTCCAAAACGCAGTTTATTACATGCAAGATGTTAGAGCAGTCCAGGGTCGTGGGCGACAGAGCCTGTGCCTAGAGCTGTCAGCTGCAGCTGCAGGCAGGCCTGGAGACCCTTAGTTTAGCTTACAAATGCATTATATACTTTTCTTTGCCGAGCATCTTAATACAGTAGAACCAATCTATACCTTAACTTTTATCTATAGCCTATCATAACTAATACAATTACCATATTCATGTTAGTATTCTCCAATCACTAAAGGTTAGTACATTACAGTTTAAGCTAGAAGTTGTTCTTCAGTTTTCTTGCAGTGGAAAATTCTGAGACCTTTTTTCTACTTGCAGCATCTGCTGACTTGTTTGCCTGTGCTATCTTTCTGCTTGGTAAAAACATCTTCTTGTTTGAGGTGGGTTTATCCTTTGTTCTAAGTCATAAAAACCCCCTTCTAACTAACATACCCTTTGCCTCCTTGGTTATCCAGTAAGACTGGCTCAGCAATTCTTTTCTTCTATATCAAAACTTGCTTCTATCTCTATTCCTTCCTCAGCTTCTACATTCAAAAATCTTTCTGCTAAGCATACATATCTGTGAGACTTTCTTGTCAAACTTTCATCCTTCCCAACATCTCCCCCGTTCTGATGAACAACAAAGATGCTAGAAACTGTCTTATTCATCATTCTCTGCACACACTGAAGTGCACAGGGTACCACTAACATAATTGTAATTATCACCACTAACACAATCAAGCCTAACTTACAAAGTTCCTTCAGCCAAGGTGCAAAGCTCCAACCATCAAACAAATTGTCTAACCAAGATGATTTATCTGTTGTAATTTGGTTAGCTAAATCTCTTAAGTTTTGCAGCTGTTTATGAATAGAAGCAGAATGATCAGACAGATTCATACAACACAATCCTTCAAAATCTTCACAACCATGTCCATGTGCTAGTAAAAGAAAGTCAATAGCAGCTCTGTTTTGTAAAGTGGCATGTTTGACTGCTTCCTCATCTGTCAGCAAATCACTAATTATTGTAGAGGTGGCATTCACTTCTTTACTGAGCCAACACCCTAATTTGTTTAACTGTTTTAGTGCAATTGCTGAACTTAACTGAGGTAAAAAAATGCTTGTAACAATTGAATTTCCAGAGTTCCAAGGGTGAAACTCACTATCACAGTTGCTCTCATAATGATGCCCTAAGGAAGATCTTATTTTTCTATTTTTCTTTTTCATTGCTTTTTTGATGCTGGGAGCAATTACTGTAAGTTGTCCCAAAGCACAAGGGCCACCGTCTAGTTTTGAGGAAATACCCTGCCAAGCCCTGTCTCCACATATGAGCCAAATTCCTTTAGGAAATCGAATTGGAAGTTTGTTAAAACGATCTGCATAAGGTTCATCATATATAAGAAGCTTAGTTTGATTACACCAAGAAGTCATATTGTTATAAACTGGGTGATAAGGAGTAACATTTAAATGTGGCCCATTTTGTCCTATAAAATGAAACAAATAACAAGTGTCCATAGTTAATGAGCCTAAAATTTCTAATTCTTGAAGATCAGATTTATCAACTTTAAAATTATCAATATAAGTTTGGTGTCTTGGGCTAGGAGTTGGAGAAATGTGGTGATCATCATATGGCAAATATTTCTCAAAAGTAACATTATCAAAACCTTCTGGGAAAGGCACTCCAACTAAACAGGTTGAAAAAGGTTTATCAGTGCTAGTGTTAGATAAGCAAATGGTGTCAGAGCCTGCCGACTTGGCTAAAGAAACCCAAACATTTGTTTTTGGTTGAGTTACAGGTAAAGCTTCACTGCAAAGATAAAAACAAAAGGTTAAAAGTAACATACACCCGCGCAAATTATAATACAACTCCATTCTCTTCTTGAACAGTTTCTGGCAGACAGTTTTCTCTGGGTGATCCTGCGTAGATCACGTTTGCGTGCCTGTCTCTCGGCTTCCACTCGCAGGGTCACTGGCTGCTGCGGAAGCATCCACGGGCTTTGAGGGGTGGTACGGTTTCACGTTCTTTGCTGGAATCCACTTGAGTCCTGTATCTGTAGAAACACACGCAAACCCCTTGCCCCATGTAATAAGATCAAATGGTCCCTCTATTTTTCCTGATTCTAGATTTTTAATTAAAACTGGAGGGTGTTCCTTCAGTTTTGCTTTTTTGTTGTTCTTGAAATGTCTGTAAATGGGAGGATCTGGCTCTTCTGCAGAGCTATTCAAAAAGTTATAAACATACAAAGCCTTATTCAACTTTCTTTGAGGTGTATCCTGGACTCCCCCCCCCTTTTTGTTGATCTAAAATGCGTTTTAGAATTTGATGTGTTCTTTCTACCATTCCCTGACCTGTAGGAGAATAGGGAATACCAAATGTATGGTGAACACCCCAGTCATTTAAAAATGTGGCCAATTCTTGTGAAGCATATGAAGGACCATTATCAGTTTTGATTTCTTGAGGGACACCTAATGAAGAAAATGCTTGTGAAAAATGCTGGCAAACATGCTTAGCTGTTTCTCCTGTATGTATAGACGCAAAAACTGCTTTTGAAAATGTATCAATAGAGACATGGATATTTTTAAATTTCCCAAAAGAAGAGTACTTTGTGACATCTGTTTGCCACTTTTGCAAACTTTCCAACCCCCTTGGGTTGGTTGCTCCCGTAGAAGGGATAGGCTGAACAAGCTGGCAGTCAGAGCAAGCCCGTACAATGGCTTGTGCCTGCTCTAGGGAGATGTGAAAATCTCGTCTGAGTGCCTGTGCATTTTGGTGAAAAAAGGCATGACTCAATTTAGCTTGTTCAACAATGTTAGGTAAGGTAGCTGCAGGAAGCACAGAAGTGCAATCTTTAACGTCTCCTTCAGTTCCCTCTTCACACGCTGCTGATGCCAATGCATCAGCTCGTGCATTCCCTTCTGCTAGAAATCCTGGGAGACCAGAGTGAGCTCTAATGTGAGCAACAAAGTAAGGATTAGTTCTGTGTAACAAAATTTGATAAAGACAGGTAAGCCAAAGACACAATGTGTCATTGCTAACGTCTTTTAAAACAGACCCTTCAATTCTCTTAACAACATTAGCAACATATGCTGAATCAGTGACTAAGTTAAAGGGCTCTGGAAAGAGCTGAAATGCTCTTACAACTGCAGCCAATTCAACAATCTGAGGAGAACCCTCAACTTTTTGAACATCTTGCTCCCAAGATTTAGTGTTTTTATTCTGCCATGTAATCACTGCTTTGTGTGTTTGTCCTGACCCATCAGTGAAAAGAGTGACTGCATCTAATGGTTCTTCACGGATAAGGGGTTTCTCTTTGTAGCACAATTTAGCTTTGATCAGTTTGTGTGCTGGGTAATGAATGGAGCAAACACCTGGAAAATCTAACAAGGCATAGAGCAAATCTTCTGATTTTTGCATGGCCCAATCAAAATACGATTTAATCATAGGTAAATAGATTATTTCAAATTCGCAACCTGCTATAGAGAGAAGCCTTGCTCTGCCCTTAATGATAATTTGAGAAATCATCTCTAAAGATGTGAAGATTGTCTTTGGTGACCTGTAAGAAAGAAAAACCCATTCAATTATCAACAAAGGATCATTTTGAGAGGAATCCCATTGGAAAATGAGGCCATACTGTCTCAGCGTTTCTCCTAGAACTGCAAGGAAAAAAGGTTTACGTGGAATATAGCGACAAGCTTGTCTATTTTGCAGAACATCGGCAATGTTCTCCAAAGCTTTGCTAGTTTTAGGAGTAGGAGATCTGGGGGATGATTTTTTGGCTCCCTCAGTGGTTGTTGGTGCCAGTGGCAACCTGCGCAGCGATGAGATGCAGGTTCCGCTGCCTCTGCGGAGTCATCTTCTGGCTCTCGTCTTGGTGCTTTTCGACCGCCTTGGGTGCCTCGATCACCTGCAGCACCCGGCGGGCCCCGGTGCCCGAGCCGTGGCTGGAGTGGCCGGGCCGGACCCCGCAGGGCTCCCGGCTCCAGGGCACCTTGGGCATGGAGCCCACGCCGGTCCTGCTGCACAGGGACAGGTGCCGGGCCGTGGAGGATGCTCTTGTGTAAAACTGGTTCTTTAATTTCGCGAGGGGGCATGGGAACCCCCATTCTAGGACTGCCGGGCTGCTGGAAATCTGATCCCTGTGGGGATTCTTCCGAACCAGGAGGCAGCGCCGGAGAATTCTCGGGGCTAGGTATTTCTTTCTGGGTTGAAAAATTTCCATTCCCGGGGCAAGACCTGGCGTTATTTGGAAATATTTCTACTTGGTTTTCGGGGTTTCCTGGCTTTGGAATAAAGCAATTCCCCTCTCTCTCCGAGATATCGTTAGTTTCGTCTGCCTCTCCTGCTACATCGGCAGTTGCTATTTTCTTCTCCCCCTCCCCTTCCCTCGCGGTTGGAGAGGCCGGCTGGGCCTGCTCGGAGGGACGCGGCTGCGAGGGTGCGGGTGGAACGGGGCAGGGGCAGGGGCTCCGCGGTGGGGCATTCGCGGCGAAGATTTCTACAAGGACTCGGCAAGCGGGGAGAACTTTCGCTGCTGTTTTATCGCGCCGAGAGATAGCATTGTATAATTTAACCCCCACAGATTCCCAAAAGTCTCTGGTATAGAAGGCTTCAGAGTCAGCATTTGGGATACGAGTTATAGTCCATTTAAAAAGCGCTTTGAGCTCTCGCTTAGGCAAGGATTTTGGACTTGATTTAACTAATGTTTTTAAATGCTGATACACATCTCTCCGAGGAACAGACTTATTCTGCCCCATTATTCCCGGTGCTCACCTGCTGTCCAGCTATGCAGCAGGCGCTGTATATAGAGGCTCCGATCCAGGCACTGTCCAGCAGCAATTTCTGTCCGGGCCCCGGTCACCCTCGTTTCAGGTGCCTAATCCGTGCGGCCGCTTTTTACTGAGTTCACCGAGAGGTCTCTTACTGCTAATAAGTCCGAGTTTGCCAACTGAAACGTGGGCGCCACTGTAAGAGCCTAAATGAGAGATGCGGGACTCCAGGCGGCTCTTCCAAAACGCAGTTTATTACATGCAAGATGTTAGAGCAGTCCAGGGTCGTGGGCGACAGAGCCTGTGCCTAGAGCTGTCAGCTGCAGCTGCAGGCAGGCCTGGAGACCCTTAGTTTAGCTTACAAATGCATTATATACTTTTCTTTGCCGAGCATCTTAATACAGTAGAACCAATCTATACCTTAACTTTTATCTATAGCCTATCATAACTAATACAATTACCATATTCATGTTAGTATTCTCCAATCACTAAAGGTTAGTACATTACAGTTTAAGCTAGAAGTTGTTCTTCAGTTTTCTTGCAGTGGAAAATTCTGAGACCTTTTTTCTACTTGCAGCATCTGCTGACTTGTTTGCCTGTGCTATCTTTCTGCTTGGTAAAAACATCTTCTTGTTTGAGGTGGGTTTATCCTTTGTTCTAAGTCATAAAAACCCCCTTCTAACTAACATACCCTTTGCCTCCTTGGTTATCCAGTAAGACTGGCTCAGCAATTCTTTTCTTCTATATCAAAACTTGCTTCTATCTCTATTCCTTCCTCAGCTTCTACATTCAAAAATCTTTCTGTTAAGCATACATATCTGTGAGACTTTCTTGTCAAACTTTCATCCTTCCCAACAGGTTTCCAACCATCCTGTGGTGGCTTCTACCATTGTGAGCACGTAGCGCTTGCCTTGGCGGGTTTGAGGCAGTGTGATGTAATCAATCCGCCAGGCCTCCCCATACTTGTACTTGGACCACCGCCCACCATACCATAGGGGCTTCACTCGCTTGGCCTGTTTGATGGCAGCACACGTCTCACAGTCATGGATAACCTGAGAAACACTATCCATGGTTAAATCCACCCCTCGGTCTCGTGCCCACTTGTAGGTGGCATCTCTACCCTGATGGCCTGAGGCATCATGGGCCCATCGAGCTAGGAATAACTCTCCCTTGTGTTCCCAATCTAGGTCTATCTTTGACACCCCTATCCTTGCAGCCTGATCTACCTGATGATTGTTTTGCTGCTCTTCATTAGCTCTGCTTCTGGGGACATGGGCATCTACGTGGCGAACCTTCACAGGTAGTTTCTCTAACCTGGTGGCAATATCTTTCCATTCTTCAGCAGCCCAAATTGGCTTTCCTCTACGCTGCCAGTTAGCCCCTTTCCATCTCTCCAGCCAGCCCCACAGCGCATTGGCTACCATCCACGAATCAGTGTAGAGGTAGAGCTTTGGCCACTTCTCTCTTTCAGCAATGTCCAGAGCCAGCTGAACGGCCTTAAGTTCAGCGAGTTGGCTTGATCCACCCTCTCCTTCAGTGGCTTCTGCGACCTGTCGTGTGGGGCTCCATACAGCTGCTTTCCACTTCCGTTTCATTCCCACAATGCGGCAAGAACCATCAGTAAAAAGAGCATACTGTGTTTCTTCTGCCGGCAGTTGGTTGTATGGTGGTGCTTCTTCCGCTCGTGTCACTTCTTGTTCTTCTTCATCAGCGAGACCAAAATTCTCACCTTCAGGCCAGTTTGTAATTAATTCCAGAATCCCAGGTCGATTCAGGTTTCCAATACGGGCGCGCTGTGTGATGAGAGCAATCCACTTGCTCCATGTTGCACTGGTGGCATGGTGGGTAGAGGGAGTCTTTCCTCTGAACATCCACCCCAGCACTGGTAGTCGGGGTGCCAGGAGGAGTTGTGCCTCCGTGCCAATCACCTCCGAGGCGGCTTGGACTCCTTCATAGGCTGCCAAAATTTCCTTCTCTGTAGGAGTGTAGCTGGCTTCAGACCCTCTATAGCTTCGACTCCAGAATCCTAATGGTCGGCCTTGAGTCTCACCAGGCACCTTCTGCCAAAGGCTCCAGGACAGGCCATGGTTCCCGGCTGCAGAGTAGAGCACATTCTTCACATCTGGTCCTGTCCTGACTGGGCCAAGGGCTACTGCATGAGCGATCTCCTGCTTAATCTGGACAAAGGCTTGCTGCTGTTCAGGGCCCCAGTGGAAAGTGTTCTTCTTACAGGTGACTAGATAGAGAGGGCTCACGAACTGACTGTACTCAGGAATGTGCATTCTCCGAAAACCAATGGCGCCTAGGAAAGCTTGTGTTTCCTTCTTGTTGGATGGTGGAGACATTGCTGTGATCTTGTTGATGACATCAGTGGGAATCTGACGCCCTCCGTCTTGCCACTTCACTCCCAGAAACTGGATCTCTTGAGCAGGTCCCTTGACTTTGCTCTTCTTGATGGCAAAGCCAGCTTTTAAGAGAATCTGGATGATTTTTTGTCCTTTCTCAAACACTTCTGCTGCTGTCTTCCCCCATACAATGATGTCATCAATATATTGCAGATGTTCTGGAGCTTCACCCTTTTCTAGTGTACTCTGGATCAGTCCATGGCAGATGGTAGGACTGTGCTTCCACCCCTGGGGCAGCCGTTCTAAATGTACTGCACGCCCCTCCAGGTGAAAGCAAACTGAGGCCTGCATTCTGCTGCCAGAGGAATGGAGAAAAATGCATTAGCAATATCAATAGTGGCATACCACTTCGCTGCCTTGGACTCCAGCTCGTACTGGAGTTCCAGCATGTCCGGCACAGCAGCGCTCAGTGGTGGCGTCACTTCATTCAAGGCACGATAGTCCACCGTCAATCTCCATTCCCCTTCAGATTTACGCACAGGCCAGATGGGGCTGTTGAAGGGTGAGTGGGTTTTGCTAACCACCCCTTGGCTCTCCAGCTCACGAATCATTCTGTGGATGGGGATCACGGCATCTCGATTCGTTCTATACTGCCGGCGATGCACTGTCGAGGTCGCAATTGGCACGAGCTGCTCTTCTACCCTCAGGAGTTCTACTGCAGATGGGTTTTCTGTCAGTCCAGGCAAGGTGTTCAATTGCTTAACGTTCTCTGCCTCTACAGCAGCTATGCCAAAAGCCCATCTGAGTCCCTTTGGGTCTTTGTAATAACCGTTCCGGAGGAAGTCTATGCCCAGAATACACGGAGCCCCTGGGCCAGTCACAATGGGATGTTTCTTCCACTCCTTTCCAGTCAGGCTCACCTCAGCTTCCACCAGGGTCAGTTGTTGTGATCCCCCTGTCACACCAGCAATGGAAACAGGCTCGGCCCCCACATGTCCCGATGGTATTAGAGTACACTGTGCACCAGTATCCACTAAAGCGTCATATTTTTGTGGTTCTGATGTGCCAGGCCATCGGATCCACACCGTCCAAAAGATACGGTTTTCCCATGCCTCTACCTGGCTAGAGGCAGGGCCCCTCTACGCCTGTTTATCCTTCTTTCCTGGGGCATATGTCTTGGAGGTTCCCTCAAGGGGATCAGACATGTCATCATCATCATCATACTTGGCTGTTTGGCTACGGGTAACTGGGGCTGCTTTCCTTTTCTTACCTTCCTTCAATTCACGCACCCGTTGTGCCAGAGCAGCAGTAGGCTTCCCATCCCATTTCCTCATGTTTTCTCCAGACTCACGTAAGAAGAACCACAACTCAGCTCGTGGGGTGTACCTTCTCTCCCCAACAAGGGAACGTCTGCGTTGGGTACCAGGGCCTCTAATTTGTACAGCTGAAATTTGGAGGAGGTCTTCCTTAATCTCTTCCCTGAGTTTCTTGCTGCTTTCCTCTATTTTGTCTTCTAGTTCCTGCAGTCGTGTTTCCACAGCTGCAATTCTGGCATGAGTCGGGCCATGTACAGCATCCGCATATGCCCGAAGTTTCTTCGCCATATCGAGTACAGTCTCATATACCTCCTCCCGCTTCATTATTGCTAGAGCAGAAGCGTATTCAGGTGGCCCAAGTCGCACCAGTTTCCTCCACATTACAGGTGTGCATGGTACAAAGTCCGGATTCCTAGTTGTTACATCGTCTGAAAAAATAATCTCCACCACTGCCATCTCCCTCAGGCGTTGGATCCCCTGTTCTATGGTCTTCCATCGTGTCTGCTGAACATAGAGGTCATCGGCACACAGATATCTCTGTGCCACGCTGTCCAGGACCCGTTCCCAGAGGCTGTGAGGGCTAGCCCCCCTCATCATGCCTTGGTCGATGACGGGATCATGTGACAGGGATCCCAAATGCCTCGCTTCAGTGCCATCCAGAATGGTAGCCTCCCCTGCCGCATCCCAAAGGCGGACCAGCCAACTAATTATAGATTCGTCGGGCTGTCGCCGATAATCCTTCCTTAGGCCTCAAAGGTCCCTCAGGGAGAAGGAATCAATAGTGGCCTCTGATCTTGTGCCAGTTGCTTTGACTCCTGATTTTATGTCAGGAGGTGTTGAGGGTCCTTCTCCTGCATCGTAATCATCATCATCCTCCACTGGTCGGTCAGTCTTATCTGTACACTTTCCACTTCTTGTACTAGTAGCAACAGCCCTTGGTTGAGGCTCACTGTCTGATTTAACTGCTGGCTTCGAGCCTGGGGTGTTAGCTGCAGCCTGAGTAACTGGGATAGCTGCTGATTTATCTCCCTGCCCCCCTGCCTCTGTCTGCTGCCCTACAGTATCTAGCAGGGTACGATAAGCATATGCCAGGGCCCAGCTCACTGCAAGGATCCTTTTCTCCTTAGGGTTATCCTGGCATTTCCCTTTCAGGTACTTCGCCACCTCAGCCGGGTTCTGAATTTGTTCAGATGGAAAGTCCCAGTCTACCGGATCAGAAAACTCCTTTAAAATTTGGCCCATATCCTCCCATTTCCCACACCACTCAGGACTTTTTACCCTTGGTTGTACCCCTAAATCAGGGGTCTCACCAGCCCCTCTAGAAATTGCAGCCTTCATCTTATATAAACTGCAGACAGTATAGAGCAAGGTTGTTAAATTAAATAACAGAAAGATGGTGTCCTTGGCAGTCAGGGAGAACTGAACATTTTCCAATAGAAATGTAAACAATTCGGAGGAGGAAAAGGAAAACAAAGGCTGAATAACCTCCTCCCCCATAACAAATTTAACACACAGCCGCAACCACGAATTATACATTCCTGGAACTGATAACAACATTTTTATAAGCCCCTTGCAAAGTATCACACCCAAGCCCAGCCCGATGAATATTCTGGTTAGTGCCCTTCTGCTACAAAAGCTACGTATTAGGGACAATACCGGAGCTATTTCTGGATAAGAAAATAACCCCAATGACCATAAAGCTATGAAAACTTCAAAGAACTCTAATGACCAGAGATAGAGGCAGGCTTTCACTCCAAATGACATTACAACTTTAAAAGGAGACATACCAATATTCCCACAAACAGTTAAAGCCAAAAATATTATTAGAGTAAAGCTTTTTCCACTTCGTCCGGTTTCCCCGTACGGGCCAACAAATTATTTCAACTGGTTTAGGACAAATTAGGGGAAAATATCTCCAAAGGAGCCCCTTATAGGAAACAAAACCCTCCGCACCTTCCCCCCTCCCCACCACTGGGTTCGGGAAGAATTTCTTCAGAGGGGAAGTGGAAAAAGCTTGTTTATTAAAGAACAACAAAAAAACACTCCCAGCACAAGAGAAATAGCCCGAGATGGCAACAGATGTTTCACCAGTCCAAGGGGTCGAGCCGTTTCTCTCTCCGCTGTGGAGGGTACGAAGCTTCTCTTGCAGACCCCGGACAGAGCCCCTTGCCCGGCGCCGGTCCGATATCTTCGGGGGGGAAAAGGGGGGGGGGAAAGGGAAGGAAGGGAACAACAGAAACCGGGGAAAGGAGAAAAAAAAAAATGGCGAAAAAAGCAAGCGAGCTAAAAAAGCAAGGAAAAAAAAGAAAGAGAAGCAAAGCTAGAAGAGCAAGCAAGCAGCCAGCCGGCCAAGCAAGCATGCAAAAAGCCGAGCCCCCAGGCAGGGGCGGGGGGGGGAAGGACAAAACGATAGACACAACAAACGGAGCAGGGAACAGAAACCACGATTTGGGATAATAAGCATGAAAAATGTCCTGTCCCCACGACAAGCTACTATGGGAAAATGAGGAATACTTCTTTGATTTATTGCCCTTAAATCTTGGACCAGTCTGTAGCTCCCGTCAGATTTCTTTACCGGTAAAATGGGAGTATTATGGGGTGGCATGCAAGGTTCTAATATTCCCTGCTGTATTAAATTTTCAATTACTTGTTTTAATCCCCTCCGCCCCTCCAGTGATATTGAATATTGCTTCACTCGGATTGGTATTTCTGGATTTTGTATTTCAACTTGAATGGGTGGAATGTTCAACCTCCCTACTTCACCTGAATGCCAAATGGTATTATTGATTTCCAGATTATCCTCTTCATTTAAAGAATAGATTTTAAGTTTTCCTTCACAGGGGTTTATCTGTATTCCCAAGGCTATTGTTAAATCTCTGCCCAACAAATTATTCTCAGCCTCCAGGAGCAACAATAAGTCACTCACTCCAAATCTGTCATCAGTCTCAATTTGCACCCCTTTAAATACAGGAAGTGGAAAAGCCTCTCCCTTAACTCCAATTACTGGAATTTTCTCCTGACTTATCTTACATCCCTGTGGTAATTTCCTTACTGTTGACCTAGAAGTTCCCGTGTCCACTAAAAATATAATTTCTTCACTATGGGGACCTATTTTTAACTTTATCAAGGGCTCTTCTGGTGGTGTTTCAGTCCCCTTCATTTAATAGAGCCCCTGTCCACCCTAATCTTCCTGAAAATTTTTCTCATCTTGCTGCTTTTTCCTACAACTTTTTTGTAGGTGTCCCTTTCTATGACAATAAAAACAGGTGGGTCCTGTACCCTTGAAGGTAGGGCAAGAATTTTGGAAGTGTCCCTTCTTGTGGCAAGAAAAGCACGTGGGTCCTGGGTTTCTAAAAAGAGGACCTGACGTCTGCTGTTTGTTCTTTCGTGAGGGTTTTTCTGTATTCAAAGCTGCCTGCATTTCTTTAACTGCTGCCACCAAGATTCTTGCATCTGTCCTCTGCTTCTCCTCATCTCTCTTTACATATACCTTTTGTGCTTCTCTCAGGAACTCCTGAAGCCCCCTGTCCTGCCAATGTTCGAGTTTCTCCAGCTTCTTCCTGATGTCTCCCCAATATATGTGTTTGGTGCCAAAAACTCATCCAACTATTCTGCCACTCCAACAGGGTCCTCTATCAGCTCGCCCATCTCCTTCTTAGACTCCCTGACATCCCCTGTATTTATGGGAGCACTCACATAACTAATAGGTGGTCCCTGTCCTGCATTTGCCATTGGAAACCCTCTAAGTGGGTAATAATCGATTTTCCCTTTCTTCCCCCTCATCTCCATCATTCTCCTCCCCTTGCCTCCCCCTGCCTCTGGTGCTGTGTGCCACTGGTTCCTCTTGAATAAGAGGTGCCTTTGGATTCACAGGGGGACCCTCAGGGACTTGAGGCTGAGCTAGCTGCTTAGGTTGTCCATAGGGGGGTGGGAGATGATTCAATGGGTCTCACGGCTCCTGCCTGTTCCTTTTGACCGCTTGCTCTTTGCTTAATAAAGGATACAACGGGTAACCCTTACCTTCTTGCTTCTGAACAACAAACCCACTTCTCCCCTCAGGGATCTGTAAGGCAGCATACTCACTCTCTTCCTGATTAACAGGCTCTTTCGAATTCACATATATATTTAGAGCCTGGCAAATCCAATCCTCAAATAATCCAAACTTAGGCCGATATAAATAATTTTTCTGGATCATTTCCTTTGTCTATTCAAACATACAATACTTAATCATTTTCTGCTTACGATTTCCCCTTCGTGATTCTCATTCATCTGAAAACTGTATCATCATCCCCAGCGGGCTGTCTTGAGCAATGCTCTCTTCTTGAGAATTTCCTTCACGGTCCTCAGATCCTCCAAATTCCTGTGAATTTTTCACACAATCCGCAGCCCCTGGGTTTAGGCACTTACTTTTTCCCTGACTTGTCCCTGGCGGCAACACACTCCAGTACCAGGAGAATCTTGGTTTCTCACACTCACACTCAAAACCTCGTGATACTCACAGCCTCCTTTTCTCACGAGGGTCTTGGTGCACAAGGCAGTTTTATATGGGTACTCCCTTTCTCCTATAAGCACCACTCTGATGGGAGCCTCTTTTGTGTCGCTTATAATAACTAATTTCCTTATGTGTTATTGTAATTAAGACTCTCTTTTCCAAGGGAGACTGGTCTAGTCTCGGGAGCATTTAAAAGTCTGGCGGTGGGGAGCTCCTTTCCCAAGGGCTATCCATCTCCCCCGGACATGGAGAGCCTTCCTGGGTGTCGGCACCAAAATTGTTATATTTGCCTAATTATCCAATGGAAAAAAAACCCAAACAAAATTAAATGTAACAGTCATTTTGATTAAGTATCTTAATATATATAAAGTTGAATACACTCAGAATATTGACAATATAATTTGGTTAAAGTAAGGAATAATTTGGTTCGGATAATAGCGCATAAGCAAAAATAACCGCGCGGGGCACGGAGTGCAGGGCTTGACCCCCATCACCTCACGTACAGGCTTGTCAAGCCAAAATTCCCCTTTTTATGCTGTATGCCATTACCACCCCCTCCCATTTTCAATTCATCACATTTGTATCACTGCTGTCATCATCACCTTTACCACACATGCTCCAACACCCTTTTCAAGAGTCGTACCACTCTTTGGGGGTCTTCTTTGAGGAAGGCCTCTTCTCTTCCTCAGTGACGTGTAGTTCAGCTCTTGGATTACACATGCACACCAAGCTGGTATAGTATAAGGTAATATTATGTTCTAACATTAAAGCAATACATCTCATAATTAACATTTTCCTGGTTACCAACAAAATTCTCCTCTCTTCCAACTAAATTTAGTAATACTTATCTCTTACTTCTTCTTCTTCTGAACATCTGCAGGAGAAACGGGGGGGAACCCCTCTATTCCATTTCTTTCTCGGCATTACACCTTAATTGTTTTATGACTTCCAAATATTAATAACTGTAACAATATTGATTACTGCTTCAATTTTTCTCAGCACAAATCATACCTGTTTATCACACCCATCTTTCCCTCAGTGACCCTCACGTATCATCAGCAAATCAAGAGCCACAAGCCATCCTGTATGGGACTCAGAGCGAGTGCAGCAGGTCATGGTAGCCAGGGGCCAGCAGCAGGCAGAAAGCTGCTGGGGCTGGGGAAAAGGCTCTGCTCTGCTTACAGGGTGGGCTGAGGGCAGGGAGAGCTCCATTTCCCCACTGAGATGTCGGAGACAGCGCCTTTCATCCTCCATATAGGGCTGCCCCTCTCTGCAGGCAGCCAAAGGAGCTGCACGGTAGAGCACAACACCAAAAACACAGAGACAAGCAAAGAAAAGCACACAGGGAGGTGGCCCAGCACAAAGCCAGTGTAGCACCATGAAGGTGCCCCCCACACTCTCATGCACTGGGAATGCCAGAAATGCCCTTTATCTAGAGGGCCGTTCTTCAGCCCCTCTGTGCTCAGAGCTGCTGCTCTTCTGGCTCAATCCTGCCTAAAGCCAGAGAGCTCGGCCTCCCCCACACCAACAGGAACAAGACTCGGCAAGCAGGCACTGGAGCTCAGTGCCTAAGGCTGAGGGGCCGCGGGCTCCAGTCTCGAGCACAGGGAGGGCACACGCCCAGCCCCACAACTCCTGGCCTCACAGCCCTGAAAGGCCGGGACCAGGGTTCCACACCTGATGCCAGGGGTTCCCTCCAAACGCCCACTGAGGAAGCCCCAGAGCAGCCGGCTGTCAGGAACAAGGCGGCTGCCAGGGGGCTGCTCATGGCCTCTGACACCCAATTGCTCAGGGCTTCCCAGTGCCCCAGCCCCTCAGGCTCTCCCCCAGCCCAGCCAAGCTGCCCGGCAGCAGCGCCACAGCCCCACAGGAGCTCCAGAGGAGCCCCAGCCAGAGGCACCTGGGAGCCCTCAGCAATGCAGCCAGCAGCACACGGCCAGGAGGACACGGATGGCGCTTCCTGCCTGCCACAGGCCTTGTGGCCATCTCCAGGCACCGCTCCAGCAGGGATCCCCGCAGCGCCGGCCCTGCCCACCCGCTCTGCCGGCAGCAAAAAGGCTTCAGCAGAACCACCACAGGCCAAGGGGCTTCTGGCCATTGTCCCTGCAGCACTGCACGCCTGGGCAGCTGGCTGAGTGCAAGCACCATTTTCCCCCTCCTCATCTATGCCCTGTGGATGCAGGGCAGCAAAAGAAACATCCTGGAGTCTGTGTATTATAACGCATTCTATATTTACCTACTACTGGAAAACAAAAATACCAATATTCTTGAAGGAAAAAAAAAAATCCTGATTACTGAGGTGGCCCCAACTAAAAGAGCCTATGGAATCACATCTCCAAAGAGCTCCAGCAGCTCAGCCAGCTGAGATGTGACAAATGAGGCCAACTCTTCCACACCCTGCGCAGCTGATCTTGCAGCCTCGGGAACCTGGAGATCGGAGCCCGCTCTGCTGACCTGAGGATGCACAATGTTTGAATTTCCAGGCTTCCAACGGCAAGGCTGATGTCACTGGCCATTTCTTCAAGGGCTGAAAGAGAAAGGAACAGAGCCATGGTCAGAACCTGGACCTGTGGGGATGCGAGCAGAGTCCCCTGCCAGGGCCATCCCAGCCGGCTCTTGCCATGGCCAGGAGGGAGCAGGGACCAAGGGGATCAGCCTGAAGCTGCTGGCTATGGATCCTTCACGTGGCCCGGAAATCTGTGTGTGCTCTGCCCAGACCAGCCTTCCTCTGCACCGGGAGCAGAGCCCTCCACAGCTGGGGCAGGGCTTGCAGGCCTTCACCCGCCAACCACTGGTGTCAGCCCGCTGTCCTCACTCACCAGTGCAGATCATGAACCTGATGGCCGCCTCTCGCAGGGGCTCCTGGGGGCTCTCCAGGTAGCGCAGGGCCCGGCGCAGCTGCTCGGCCGCTCGGCTCGTGTCCTCTGCCAGCTGCAGAGAGCGGCAGCAGGGAAGGCTCGGCGCGGGCTCAGCCCCTGTGGCGGGCGCTCCCTGCGCCCAGCCCCGGCCTCCCCTGCCCGCACAGCCCTGAGGCGCGGCCAGCAGCCGCTGGCGCCGGGCTCCGCAGGGGGCAGAGGGCCGGCTGCTGCCCGGGGAGCCGCGGGGCCGCCCCGCAGCCCCGCCGCGCCGGGGCTCCATGGGCACCCGGCTCGGGCCCACAGCAGCCTGGAGAAGAGCCCGCGCCGCCTCTGGGTGCCGTCCTTACCAGGGTGTCTGCAAACATCCACAGTTTCTTCTTCTTCACCACTTTGTCAAGATCCTTCCTCTTCAGGAACTTGGCCACACAAAGCAGCGTTTCCAGAGAAGCCTGGTGAACAGCAGAGTGGCAGAGATGGCCCCACAGGCCAGGACCCAGGACCTGTGTCCCTGTGCCATGGCCTGGAGGAGGCTGCAGCCTGCCAGGTGCCAGGACAGGGGGCATCCAAGCCCCCTTGCAGGGGTCTAAGACCAGCCCGGGAATACTCACTTGTGCCACTCGCTAATTCTCATCATGGCAGTGGAAGAAGAGTGGGAGCAGGCTCTGTCGCACCTGTGACTTCAGGACCTTTCTTTCCTTTTTCAGTGGAAGAGTCAGCAATGTTCGGAAGAGCAATATGGAGAGCAGTTGCACCTGGCTATTTTTCTGTATGAACAGAAGAATAGACGACCTTAGTATAGGCTGCGAGGGTCTCAGCTGGTCACAGGTCTGCAAATATACAGGGCATAAAGTGTCCAGGCAGCACCCAGCGGTCATGGCTGGGACCACAGAGCCTTACATGGTCAAAGAGTGGCAGGAGCACCTCAGCCAGCTGCAGGGCAATGGGGCTGGGTATCTGTAGGTCCTTGTCCAAGATTATAAAGCTGAGTACCATGACTGTCATTTTAACTGCCTCTCCATTTGCATCCCGTAGGAGCTCCACAAGACTTTCAATCAGGCTCCACATTTTTTCCGTCTGCGCGGAACACAGGTCTGTGAAACGCCACCCTGCCGCTGCAGGGCCTGGAAGCCAAAGGCCTGTCCCAAAGCACTCGGGCAGCTGAAGCGGGAGGCAGGAGAGCTGGGAGCAGCTGCTCCAGAGCCCAAAGCCCAGCCAATCCCAAGTGACTGCATTCCCAGTGCTGCTTCAGCCGCTGCCCCTTCTCACCATCGAGGGATCATCAGTGAGCTTGAGAAGGGCCCTGAGTGCCAGGTGACGCCTCTCCCTGCACTTGCTCTGCACATGCCTTGACAAGATTTGCAGGACTCTGTCAGCATCACGTTCCCTCAAGTCCAGGCACTCGAGGACCTGAAAGGCACAGGGCAGTGACAGGGCACCCGGCCAGCAGCAGCCCGGAACCGCACAGGGCTGGGCCCAGGCAGCAGCACAGGGCACGGGCACCGTCCCAGGCAGCTGCGGCTACGAGAGGGCAGAGAGCTGGGAGGCAGCTCAGCCAGGCAGCGCTGGCCTTCAGGCTCACCTCCACAAGGAACGCCAGGGCAGGCAGATCCCAGCGTGGCTCCTGTGTGCTCAGCAGCCAGAGCAGGTAGCGAAAGATCCGGGAACAGGAGGGTATGGAGACACAGGACATCTCCCTGGCAGGAGAAAAAGTCAACATGACTGTGAGTCAGGAGAGTAAACCTCTCCCAGGACTCACTCACACAGGTCTGGTCTTTCTCCAGCACCCTGCAAGGGGCCCTGGACCATTAGGGAGTTGGTTGCTCCAGAGCACCCTCCTCTCCCAGCCTTTTCCAGTCGGCTTGGCCGTCCCTCAGTGACAAGGGCCTCTGGCCCATGGCCACAGGGACTGTGTGGGGCACCTTGGGCACAGAGCACAAGTGGCTGGAGCAATGGGGAGAAGGGAGTCTCACCTGGCCAGCAGACCCACGGCATAGTGGTGGGTGTCAGCACAGAGCAGCGTGTCCCAGGCACCCTTGCATTCCATTGCCACCACCACATCCTTGTACTGCTTTCGGCAGAGCAGCAACTTCAGGGTCCGCACTGCAAACCTGTGTGCAGAGCAAAGCCCAGGTCACACTGGGAGCACTGGCTCCTTCCCAGGCCACGTGGCAGGGACAGGAGCTCTAGGATGGAGCACCTGTTGGGGCTGGTGGCAAGGCCGTGTTCTTCCTGGCATCCCTTCCAGAAGGTATCCACCTCTTCTGGCATATCCAGAGTGCTGAAGAACACTTGGAAGAGCAGGTGCACAAACAGGTGTGGGAAATACACCTTCATTATACGTGGGATACAGGGCACCTGGAGGACCTTCCACATCACCAGAGTTGCCTGCAAAGGACAAAGGCCCAGAGAGAGCGCTCAGTGCCGAGGTGTCCGTGTGGCAGGGCCCGAGCGTGGCAGGGAGAGGCCCGGAGAGACGCGGGGGGAGCAGGGGGCCTGGTGGCCCTGAAGCTGCCCCTGGGCCAGGTTTCAGGCCAGTGCCTGAGGCAGGGAGATGCAGTGGGGGAAGGAGGATGGAGAGCTGCTGGAGAGGCAGCCTTGGGGCCAGCAAAGGCCACTTGCAGAAACTCACAGCCAGGGCAAAGACACCCGTTTTGTCCCCATCGGAGGTGCACGTGCTGTGCTCCGGCCAGCTCCCCAGCACATCCAGGAGCACCAGCTGTGCCAGCTCCGCAGTCCTGCTTGAGCCCATGATGGTTTTCCACATGGCCGCGGCAGCTCTGCAGGGTTAGAGCTTTGTCTCAGGGGGGTGTCAGACACAGCACTGCTGGGAGCTGAGCTGGCTGCCAGTTCTGCCTCTGCCCTCTGCCCCTGGCCAGCAGCAGCCAGGCAGCCCAGCCCTGTGGGGACAGAGCCCTGAGGGGCAGGGAGGGAGCACGGCAGCAGGCTCGGGGGCTGACATGCCAGGGCTGGGAAAGGGAGCAGCCAGAGGGCCCTGGAAGTCTCTGCTGCTCAGACACCTGGGCCAGGCTGTGCAGGGTGATGGGCTGGGGAGCCCTGAGCCCTCTGGGCAGCTGGGCCCTTACCTGTCACAGGACGGGGCCACACGCAGGAGCGTCATGACCGCGTCATTTGTCAGTGCTTCAGTGAGATCCAGCAGGGCCATGTCCAGCCTGTGCTCAGCGGAATCATTGGCCAGGAGCCACTGGTGGATGTACCTCACCATGGCGGGCACCTGGAGAAGGCACAGGGAGACTTGGAAAGCTGCCAGAGGGAGCAATGTCCCCAGCTTCCCCAGAGATGTTCTTCCCATCCCACCACACTGTGATGGCCTCAAAGGCTCACAAGGACCAGCAGGTGTGGCTGGGGAGGCCAAGAAGTTCCTGGGAGGATGAAACGCTGGCCACAGGCTGCTTACTTGCTTTGGATGGTAACAATCTTCCTCTACAAGCATATACAGCAGGGCAGCACTGGTCTTGCTTTGGAAGATGGGCGAGTATGGTCTGTACGCAGCGCCCCTGGTGATGGTCTCTTCCTGCCGAATCCTCTTGATGAATTTGCAAACGAGCTGTAGGAGAAGGGCAAGAAGCCAGGGATGTTCCATGGAGTGCTCCACACACGGTGCTCGGCTGAGCAGGGACAGCAGGCCCAGCCCAGGTGGGCATGGCTGCAGGTACCTTCAGGGTTCTGTGGAAGCGGCCACGGCTGGATTGCTGCTCTTGTGTGCGCTCCACGGCTGGATCTGGCAAAGAGCGAGCGCAGCCAGAGCTGAGGGGCTGCGGGAGAGGCCGGAGAACACAGCCCAGCCCTGCGCTCCCCAGGCAGGGACAGCCCCGGGATGCCCCAGGGGGATGGAGCACGGCCACTGCGGGGTGTCTGCCTGGGCCTCTTCCGTCCTGTCCATGGGCATGTCCCCAGGGGATGGGATGGGATGGGATGGGATGGGATGGGATGGGATGGGATGGGATGGGATGGGATGGGATGGGATGGGATGGGATGGGATGGGATGGGATGGGATGGGATGGGATGCCATGGGATGCCAGGGGATGCCATGGGATGCTATGGGATGCCATGGGATGGGACCAAGTTGGCTGCAGGCTCCAGTCCTACGGCCCAACTCTGCCACTCACCCTCCTGTGGTGGATGTAACGGCACCACCTCTTCAGTCTGCTCTGCTGTGGCAGCTCCAGGGCCTTCTTTCTCCTCCTCCAAACAGGCCATCTTGGGTACTCTCGGGGGTCTCTGCTCCATGTCAGTGACTGGAGCTAGTTGCAAGACAGAGGCCTTGGAAAAGGTCCAGGACACCAAGTCCCAAGCTCTGCCCTCGAGGGCACCTGCAGAACAGAAGCCTCGGAAGGCCACGGGTCACCAGGTCCTGTGCTCTGCCCTCAAGGTCAGCTGCAGGAACAACGCCTCAGAAAAGCTCCAGGTCAGACAAGAACGAGTACACTGTGTGGGGGCTCCTCACAGCACCGCTCTGTCCCGTCGCCTGCTCAGAGAACTCTGGAGTGTTCTTATCACTTCCAGCTCCTATGTCACCACGTGTCACAAAGGCCCTTGGATACCCAGTACCATTCCATGTCACGGTGACCATGCTGCAGCGTGTCACAAAGGGCCCTTGCACACACTGCCACCTGCCCTGGGGCCGCCCCCAGCCCACCCAAAGTGGCCCAGGTTGGCAGGAATCCCTGGCCCCAAGTGTCTAAGGCAGCCCGACAGGATCTTTAGGAAGGGCTCAGCCCATCAGCAAACGCTGCCCTGCTCTGCGGGCTCAGGGCAGCAGAAGGAGCCCCCAGGGCTGCCGAGGCAGCCGCGCTGGCAAGGGCACGGGGCCTTCCAGGGAAGCTGTCACGGCCTCCTTGGGACACGTCCCGGCTGCTGGCCATCCTAAACCCGCGGCTGTGACAGGCACAGGGAATGTGTGGGCCAGGGCACCAATGCTGCTCTGAGCCCTGGGGCCCGGGCAGCGCTGCCATCAGCAGGTGTGGCAGAATCCTTGCCCAAGCAGAGCTGCCACCCCCCGAGCCCTGGCAGCGCTGCTGCCCCTCTCCTGCCCCAGAGACCTGTGCCCCGGGGGGCTTCTGTGCCACAGGGAGCCAAAGCCCACGTGCACTGGGGGCTGTGCTCCTCCTTGCAGGGGCTGTTGGCAGGAGCACCTGGAGCAACTGCTGGCAACTCTTGGTCTCTGTCAGATGATGTTGCTCTTTCCTGGAATGATTTTTTCCATAGCTGGGATTAGCTGCAGTACAAAAGCACCAACAGCTACTGAATTTCACAGGACAGAGAGACTCTACAGAGCCACTCGCATGTCTCCTTGGACTTTTCTGTGTGTTTTTCATGCATCCTTGCATAAAAAACCAGGCGAGTTTAAAGTTTAATGCAGCATTGTTTATATGTCTAGCTGAGGCCTGCAGCTAATATCTGGAGCATTGCGAAAGTGCAGAGGACAGACATAATTCTCAAAGGAGAAGGAGAAGGTGTTCTGTGTCTCTGAGTGTGGTGTGATCACCCTAAAGGAGCAGCCAATGGAAGTGCTGAAAGTAGACTTGCTGTTCTTGAGCACGTTCCTGAGCAGGCTCTGCTGCTGTTTCTGTGGGGTCAAAAGCTGCCGGGGCAGCAGCGACTGCGCAGCCCCGCAGGAGGAGACACGTCCGCCCTCGCCATGGTGGCAGCAGCTCTGTGGGCTCAGAGCTCTGTGACAGGGGGGCCGCGGTCACGGCACCGTGGCCTGGGCAGCCACCAGGGCCCGGGCTGGCTGCCAGCCCTGCGACTGCCCCCTGCCCTTTATTGGCAGCACCCAGACAACAGCCCCTGCTGGCCCCCTGCCCTCGCTCAAGGTGCAGACACCGAATACTGGGCCCTGGGCCTGAGGCCACGAGAGGACAAGTGACCCTTGCAGCCCTGGGGCCTCATTGCCTCCTTGTCCCTGCTCAGCAGCCTGGCAGGGGCCGCCCCATGGTCCTGCCCTTGGCATTGCACATCCCCACATCCCAGAGCCCATCCCGGGAAGAGCCCTGAGCAAGGAGGAAGGGACAGGATCTGCCTTGACAGGGGCTGGGGCTCAGGCCTTGGCCCTTTGCATTCCTGAAACACATCCAGGTTTGCTCAGCACCAGAGACACCTTTCCCTTGCTTGTTTCCACCTGTCATCACTGCCTCCAGTGTTCTGCTCTACCTGGAACCTGGGGACACATTCACATGAGTTGTGTCCCTCCTTGGGACCCATTAGAAGCTAAAGAAAGTTTGAAATTTGAATCTGATTTGGAGTTCTTGAGAAGTTCTCTGAGCACACTCTGAGGGACTGAGTCTGATGCAAAGAGCACCAAAGCCCCAGAGGGTCATTAAAGTCCTGGTGCTGTGTCTGTGCTGCTGAGCTGGGCTGGGCTCCTGGCCCAGAGGCAGCTCCTGGCAAGGGCAGCGCTGCAGAGAGACAGCTCTGGCCAGGAGCAGCTCCTGGGCACAGCCCAGCAGGGCTGGGGCACTGCCAGGGCAGCTCAGGGACACCAGCAGGGCACAGACAGAGCTGACAGGGGCTCAGCACTGGCAGGGGCTGGGGGATGTCCCAGAGGGGGCTGTGTGACAGCGGCACCTCTGTGGCTGTGTCCTAGAGGCACAGAGCAGCTGTGATGTCAGCAAGGGGCTGTGTGACAGCACAGAGTGGGCTGTGTGAGGTCATAGGTTGGGCTGTGACATCACAGAGTTTCTTGTGTGAGGTCATTGAGTAGCAACAGCATAAAAGAAGGGATTCTGTGTGACATCACAGAGCAGGCTGTGACATCATGGCATGGCAGTATGACATCATAGAGCAGGCTGTGATGTGAAACTGTGTGCTGTGACATTATAGAGTATCAGTATGGCATCACAGAGAGGATTGTGTAACATCATGGAGGGGGTTGTGACATCACAGAGTAGGATGTGAGGCCATGGAGTAGCCTCTGCCATCATGGAAGGTGGCTCTGTGACATCAGAGAGTGGGTTGTGACATCACTGGGTGACTGAGCAACTTCACAGAGCCAGGTGTGACATCACAGAACAGACGGGGACATCACATGGTGATTTTGTGACATCACCAAATCTTCTTCTGTGACATCACAGTGCAGATTTATATCACAGAATGGTATCCCAGCACTGGCCCTGTGATATCATGAAGGGGCTTTGTGACATCACAGAGCAGTTGTGTGTGTCATCACTGAGTTGTCTGTGACATCATAGAGTAGGCTCTGTGACATCATAGGTTGTGACATCATAGAATTGATTCTGCCATCACAGGGTATCTGTGTGACATCACAGAGGGGATGTGACATCACAGAATGGCTGTGTGACATCCCAGGGTAGGTTGTGTGATATCACAACATTATCTGTGACATCACAATATGGGCTGTGGCATCACAATGGGCTGTGTGACATCACAGGGGCTGTGTGAGGTCACTGGGGAGGTCACTCTGCCCCAGCCCCCCTCACAGCTCCCCCCAGAGCAGTCCAACCCTGCTCGTGCACAGCGGGGTCCCCTGTCCCCCCGGGTCCCCTCGTCCCCGGCGCCACAGCCTCCCCCAGAGGATGTTCCACGAGATCGACCCCAGAGCCTGACACGGGGACAGGGGGCCGGGGCCCTGGGGGGTGGGACAGGGGGACAGGGACCCCCCGGCAGTGTCCCCGTGTCCCCCAGGGCCAGAGCCTGGGCCAGGGCTCTTTCACCCTGTTACGAACAAGTGCTTGAGAGCGCTGAAAAAATCCCCAGCAAGGGATCAGCAACAACCAGATTTAATATTAAGTGACAGCACCACAAAATTCCTTGGCAAGAGTCACTCTGCTCCTGACTGGACACTTCAAGCACACAAAGGAAACAAAGCAACAACAAAACCAAACAAAATCCAGGCAATCAAACCAGAAAGGAATCAAAAACCGTTCCTCTGTGTGTGTGTGACACAAGGACAGTGAGGGCAAGGATAAAAGGAATGTGGCCCAAAAGCTTAACAGAGCTCAAACTTAACAGGACTTAACTTATAACTTAACCTTAACTTCCACCTTAACCTTAAGTGATACCTCGAACTTCACAATTTAGCAAAAGAACAGAGCTTATCAGTATTTGACCTATGACCTATGACTTTGCAATTTCACAAAGAAATAACATTTAACAGTATTTAACTCAGCTTATAACTTATATTAAACATAACTACTTAGGAGAAAAACAACTCTTAACAGCATTTAACTTAGGTTATTCCTCATGACTTAACCTTACTTACAGGTCTGACTGACTCAGCTATCAAAGGCACTCCAACCCCTCCGAGAGCATCATTTCTGTCACTTTTCCCCAGCACAGGCACTCCTGTGTGCACACAGACACAAAGAGTCAGTGCAAGGCACCTGGAAGAAATTCCCCTGAGGGAATTTCCCTGAGGGGAAGAAATACTCCCTGTGGATGCTTTGGCATCTCCCCAGCGGGTGAAGGGTTGAGCCTGGAGGAGTGGGGGGATCGGCCCAGGCTCCGTCGTTGTTCAGGATCCCCGAGTACAGCAAACGGGAGAGTTCCCGGCTGGGAGAGGCCCCACTCAGAGAGAGTCGCTGGCCCAGGAGAGCTCCAAGGGGCTCCTTTTGCAGCGCTGTTTGTAGGGCCCCAAGAGAGGGGCTGCAGTCACAGCAATGGTTCCTCCTGGACGCACTTGGCATCAACAGCCTTCTTTGGCAGTGTGAGAACAGGGATGTTGTGCCCCTGAGGGAACAAAACCAGTTCCCAGGGCTGCTCCTACAGCAACCAGGAGCTGGTTGGGCAGCAGCAGTGCCTGGAGCAGACAGTGTTTGTGCTGAGCTGCAGAAGAGCTGAGCCCAGGGGCTGTTGGCCAAGGCCGAGGCCCAAGGAGCATTTCTCAGCTGGCAGGGCGGCCTGAGAAGGGGAGGGGGGAATGCAGCAGCACAGGGCCCATTGAACCAAGGGACCATTGTGACACTGTGGGTCCCTGTGAGACCAAGGGACCATTGTGACACTGTGGGGCCCTGTGAGACCAAGGGACCATTGTGACACTGTGGGGCCACATGGAATCATGGAGAGCACTGTGACATCGCTGGGCTCATGGAACCAAGAGGACTGTACTGATACTGTGTGACTTCATGGAATGTAGGTATCATTGTGACACTGAGACGCCCCATAAAACCAAGGGTCCATTGTAACATTGTGGGGCCTCCTGCAACCGTGGAGACCATTATGACACTTCGGGGTGTCATGGGACCAAGGGGCCATTGTGACACTGAGGGGACTCCATGAAGCCAAGTGTCCCTTGTGACATTGCAAGGCCTTGTGGAACCATGGAGGCACCATTAAGTGACTTTACAGCCTCATGGAACCATGGGGCCGCTGTGACAAGGAGGGGACTCATGGAATCATGAAGATACTATGGAATAAGCAAAGCATTTTGATACTGTGAGACCTCATGGAACCAGTGAGACCATTGTGACCCTGGGGGTCCCCACAGAACCAAGAGGAACATTGTGATACTGGGGGGCCTTGTGAAACCAAGAGGCCTTTGTGACACTGCAGGGCTGGAACCAAAGTTCCATTGTGACATTGCAGGGCCTCGTCGCATCAGTGCTCCATTGTGACACTGGGCAACCAAAGGAGACAATTGTGACACTCCAGGGCTGCATGGAACCAAAGCTCCAGGGCAACACAGAGGGGCCTCCTGTCATCAATGGTCCATTGTGACACCACCTTTGTGGAGCCAAAGGAGACCATTGTGACACTGCAAACACCCAGGGTCCAAAGGTCCATTGTGACATTGCAGTGCTCATGGAACAGAGGAGTCACATGTCATTGTGGGGCCTAGGGAACCACAGAGACCATTGTGACAATGCAAGGCTTCATGGAACCCAGGCATCGTTGTGATGTTATGAGGCACCATAAAACTAAGGGAACCCGGAACAAGTCTAGCTGGTTTGGCCTTCTGGGCCCCCTGAATGGTCCAGATGACCTTGGTATGTTGAGAATCTCCTGTTACCTCCTACTGAAACACTGGGGCTCTGTTCTTTCCTTCCTATGGAAAAGAACTCTCCTTCTCCTCCAGGCACACATGGCCAGAATTCGGATTTCACCTCCAAATTTCCTTATATCAAGGAATTCTTTCCACAGGAATATTGCCAGGACAAGTCTGGCTGGCAGTGGTTTCATGGTCACTTCCCATCCAAAGCAAATGAAAGCTATCAATACTGAGAGAGGAATTCCGATTCCTCCAGGACACTTTGGTTTGGTAACTGCTCGCTTGGAGCTTGGCCTTGCCAAATGTTCATGTCATGGTAGGAGGAAAGGAGGAATTGATGCTGAATATAAAGGAGAAATTACCGTAATTCTGTTAAACAATTGTCAATAAGATTGGATTATTCAACCCCATGACAGGGTAGCACAATTATTGATATTGCAATTTTAAGCACGATTGTGAAAAATGGAGATCCACCTCCAGTCATTACCATTTGTGGAGATAAAGGGTTTGGATGCAGCAGTCCTAACAATGGAGCCAGAGTGTGGGCCCGGAGGCCAAAAGGCCCTCCTGAGGCAGCTGAAGGAGCAGCTCCTAGGAAAGACAATATTGAATCCTGAAACCTGGGCAGGAACAATGGGAATATGTCCCTGCAACCAAGTATTCTCCGTGAGAACAAGTAGATATTACAGGATACTGTTTTACACATCCTGCCAGATCAAATCTCCTTGTTTGCCCCAATGGCCCTTTGGAAAATGCTCTGATCCACAGGGCTCCCTGTGAAGGCTACTGCGGCACTGAGGGACTTCCAGACAAATTCCATCCAGGAGCTTTGGTGCCCTCAGGGACTGGGACCCAGCCCCCTTCCAGCCAAAGGGGAAAGGGCCCCACCAAGCCTTGTTAGCCACAGACAACATGGTGAAGCTGAAGAGCAAAGGACTTTGGAGGCATTGTTCTGGAATTGAAAAAGCTCCATCTCCATGGACAACAGAATTATTGTTCCTTACTCAAATGAGATTGAGAAAAAATTAAGAACGGTGTCACTAAAGTACTATTGATGTCTGTAAGTTGTACCTTGATAGTGTGCCAGAATCTTTGTTTGCCACAAACACCTCCAGTGTTTCACCAAGGGATTAGTCATCAAAATTTAATGATTAGTTCTGAAAATTTCAAGATCAGGGTAGTCAAAGTACTCCATGTCACTAATTGCTGGGTTTGTTCTCAGCTGAAGTTGGGAGGAATGGGGTTCCCTTGGAGGGCCCACCCTGTGGGGTGGCCAGAACTCAGTCCGTGGGCTCTGACTCGTAACTGTCAGTGAAGGGACAGTTCAAGAAAACACAGGAATACAATGATCCGTTTGACAGGATTCACTAAGATTTCCCTTCAGGAGAAACCCAAGCCTGTTCTAGTTACAGAGGCCACAGTGTGAGAGGATTTCTGTGCTTCACCATCACTCCCAATGTCAGTAGAGCTTGGGCTGCTGGAGCTGGTCGGTGTCAGTGTTACCCCACTCCTGGCTGCAGGGCCACCATTTAGGGTCCTTCAGCAACAACCACAAGGAAGACCTGGAGCCCAGAGAACATTTTCCCCCAAGGAGTGCCTTGGGTTTCAGAAAGCAAAAGATTCTGGTTCATCCTGTGCCCCATGTATGCTGCCCCGTCCTGTGGAGTTGACTGGATGGATTATTAGAAAAAGTAGCAAATGATGCTGTTAAAATGTCCAATAAGCACATCCTATGGGCTCCAACAAACACAAATGGGGACTCCACAGAACCGCATGGCCTTGGATTATCTGCTTGCTGGCCAAGGAGGAGCCTGGGCTGTCATGGGACAGGAATGTTGCACTGCTGTCAGGGATGGGTTTGAAGGCCAACAGTCAGCAATCACCTTGACAGAAAGAGCAGGAGAAGAGTGGCAGAAAGAAGAAAATTCTTCTTGGTGGGATTAGCTTCAGGGCTCCCAAATTGGAGGCTGCTGTGAAATGCATTTGTGGCAGTGTCTGTCATCATTGCAGTATGTGCACTTGGGGTGCACTCTAACATTCCATGTTCCAGTTGTCGTGACACTTTGTGCTGGGAAGTGGAATATTGAGACTTGTCTTAAAAGAGACAGTCTCAAGAAAAGAGAGACATTTGATAAATAAGAGAGAAGAACAGCAACTCTTTAGGCATGTTTGAAAAGGAACGTGAATAGCTCTGAGTAATAAAATTTAACAGCACTTAATTGAAGCACAAGGGGAGATGCCTTTATGCCTAATATCTAAATCTAAACTGTGCTATTGAAATAATTGTTATGAAGCTAGTAGTTCATTGTAGGTCTTCGGACCCATCCAAGTAGCAAGGCCTGAACAGGCTGGGATCAAGGCCTGAACAGGCCTGGAGGCAAAGTTCATCTCTAGATGAACCTTCCAAATAAATGGTATATTTGTATCCACTCACTAACAAAGCATTATTAACAACATGATCAGTGGATGTGTTCCTTGATAAAACATGGATTTCTCTTTCTGTATTTAGAAACCAGACAAGGCCCCATCTGGCCTTGTTTGGGGCTGAAGGATCAAAGTCAACTCCCTTGATTCCTCCTTGAGCCCTGGCCAGGCTTTGGGAGAAACCAAACAGGAGAATGAAACCAGATGTTCCCACCCTAGCAGTGATGTCAGCTTGTTTGTTTGACAGTGTAAAAACTGTGTCCTCTCACAGCAGGCTTGGAGGCTCCTTGCCTGCAAAGGTGGAGGCACCTGCAGGAATTCCCAGTGTCTGGGAGTGGCTCTGCAGTCCTTGTCTGCCCCAGATGAAGTGTGGATCTGGGTGATGGTAAAGTCTGAGGGTAGCTGGTGATGGATCTTTCTTAAATCACTGCAGGCAATCTTTGTTAGTAATGACTGGATGGATTGCTGAGCTTCTTTTGTAATTCTTTGCTAATGATTTTGTGCTTTGCTGAGATTATCCTTTTGTAATTCTTTGCAGCTGTGAATTATATAAATTACACAATTCCGTAAGTTGGTGTCTGTGTCTTTGGTACTGATGCTGCCCACCAGTGAAACTGGGCCCCCTCTTGCCTAAGAGTTACCTGGGAAGGCAAAACCCCTCACTCCAAAATTCCCCCCTTCCTCCTTGTTCCCTGCACTTCATACACTGAGCATGATGTCCTGTGGTCTGGGGTATCCCCAGGGTCAGTTGGGGTCACCTGTCCTGGCTGTGTCCCCTGCCAAGCTCCCCCCCAGCCCCAGCCCCTGCCCAGCGTGGCTGGAGGAGGGGCAGGACAGGCCTTGGCTCTGTTGCAGCTCAGCAAGAACAAAACCATCTCTGCGTGCTCAGCCCTGTGCTCAGCACCTGGCCCAGCAGTGTCTCAGTGCCAGTGTCTGTGCCCTCAGTCCCTGCCAGGGCTTTCCATGGCAGCTGCCAGGACAGGTGACCCAGGTGTCACCCCCAGTGAGGGCTGCCATGGAAACAGTGCCAGCACTGCCCCTTTCTGTCTGGCTGAGCTGGCCTTTGGCCCTGGCAGTGCTGTTTGCTGCTGGTTCCTGGTGCCTGAGCGGCCAGCGCGGCACAGGGCAGGTGGCCATGGCACAAGCCCCCAGCAAGGGATCCCCTCTGGCTCTGGGCAGTGACAGCAGCCCTGAGCAATGGGCTGGCGCACTGGGGTCGGTGCAGTGTCCATCCAACAGTGTCTTGTAATGGCCCAGTGCAGACTGGGATGATGATCCACCCTCACAGCTGGCCCAGGGCAGCTCTGCAGTGCCCTTCCCCACAGCCTGTCTGCACAGAAGCACTGCCTGGGTGCTCTGCATTTCCCTTCCCTCACTCTTGGGTCTCTCCCACACCTCCCAGCTCAGAGCTTTCAGCTGCAAGGAGTTCAAAGCTGGTCTGTCCGTCAGGAGTTGGTCTAATTCTGCCCTGAGCAAACTCTGGATTTGTGTTTATTGCAGAACTTCCTGTGTGTCTAAAACATTCCTTCCAGGGTTCTGCCTTAGGGAAGGGGAACCTCCTTGGTGGCAGCTTGGGCTTGGCACACACTTGAGGAGGATGTCTGTTTTCAATGGGGCAACTCAGGAGTTTTAGATTGCTTCAAAATATAAAAGAAACTGTACCCTCTTTGGCTGTGTACAGCCAGTTCTCTGAGCAAAGCAGGTGCCAGGTGAGTGAGGAGAGACAAAATGGGCTTGGGGAATGTGGAGCAAGGTTGTCCACACTGGGTCAGAGCTCAAGGCACAGCTTCTCTGAGCAGGCCAGAGCTCCTTAGGAGAGTCCCTGCTGGATCAATATCAGTCACTGAATGCTGCAATCACCTCTTGTGTAATAAGAACAGCAATAAAAGACACCCTTTAAAATAGGAATACATACTTCCTAGAAGCTCTTTGAAATATTTCTCCATAACTGAAAAAGGAAACCCTCCTAATGAACTGCACTAGAGCGGAGGGAAATCAAGGCAGAGCCATGGTTTGGCAGGACTTGCTTGATCCTAATGAGCCCTGTGGTGCATTTAGAGCTGAGCCCTGGAACTTCATGGCCTAAGGGGACATTGCACAAACCTTTCCAGGAGTCCAAGTCAGAGGAAACACCCAAAGTGTCTCAAGGCATTAATGGGTCCCACTGAGGTCCCTCTCCAAGACAGCCTCCTCATGGACTCTTTGGAGGAGAGAATTGGTGGCCAGCATAGCACAAAAGCCTCTCAGAGACTCAGTGTGGAAAGGAGAATCCAAAGTAGCTTAAACACCTTGAGTGTCTCAAAGTATTAATGAGCCCCACTGAATGTCAGTACAAAGCTCTCCAGCGACTCCTTAAAGCAGATTATTGGAGGCCATGATTGCACAAAGCTCTCCAAGACTTCAAGGCAAAAGCAAAACCCAAAGTCCTTGGAAAAACCTGCAGTCCCTGGGAGTATTCAGGAGCCCCCAGGGCCATTGCTGAGCAAGGCTCCCCAGGGACTCCTTCCAGCAGATCCTTGAGGCCACTGGGATGTGGGCTAGGGGGGGATGCTGAGGGCAGGACAAGGGGCTGACAGTGCCCAGCCTGGCTGGGGCTGTGCCAGGAGGCCCCAGGGCCTCAGGACAAGGTGTCTCCTCCCAGCCCTTGCTGGCACAGACCCTGCTGTGCCCCAGGGCACCAAGACTTGGCTTCTCTTTGTCCCCACCTGTCATCAGTGCCTCCAGTTCTCTGCTCTGCCTGGGGCCTGGGGACATTTTCTCAGTGGTGTCCCTCAGTGGGATCCAGTAAAAGTCCAAGCAACTTTGGAGTTGGATTCTGACTTGGAGTTCTGGAGAGGTTTCTTCAGCTGCCTCTGAGGGACTGATGTTCAGGGCCTGAGCACAAAACCCCAGAGGGTCATTAAAGTCCTTGTGCTGTGTCTGTGCTGCTGAGCTGGGCCGGGCTCCTGGCACAGAGGCAGCTCCTGGCAAGCAAGAAGAGCTTCAAAAGCACATTTCTCTTGATGAGCAGCTCTTCTGCCAGCCCAGCAGGGCTGGGGCACTGCCTGCAGCCAGCCCGGGCACAGCCCAGAGGCACAGAGAGCTTCAATCAGTCAGGGCTGGGAAGGTGCTGAGATGTGCCTGGGGCAGAATCACTGCCAGCCCTTGGCACAGGAACCTCTGGCTGTAGGACAATGCAGCTGCAGCTCCTGGAGTGATCTCCTAAAGCTGGAACATCCCAATGCCTACAGACCCTGTGAGTACAACTCTGAGTATTTCTGGTGCAGGGGAGGTGAAATGCTCATGAAGCTCTGACATGCTGAGGGGTTCTGATCAGTCATAGAATATTTCCCAGACAAGGATTTTGATAAAAATGAGGAAATTTCCTAAGACTTTGTGTTCAGATTCCTACTACTGGAGAGTGGAACAGAGGGGGGATGAATCCCTACTATTGGAGAGTGGCAATGAGGGGGGATTAATATTAATGGATGATTATGAATTATTAGTTGTGAATTTTGACACGTGACTGAGACATCTGAACTGTTATTTTAGTGACCAGTAGGCTCACAGGAGATCCCTATCATGCCTTCAGCCCCTCTGCCCATGGACAGCACCAGCATCCCATTTGCTGGACTCATCAGGCTCAGTCTGAGCTGTCCTTTCTCCAAGCTGCAAAGAGAACCTGCCCCCAGCCAGTTCCCTGCAAACAGGCAGGGTTCTGTAAAGTCAAGGAGAGTGCACAGAGATTTGGGATCTGTGAGTGCTGGTATGGAGAGATCAGACACACAGAAACACCTGCAGGAGGAAAATCTGCAGGAAGCACAGAGAGGATCAGGGAATGAGAGAAAACAAAACCCAGCAATGCTGTGGCAGGGAGAGTTTAGAGATGTCCACAGGATCCCCTCCAGTGCAGCCCCTCCCTCTGAACAAGCCCCCTCCCTCCTGTCCCCCAGCCAAACCTCTGCCCTCAGGGCCGGGGCTCCAAGGCGTGAAGCCCCTCCTGTGCAGGCAGAGCTGCAGCAGAGCCCTGGGGCAGCTCTGCAGCCCCGGGCCCAGTTCCCTCTGCAGAGCACAGGGCTGGGAGCAGCTGCCCGGCCCTGGGGACTCTGGGAGGGGGCACAGCTGGCTCAGGGTGACGCTGTGCCCAGTGCCCGGCTCTGGGCAATGCTGTCAGTGCAGCCAGGCAAGGAGCTGCATCTCCCTCCATCCAATGCCAGCATAAGGACACTTGGAAGTCTCCCTGAGATTGCAGTCCAAGCTGGGATCTTCAATCCAGGGTGCAAACCTGTCCTGGGGCATCTCTGAATGGTAAGATCCATGGAGAAAGGCAGAGGTGTTCTGGCACTTGTAGTATTGCATTTTATTTAAATGGTATGCTCTGTCTCACCCTTCAAAAATGTATAGTATATTCCAAGCCTGTGGTCCTGCCCTGAACCATCCTGTATCTCTAATCCCACTGGCCCATGTCTGATTCTGCGCCCACTTTCAATCTCCCTCTTAAACCGTGCAAGTGAGACCAGTTGGTCTCTTAGCCTCTCCTCCTCTTTTAGCCCCTTTTTTCTCCCTTCTTGGCCCTTCCCTAGGCTCTCCCTTTCCCTCTCCCCCTCCCTCCCCCTTTCCCCTTCCCCCTCAGTAACCACCATGCCCCCGGGGATGGGACCCCTAATAAACCCTCTTCTAATTAGCACCCTCAAAAGCCATGTTGGGTCTTCTTGCCTGCCTGCTGCTGCCAGTGAACTCACAGCCTAGGGGCCCCTCCGGGGACACCCTGGGGTGCCCCCCTCCTCCCCCCCAAAACAAACTACAGCAGACACTGAAAATGCTGTTGGGTTGGTGGAATGAGCAATGTGAGTCCTTGGCTACAGAAATGGAGCTGGGCTGTGGTGGATCCTTCTGCTCTCAGCACTACCTGGTCACATTTTAGGGGAAACGTGGGAAGGTGATCACCCTCCACCTGAGAAAGGTTAAAGAGCAGAGAAACTCTGACCACATATGAACAACAGACCATCTCCCCTCACTCTCCACTCATCACTTGGCCTCACAGAACTTGTTCTGTTCTCTCTGGGGCGCAGAAATGCTGAGAGTTTCTGATATCCAAGAAAGCCAGCAGAGATATGGGGGAGCTTATGAAGAAATGCCTGGAACTCTTGCACACAAAAGGGCGTCTCTGTGTGTTCCAGAGTGGGGTGTATGGGAAATGGCTTTGATTTTGGTTCCAGGTATCTCCTCTAACCCTTCACTGTGCTTTTCTCCACAAACAGGTCCCCATGTGCAGCCCCAGCAAATGTCCAACAGCAGCTCCATCAGCCACTTCCTCCTGCTGGCAGTGGCAGACACGCGGCAGCTGCAGCTCCTGCACTTCTGCCTCTTGCTGGGCATCTCCCTGGCTGCCCTCCTGGGCAACGGCCTCATCATCAGCGCCGTAGCCTGCGGCCAGCACCTGCACACGCCCATGTTCTTCTTCCTGCTCAACCTGGCCCTCAGCGACCTGGGCTCCGTCTGCACCACTGTGCCCAAAGCCATGCACAATTCCCTCTGGGACACCCGCACCATCTCCTACAAAGGATGTGCTTCTCAGCTCTTTTTTTTGTATTTCTTCCTGTCAGCAGAGTATTTCCTCCTGACCATCATGTGCTATGACCGCTATGTGTCCATCTGCAAACCCCTGCACTACGGGACCCTCCTGGGCAGCAGAGCTTGTGCCCACATGGCAGCAGCTGCCTGGGCCAGTGCCTTTCTCTATTCTCTGCTGCAAACGGCCAATACATTTTCCCCGCCCCTGTGTCATGGCAATGTCCTGTGCCAGTTCTTCTGTGAAATCCCCCAGATCCTCACCCTGCTCAGCCCAAGGCCCTGGAAAAGCAGATTAAAACACCCACCCAGAAAGTACCCTATGATTCCAAGGTCAATCTTTCCTCTAGCACGGGTTTGCTGTCAGAGTCTGTATGGGATTATAAAATCACCAGGAGAAAAGAGCATGAACAAGTTCTGCTTTGGCAGTCCCTCAAGGCTTTGAGGGAGAGGCTTTGTAGTGCTTACTTGTTCACAGGAGCACATAACAAGGGTTGAAACAGTAAAAATAGTCCAAACCCTTTAGAAATTGGAAGGAAAACCTGAGGCACTGGGAGCTAGCAGCTCAGAAACGCGTGGCTTTTGCTCCTCGCTTCTACCTGAGAGCTTCCTGGGCAGGGGCAATTCTTCCAGTTGCATCACTGTGGCCATGGCTAGCAGGGGCAGCGAGCAGATGGATTTAGTTTTTCCTGCCAGCCCCTGAAATGCCAGTTGTCATTTGTGTGCGCTGAGGATTCTGTTTCAGACTCTAAACTTGCGCAGCTGCTCCTTGGGCGCTGCTGGCCCGCAGGCGCAGCGGTGCTGCAGCAGCTGTCCCGCACACAGGGAGGGCTCTGGAGCCTCCCCAGGGCCACCAAGGAGCGGAGGAGGGAACGTGCCAGGGATCTGCTGCAGTACCGTGGAGTTGTGGGGGATCCTTCGGTCTCTTTGATGGGAGAGGGAATGGGGCAGATGGAATCAAGATGGGACAGGGATCAGACAGCCCCACGCCAGGCAGCATTTTCTCCTCTGAGTGCTCCTCTGAGTTGAGCGAGCTAGTGAAGCCTGCAGAGCAAATGAGACCTGGGAGTGAGGGAAAGGCTGGTTGGAAAGGAGTCAGATAAAGCCCATGTGGGCATTTCTCCTGCCAAGGGGCTCCTGGGGAGACAAAGGAGAGAAGAACGATGTTCCATCTCCCAACATTTCCTGGGATATGCTTTTGTGGTTGCCTTGGCAGTGTTAGTGATGTCAGGTTATTGGGAGGACTCTATGATCTTAAAGGCCTTTTCCAATGGAAACAGTTCTGCAATTCTAAACCTCCATTCCTGCTTTGGAGGATACAGTCCCAATTAGACCCATATTTGAGTTTTTAAGGAATTTAGCATCTACCTTTCCTTGAAAGTAATAGGAATTAGGCTTTAAATGCTCTCAAAACATTGAATTCCTTGGTCTTAAGCTGTGTGTTTGAATTGAAGAGCTTTTGTCCACAAAAGTTGGACCATGGGATGAACGCAAGCAATTCAGTTGCAGTGGCACTTGTTTCATCTGCTTTTCTTCTTCCTTTCCCCATGGGTGGCCAATTTGGGAGTATTTGTTTTGTACTTGGAGTTCTGGCTTCGACTTGCTCATGGATGTGCTGTAAAATCTTATATACTGCTTTCTACTAAAAAATGCTTGCAGACTGGTGGGAATTGCTAGAGACAAGGCTTACAAACCAGTCCCCAGTACGATTAGCCCAGTGTCCCTGCTTCAATCCAGGTATGCTTGTATTAAAAAGGAGCAAACTATTCTAACTCACTCACCCCCTCCCTCCCCTTTTATTTGGTAGCTCTTGTAAGGAGTCCTTACCATTCCAACTCTTAGTTATCAAATGCGTGAAGGCACAATACTGCTGTAGCAGAAGCCTGAGTTCAGTGAGAACATGTCCAAAGCACTGGGTCCCAACAGCAGTGGGCACGGTGAGAGACTTGGCTCTGCTGCCATGGCCATCCAGCCATGGGGAGAGCAGCTGCTGGGGCTTCCCCCATTCTGCCAAGAGCAGTCTGCCTCCAGCATGTGGACTGCATGGCCACGATTTGGAAAGAATGTGTAAAATGCATAGTTTGAATGTATTTTGATGGTGTCTGACATCACCTGACTGGAGCAGTTTGGTAGGCAGGACGCCCTGCGGGCAGGGCCATGGCAGGGATGGGTGGCTGGCACTGGCACTGGCAGTGTTATTTTTGCAGACAGGCTCCTGGTACATCTGCAGGGGAAGGCACCAGCAGCTGTATCAGCCCAGCGAGCAGCAGCACTTGGAGGAGACCCTCATCTGCAAAGAGCCCGTCACCCCCTTTGCTTTCTCCCACGGCAGCACAAGATGATTCCACTGCAGGTGAAGGGCTGCTGCAGCCTGGAGACTCCTTCAGCCAGAACTTGCTGCAATCTCGTTCCTGCAGCTGTGCCTGGAGGATGTTGGCCTGCGGAGGTGGTGCCAATGTCCAGGAATGCTGCTTGGCCCAGAGAGGCAGTGTGTGTAAAAAAGCTGCATTCAAAGCACTGACCACGAGACCCCGGAGCCGCTGGCAAGGGCAGCAGCTCTTCTTCATTCCATGCAGGAGAGAGCCCAGCCTTGGAGCCTGTCCCTGGGGACAGGGAAACACTCTGAGTATAGGTTTGAATTTTCAGGGACAGTCCAAATGAGAATTGTTTTGAGGCAGGTGTTGTAATGTTGGGTTTTGGTGTGTCTGCAGGAAAGAAAGCAGGAATAAACCCCTTGCACAACAATGGAGAACTTTGCATGGCCAATTTACACCCTACAGATATGCTGATCATGTCAGCCCACTGAACACTGGGGGCATCTAATGCAGAGATCTTTGAATAGATAAGAGAGATGAGACTTGAAGAATAATTTTGCAGATGCTGAAGAAGGGATCAGACCCACTTGTCCCGTGGGTTAGGCTTAGTTCTGCCAAATCAAGGATGATTAGTTTTATCTGCTCTGTTGGAGAGTATTTTAGAATGACCTGCCAAGTGCTATTTCTATGAAGAAAATTTTGAATTGTCAGGAGCTGCCAGGGTCAGAAATGTTTTGAGGAAGATGATGTTTATGTTGGGTTTAGGTTTCTCTGCAATCAAGAAAGCAGGAAATAAACCCCTGGAACAATGAAGCAGAGCAAAAGTGGAATGTTTGGATGGTCAATTTGTTCCCTAAAGCTATCGGCCAGCTGAATTGTGGGCTCATCTACTGGGGAGTGCAGAGCTGCTTTAACTTCCACTGCCTGGTGCCATTGTTTGTGTCCCAGCACTTTGTTTGATGTGAAGAGAAATTAACCAATTCCCACGCCAACCAGCTGCAACCCAGAACTGAGTGGGAATTCCAGAAATAAAGGACTTGAAAAGTAGCTTTGGAGAGGGTTTACTTCCTAGACAGTGTGAAACCCTCAGGCGTGGCCAGGCTGGGCTTAAGGCTGGCTGCCCTTGGGAAGGGAAGGGAAAGGGATGGAGTTGGGGTGGGGTTTTGCAGCCATGGAAATGAGAGAACCACGGGCTATTGCATCACAAAGGGGCAGCCCCATGGGCTGTTGTGTCACGAAGGGCCAGCCCCACGCTGGGGCTGTGAAGGCTGTGAAGGTTGTGGCTGGCACGGCCGCAGCGGCAGCAGACGCGTCTGGCTCTGCCTCTCTGTGCCGAGCGCTGGCGATCGGCGTCACCCGGCCTTGTTCTGAGGCTGGGCACCAAGCTCCTGTCGCTGGCTACACTGAGAGTGCTCCCAAATTCAAACCCAGATCCTTCTGCCAGGCAGAAGCACGGGTTCAAAGATGGAGTTTACTGGAAAAGGAAAAACCTCTGAAGGAAAAGGTGAGGATAGGAAGGAGCTGAAAGGCAGAAGCCAAATGGAAAAACAATCCCACCATATTTCAGGAAAACTGCTCCATGGTGCTCAGTTCTGGGTCAGAGTAGGTGGCTGACAGATACAGATGATCCTACAAGGATGCCCATGGCATCACAACATTCTGTCATTACTTTACTCTGCTTTCTCCTTTTTGACAGCAGCCAAATCACTCATACTGTCAGCCAGGACAGGGACTGTGGCCACAGCTGAGCACAGATTGGACATGGTCATGAGACGCAAGTCCTGTTGCTTTCCTTGCCATCAATGTCAGGTCTCACTACAGATAAATTTCCCATTCTTCCTCTGCTTGCTGGTCAGGTCCAACCCTGAGGATGGTATTACAGTGCTACAGAAACACCAATAAGGCCTGCCTGTTGCTGACAGGACTTGGTGGTTTACAGAAATAGCAGTCACAGCTGTGTGGGTTTTTCCTGTGGATTCACGGGCCAGACTGAAGAAGGAATATTTTCTCCTCTTCTCATTGGAGCCTTCGCCTTTTCCCTTCAGACTTGCCAGCTCCATACTGTTCATAGGAATTAAATGCAGGCTAGTTCCATGAAAAATGAAGCCAAATAAATTTTCTCTAAAATGAAAAATTATTCCCCTTGAGTGCCACACCCATTAGATATGTTAATGATAAAGGTGGGAATTCACCTAACTCACTTCTTCCCTTGTGCGCATGGCTCAGCCTCACACAGAGGTGAGGGGGTAGAGCTGGGCCAATCTCTGTTGGGAGGAAGGGTCTTGTGGCAGCCCAGAGAGCCTGTGCACATTGCCAGGGAACAGCTGTGCCCTGCATGTGGCCCTGCAATGAGCTGTGCTGCTGCCAGTGCCCCGTGGAGCTGGAGGGCTGCTCAGCTGTGGGGCAGGGAGAGGAGCAGGAGCGTGCTTGTGCAGCTGAGCCATTGCTGGAGAGCACAGGGCTCTGGGCTCCCTGCTGTCCCAGGGCAGCCCAGAGGCCAGGGTGCTCCTGTAGCATCCCTGTGGAAGTAGGTCAGGGTTTTCCCTTGGCCTGCCTCAAGTGTCTGCCAGCAAGAGAATGTAGCCCTGTGCAGCTGTTTAGAAGTTTGCAGGGAATGAGTCCCACGAGATATGGAGCTTCAGATGCTTTGGGTTTGCATTTTGGTTTCTCTTATATTTTGTGTCTCCACTTTGCAGGCCTGTCTGGCTACCCGCTTGCCAAGAGGTTTTCCCTGGCAAGTCCCTCTATGCTCTTTCCCTCCAAGCCATTGCCTCCCATCCAGAAGAGCTCTCCTTCTACCAAGCCAAGCCTGATATGCAGCGGAGAGCAGGAGAATGGGAAAGATGGCATTGGCTATGCTGAGAACATGAGAAAAGAAGAGGAGCTGAGTTCAGAGGGACAAGGACATAAGGTAAGGAGACCAAGCTAAGTGCAGTGTGGTCAATTTCCAGTTTCTATGCTGTCAGCAGAGCTCTCAGACCTTTTCCCTGGCTGGAACTGTCCCTCTCACTGAAGCTGAACAGGTCTTGATTTGGTTCTTTAGCTGGCCCAGAAATGATGGGATAGAAACAAAGGGTGTGCATCTGCCCCTGCTGCCTCCATTCCCATTCCTGGCCATGGCATGGGGGCCCTGGAGGAACTTGGGCAGGCAGAGACCTTGCAGAGAGCAGCAGGGCAGGGAGCTCTGCTGAACATCCTAAATGCCAGTGAGGCTGAGATGGTGGATGTGTGGGGGCTGGAGAGCAGTGAGCATCCTGCAAGCTCAGCAGCAGCATCTGGGCTCAAAGGCTGCTGGGGAAGTGTAGGAGGGAAGGGCAGCAGCAGAAGAAATGAGGGGCTTGAGAAGAGCAGGTTTTGGCCTCCTGCAGAATGGCTTTGTGGGGACATGACTGGAGATCAGCACTGGCTGTGAGGTACCTTAGAGGCAGGGAGTTATAAAGCCTCTCCCATGACATCCAAAATGCCCGTGGAGGCAGTGACACCTCAGAACACCTTGATGTCAAATATGTGAATGCCAGCTGGGAATGAAGCCACTTTTGGAAAAGAGTGAGCACAATGGGAGAGGTGCCAAATATGTGCCATGGTCTCTCCCTCATCATCTCCCTTTCCATTCCCCATCCTAGGCCAAGCTGCTCCATCAGTTTGCCTTGTCTTTTCCTGCCAGGACACAGTTAAATGCATTCCTGAATGTCTTGAGGCATGAATGGGGACAAGGCTGCATGCTTGATCTGAGCACTGTGTTCTACTCTTTGCAGGCTTCCTTGCTGTGTTCCAGTGGAGGGGATATGAAGAAGGGGTCATTGGGACCACCTCTGATCCCCCCCATAGGCAAGGCAGTAAGTCCCTCTCTTGGCAGTGCTGTGGGCTCTCTGCAAAGCTCTCTGCAGCTGGAATTCCAGGAGTCCCAGGAGATGAGGTAAGCCAAGGTGTCTGCTGCTGCTGCAGTGTGCTGTTCACCTGTGTGTTCCCATCCCAAAGTGTGGTTATTTTGCACAGCCAGGTGTCCCATGTATTTAGGCAAACCTCTGTGTATTCCCCATTTTGCCGATCTATGATGACCCAGCACAATGTCAAAGCCAGCACCAATGTGCCAAGAGCAGAGGTGGTGGTGGGGAAGAGGAGGCAGGGCTTCAAAGCACCTCAGGATTGGTCCTCTGCTGGACTTGGCTATTGATTCCCTTTGTAATGGTTGTGCTCTTTTTTGGGAAGTGAATTGCTTGGGTCTGGGTCCTGCAGATATTTGAATGCTGTCATTCTTGACTGTTAACTTCTGCACCCATGAGATTATGTATGGGCCAATACTGGCTACTGGAGAGGGGTCTGCAAATTCAGGTGCTGCTTCTGTAAACATCAGGAATAATTTCTCTGTGCCTGGGCCTCCACTGTGAAATGAGATGCCAGAGAAGTTTTGGGGTATAGATGTATAATCTGATCAATGTTTAATATTTTGATCTGGGCTTAAGATCAAAGCGGGCAAGGTGGTAGACAAGAGTTACAGGACCGTACCTGATGGAAAGATATTGGCTTGGATATGGGAGAGAAAATGTAGCTGTCAAGCTTATCCGAGTGATAACAATAAAGAAGGAGACACAGAAGTATCATTTGAATTGGACATCTTTGGGAGGGCTTTTAAAGTGCAATCTGAATATCCTCCCCTAGCAGCTGAGTTGGAAAAAGCCTTTTTGTTCTTGAAAGAGCCAGGAGGTGTCATAGCATTCTCCGGAGACAGCAGTGCTCTGACCACATGTAGCATGAGACTGTCACCAGGTTAAGGCACGAGCAGGCAAAGTCAAGCTTTGGCACCTGTACAAAAGTAGCTGCCCTCCATACAGTCTCGTGTCTCAGCTGAGCAGCTCTTGCTGCTTCAGTGTGGCTGTAGGAACCACTTGGCTCCAAAAGGAGAGACAGCAGAATTGGGGAGTTAGGATGCAAGTTGAGGAATGACTGATGGTGGTGAGGAAGAGGAGGCAGGGCTTCAAAGCACCTCAAGATGAGTCTTCTGCTGGACTTGGCTATTGTTTCACAGAGAGCTTTGCCAGCTCTCTGTGACTCCCGCAATGGAAAGCTTAAGGAAAATTAATCAGCTTTGCATCCTGGTGTGTTTCTGTGCTGCATTTCCTCATTCATCAGAGTGCCCATGCTAAGAATGTTTACATCCTTTCATGGTACAGCCATTCCCTCCCTTCTCTTTCTACCTCCTCACGTGTTCATTGTCCTCCATTTTCTCCAGGTCAGGATGCAGCAGCAGAAGCAAGGAGGAGAACTCTGAACATGCAGGTAGGTACAGGGCATGTCTGTCCTAAAATGACCATTTTGGTCTTGACTCAGAGGTGACATTTGGAATGCTTGGTTAAAACCCATTCTTTTTTTAATTTCTTTAAATGCATTTCAGTTTTTTGATGGGCTCAGTGGACTCTCCCAGAGCCCAGTCACTGGGAGTGTTCTCTGGTGGTGCAGTGAAAATTCCTCCACTTTGCAGGCATGACTAGGTTCATTTTCTCCAAGTCTTTCCGGCCATGTCCCTCTTCGCTCCTTCCCTCAAAGCCATTACCTCCCATCAGGATCAGCTCTCCTTCTTCTAACAATAATAAAATGTACAGCATGGAGAAAGAGAACAAGGACATTGGCACTGGCTATGATAATGACAGTAGAAAACACCAGGAGCAGAGTTCAGAAGAAAAATGTTATAAGGTAAGGAGACCAAACTACGTCCTGTGCAGTAGATTTTCAGTTTATGTGATGGAGGCAGAGATTGGAGATCTTTCCCTGTGGTGTGACCTCAGGGAAGCAGCTGAGCCAAAGAAGAGCTCAGCTGGACACTGTGCTTCAGGCTGTCTCTGCAGTGGCTGTGGAGTGCAGACTTCATATCCTCAGCATGTGTCAATAACAGGAGAGGTCTTTGAATGGTTTCTGGGCTCTGTTGTGGTTCCTCCTCTGTCTCATGGCTGAGAAAACACCAGCAGCAGCTAAAGTTGAGCAGCTAAAGTTGTCCAATCTGGACAAGCTGTCCTTCTAGATTTAGTAACCTATGGGTATCTGTGAGCCATGTCTATGTCTTGGTGGTGTTTTTTCTCAGCTGTGTCTGGTTGGGATGGAAAAAGGTCTTTGCTGGAGCAGGCAGTCCTGCAAAGTCAGTTCCAGGTTGTCTCAGCTTTTGACTTGTACAGCCATGCCCTCTGCACAGTTGTCTCTGCTGCTATTTCTAGACATCATCAGCTTCTGGGCAGCTGTGTGCTGTGGCATGGCTTTGTCCAGAGGGAAGGGATGGGAGGTGGCCGTGGGGAGAGCAGCCCAGAGCCCAGGCACACAATTGCCTTGGCAGCAGGGCCAGGAGCTGCAGTTGTTTTGGGTTTGCCATGGGGTGCAGAGGAGGCAGATGAACAAGAGTTTTGGTAGACAAAATGTCCAATCAAAGGCTTGGGTACTTGATTTCAGCCTTGCTGAGAAAGGGCCTAGTGTCTCCGTGACAGGAACTGTCCCTCTCACTGAAGCTGAACAGGTCTTGATTTGGTTCTTTAGCTGGCCCAGAAATGATGGGATACAAACAAAGAGTGTGCATCTGCCCCTGCTGCCTCCATTCCCATTCCTGGCCATGGCATGGGGGCCCTGGAGGAACTTGGGCAGGCAGAGACCTTGCAGAGAGCAGCAGGGCAGGGAGCTCTGCTGAACATCCTAAATGCCAGTGAGGCTGAGATGGTGGATGTGTGGGGGCTGGAGAGCAGCGAGCATCCTGAGAGCTCAGCAGCAGCGTCTGGGCTCAAAGGCTGCTGGGGAAGTGTAGGAGGGAAGGGCAGCAGCAGAAGAAATGAGGGGCTTGAGAAGAGCAGGTTTTGGCCTCCTGCAGAATGGCTTTGTGGGGACATGACTGGAGATCAGCACTGGCTGTGAGGTACCTTAGGGGCAGGGAGAGAATAGTGATCTAAACCCATTCCCAGGACACCCCATCCTCCAGGTGGAGGCAGTGGCACCTCAGAACATTTTGATGTCAAATATGTGAATGCCAGCTGGGAATGCAGAAAACTGAGCACAACGGGAGAGTTGCCAAATGTGTGCCCTGGGATCTCCCTCACCACTTTCCTTTCCTAGGTCAACATTCCCCATCCTGGGCCAAGCTGCTCCATCAGTTTTCCTTGACTTTTCCTGCCACGTCCCAGTTAAATGCATTCCTAAATGTCTTGAGGCATGAATGGGGACAAGGCTGCATGCTTGATCTGAGCACTGTGTTCTACTCTTTGCAGGCTTCCTTGCTGTATTCCAGTGGAGGGGATATGAAGAAGGGGTTATTGGGACCACCTCTGATCCCCCCCATAGGCAAGGCAGTAAGTCCCTCTCTTGGCAGTGCTGCGGGCTCTCTGCAATGCTCTCCACAGCTGGAATCCCAGGAGTCCCAGGAGATGAGGTAAGCCAAGGTGTCTGCTGCTGCTGCAGTGTGCTGTTCACCTGTGTGTTCCCATCCCAAAGTGTGGTTATTTTGCACAGCCAGGTGTCCCATGTATTTAGGCATTTTGCCGATCTATGATGACCCAGCACAATGTCAAAGCCAGCACCAATGTGCCAAGAGCAGAGGTGGTGGTGGGGAAGAGGAGGCAGGGCTTCAAAGCACCTCAAGATGGGTCCTCTGCTGGACTTGGTTATTGTTTCACACAGAGCTTGGCCAGCTCTCTGTGATTCCCGCAATGGAAAGCTTAAGGACAATTAATCATTTTTGCATCCTGGTGTGTTTCTGTGCTGCATTTCCTCCTTCATCAGAGTGCCCATCTTATGGCGGTTTTCCTTCTTTCATGGTACAGCCATTCCCTCCTTTCTCTTTCTACTTCCTCACATGTTCATTGTCCTCCATTTTCTGCAGGCCAAGATCCAGCAGCAGAAGCAAGGAGGAGAACTCTGAACATGCAGGTAGGTACAGGGCATGTCTGTCCTAAAATGACCATTGTGGTCTTGACTCAGAGGTGACATTTGGAAAGCTTGATTAAAACTCATTCTTTTTAAAATTGCTTTAAATGCATTCAATTGCTTGACGGGCTCAGTGGACTCTCCCAGAGTCCAGTCACTGGGAATGTTCTCTGGCAGTGCAGTGAAAATTCCTGCAGTCTGAAGTGTTGAGTGGCAGGAGCTGGAGTGGTACCTTGTGGCCCTGGAAATGCAGTGCAGGAAAAGGAAATATTCCTCTCCATTCTGCACATGCCTTTTATCTCCCTGCAGCCTTCCTAATGTCACAATTAGTAAGGAAAACAAGGCATTTAGCACAAAATGAGAAATGTTCCCACTTCTTCCTCCTGCTTTTGTAGCAGAAAACCTTTCCTTGGGGCACTTTCTGAGCTGAACCCTTTGAGATGTGATGGACATTAATGGACATTGCCTGGTTTTGTATTGGCAGAAATAGAGAAACCTCCTCTGACAGAATGTCCCTATAAATTTTCCTGTCAGGGAGAAGGAGCCTTCCAAATGGATGCATGCTATGCAGGGTCTGAGTTTGTCATCCTGTGACAGCACGAGCCCAAAGCCACCTATGGCAGGTTCACCATGACAAATCTCTTCCCCGGCTCTCTCTGCCTGTCAGTGTTGCAGGCTGAGGCTGGGGGAGGAGATGCCTTCTGCCTTGTCCTCCCTCCCTGCCTTGCCTGATCCCTGACAAGTGGAATTGTGCCAGACAAAATGCGGTCTCTGGTGCATCTGGCTCAGCCAATGCTTTCAAGTTGAAAGCCCCAATGACGCTGTTGTTGTTCCTCTGCCATCTCTGGCTGTGTCATGATGGGACAGATGAGACTTGAAGAAATAATTCTGCTGATGCAGAAGAAGAGATCAGATTACCTGGTCCCTTTGCTCCGGGTTGGTTCTGGCAAATCCTGGGTACAGCCCCTTTGGAATGACTCCTTAATTGCTGATGTGCAGCTGGAATGCTTAATGCAGCTAGGGAGAAGTATTGCTCAGTAAGGAAGGTGACATTTTTTCTGGACTCATTCTGGACTAGAAATGACCTATATCATTAATCCTTAGCTGTCTCACTTTTATTACTGACTGAAGCATTCTACAGGGTGAATGAATCCCATTTTATGACAGGGATTCCTCTCAAACTGCTTGGCTGCTGTATGAATTTACCCTCTGTGAAGGCATGTAAAGAATTAGTTCTCTTAGCTCTAACAGCTCTGTTGGAGAGTATTTCAGAATGAGCTCCATTGTTCTTCTTGCAATTAGAAAATCAGCCTTTAATCAGGCTGGCCCAAAATTGGCCCAGTCTCATACAGTTCAGAAGGAAACCCTTGGGGAAAATGAATTATCTGGTGCCAAGAACACAGTTCTTGTTTGGGTAACACTCCTGCAATGCTAAGTTTTTCTTTGCATGTCCTCTAAAATATTCCAACAAAGAGAAGAAAATGTTGCTCTAAATGCATCCAGGTATTAGAACCTGGGACTTTTAGTAACCAAAAGAAGATGCTTACTAATATCAGCATGAATAAGAGCAGATAAGAATTGCTGTCAAGAGCAATCTCCATCTCTACCCATCTCTGTCAGACACAGAGGCTCTCCAGCATCCAGGGGCTGGGGCCTTCATCATGCAGCAGGTTTCAGTCTGCTGGCCAGCAGAGTAATGTCATGTCTGCTGCCAGTAGCCCATCCCTTGGGAGAGGCTCTAGGCATTGTACCTTGCTGCTCTCAGTCACAGTCTCTGTGTCTTCTGAGGGCTCTGCAATCTGGAACCTGTCTTGCCTGTTGCCCAGCATTGTGGTTTTGGGGGCTTGACATCTGCCAGAGATTTACACAAACCTTTGCTTTCATTTCCAGGCCTCCCACTGAGCCGGGCCAAGGAGATGGATCATCACACTGATCCTGGTCTTACGCGTGACACAGACCTGAGGGAAGGTTTTGGAAAGGTAAGGGAGAAGGACAGGGATGAGCAGAATTCCTTTCCAGTGGCGGTTTAGTGCTTGGCCCAAAATGTCACTAAAAATCATAATCATCCTCTCCTGGGCAATGTGGATTCTCTTGGGAATATATTTGACAACTAGAGAGCAATTGCTTGGCTGTTTGCAGTGGTGTCAAGGTGCCTGGTTTGGAGATGGTGCTAAGGTCATGTCAGAAGCATTCTTTATGTGCAAAGGCTGTTTTAGAGAAGTTCTGAATGACAGAATATGTGGAAGGGGCTAACAGCGGGCCTGTTAGCTAAAGGAGCAAGAAGAAGCTGAGAAGAAAGAAGAAGCTGATAAGGACCTCTCTCCAAGGCTGTAACCAAGGAGACCAAGAGAATTGAGGGACTGAAGAAAGATAAGAACTTCGCAGCTGCATGAAGTATATTTAGAAAGTTAGTTAAGTCACTGTAACTTTTCACCAATGGTGTTATGTTGATTTATTGTATCCAATAGTTAGGGTAGAAGAAGCATAAACAATTAAAAAGTGTATAAAAGGTCAGCCATGTTCAATAATAAAGTGTTGCCATCTGAAACTGCTTGTGGTCCCTGCTTTGTGTCGTGACCGCCTCGACAACGACATTTGGTGATCCCTGACGTGATACAAGACCCTTAACAAGATACTCGGGATCCTAGCAATTGGCAACCGTGACCCACTGGGACGTAGTGGGGGAGGCGGCGTTGGTGTAGCTGAGAGTGGCCGGTGAAAGCCACAGGGAGGTCTGGACCTGATTTTCTCCTATCAAGACACCTGGAATTAGGTGAGCCACCAACTAGCGATAATGGGAAATAATTTATCTAAAGAGGAAGAAAGTGTTTTGGCTACATGGAAAGTTTTGTTAAGAAATAAGGGAATCTTTACTTCAGACTATGCCCTTCAAAGTTTATTGCTGTGGGCTAAATCACAGGGTTTTGGCACGGACCCTGGTACAGCATATAGTGTTAAGGCATGGAAAAAAGTCGGGGACAGACTATGGGAAGTTATCCGAGCGGGAGATAAAAGTGTTGTCGATCTAGCTGTTACATGGGGATCGCTCTTTGAGGCATTGAAACAATGGAAAACAGAGCAGAAACAAGCAGAGCGGGATGTGGACGAAGAATCGGGGTTGACAATAGAAACTGACGGGGGGGATGAGGCAGACGGGGCCTCTGATGGGGAACTTGCTGAAACCATCCTTGAAGAAGGTGCAGGTGCCATGGAAGTTACCAGGCAGGATGCCAAAACTTCTGGGAAAGCTGCCAAAGCTTCTGGGAGAACTGCCAAAACTTCTGGGCAAACCGCTGTGGCACCTCCTTATCAGACTCCTAAACCTCTGTATCTCACACCTGCGCAGCAGCTCGCGATGGTGCCTGTATACGATACACCGCTACGCCAGCTAGCTGAACTGTCTTTAGCAGAGAGAGAAACCCAGCCATCTGCCCCCCCGCTTCCCTCTGCTCTAGTCCAGCCATCTGCCCCCCCGCTTCGCTTTCAACTGCATGAACAGTCTGCAAGGTCGTATCCTCCGTTACCTAGCAGTGACAGCGAATCAAGTGACGAGTCACCCGCAGTAACACCTGAGTTGGGGCAAGGAACTGTTGTCAGTTTACCTTTTAATAGCTCTAGCCCTACTGCCCCATGGACTTTGCCTCCATGTCAAGTAACTGTGCTTCCTCGACATCCTCAGGAGTTTTGGGAATTTGTTAGAAAAAAAGCAGTTGAAGAAAATAATTGGGACATAATAGAAAGATTAGGTCCTCCAAAAGTACCTCAGGAGAAGAGTGCTGATGTAATTGCTGCCTGTACTAACCCTATGGCTTTTCCAGTTTTTAAAACAGCTCCTGGAACAAGGCAGGATGACAGTCATCATGTCTTTGCCTAGAGTTGTACAAGATCTCCAGTCGAAGGTGGCTCAGTATGGTATTAATTCCTCTGAGGTAATGCAATTAATATGTGTAATCAATAGATACCTCTGTTAGTGTCCAATTGTTTATTTTGAGAGACCATGAAATACCATGTGGAATACTGTGTCAATGGAGTGATAATTGGGAAGATCAACTGCATATTTTGGAATGGATATTTTTGTCTTTCAGATCTCGGAAAACAGCTCCAGGACTTTATGAGCTTTTTGCAGATATTATCATCAAAGGCCGCAGGCGTTGTCATGAAATTTTGAGACACGACCCTGTGACCATTGTGATACCTGTGCAACAGTGGTATTTTGAATGGTGCTTTCAAAATAATCATGAATTGCAGTCTGCCTTATCTTGTTTTACAGGCCAAATAAAATACCATTTACCTTCTCATCCAATTTTAAAACTGACCAAGGAGATTCCTTTTGAAGGAAAACAAATTTGTTCTCCTGTTCCAGTGAAAGGTATAACGGTTTTCACGGATGGATCCGGGAAAACCGGAAAAGCAGCTGTAGCTTGGAAAAAGGATGACCACTGGGAATATGAGACAATGATTCAGCAGGGATCTCCTCAATTGGTTGAACTCTGTGCTGTTCTTTTAGCTTTCACTTTATTTCCTGATTCTCTAAATATAGTCACTGATTCTATCTATGTTGCCAATTTGGTTAAGCAGTTAGATCAAGCAGTGTTGTATAATATCCAAGAGAAACCATTGTTTACCATGTTAGTGAAGTTATGGACAGTCATTGGTGCTCGAAAACATCCTTACTTTATCATGCATGTTCGCAGCCACACATCGTTACCAGGATTTTTTGTTGAAGGCAATGCCTATGTAGATTCTCTAGTAGCTGCTGCTGCAATCAAAACCATACCTAATGTGTTGCAGCAGGCAATTTTGTCTCATCAATTTTTTCATCAAAGTGCTCGAGCTTTACAGCAGCAATTTAAATTGTCTCCTGGTGAAGCGAGATCAATTCTTTCTTCCTGTCCTGACTGTCACATGACTCATGTCACTCAGTATTATGGTACCAACCCTAGGGGTCTTTCCGCTTTAGAGGAATGGCAGACGGATGTTACGAAGATGCCAGAATTTGGTCGCTTTAAGTATGTTCATGTTACGGTTGATACCTTTTCTCATGCAATGATTGCTTCAGCATTCACAGGAGAAAAAACTCGTGATGCTATTCGTCATTTTTATCATGCTTTTTCTGTTCTAGGTGTTCCATGTCACATAAAAACAGATAATGGCCCAGCATATGTTTCGCAGAAAATGCAAGCATTCTTTCGTGCCTGGGGCATTGAACATTCAACAGGTATTCCACATGTCCCCACGGGCCAAGCAATTATTGAAAGAGCTCACGGTCTTCTTAAACGTCAGGTTCAAAAACAAAAAGGGGGAATGCAACAGGAATCACCTCAAGTGAGATTAGATAAAGCTGTTTATGTGTTAAACTTTTTGCGTCCCCTACCTGACTCACAGTTATCTCCAATTTTTTACCATTTTTCTTCTTTGAATGCTAAGCAACCAGATCTCTGTAGAAATGTTAAGGTATGGGTCAAGGATTTAATTACTGGCATGTGGTCTGGCCCAGTGGAATTAATAACCTGGGGAAGAGGTTATGCTTGTGTTTTAACAGATAATGGTCCTCGATGGGTTCCTGCTCGCTGTGTCAAACCTTATCTGGAGCGAGCAGGCAGGGACAAGACGGATGGCTCTGCAGCTGAAGCAGAACGTGTGGATGACACTGGCTAAGGCTATATCTAGATATATAAATCAGGATATGTATTTCATTGCTCTTCATGTGCTTTCATAGTAATTAAAGGGTGTAGTTTTGGTTTAGGCTGACCGAGACAATGCAGGGTTTTGGAACCTTTGTTCTAGTATTCCTGCAGCTCCTTTTGAGCACTTTGGGGTGGTTATAGTTCACGGCTTTATGGGATAAAGTAGTTAGGAAATTTTAAAGCACCTATAGATGGATGAAAGACAGGAATGATTGTATTAAGAATGGGAATGTTGATTTTGTTGATGGTTGTGATTGTTGTTTTGGGTTTCCCCTCTCTGCTTGGATTTTTGCAAAGGGCCCTGCAAAAATCCATAGCAGCTGTGTTTAAAAACAAAAAGGGGGAATTGTGGAAGGGGCTAACAGCGGGCCTGTTAGCTAAAGGAGCAAGAAGAAGCTGAGAAGAAAGAAGAAGCTGATAAGGACCTCTCTCCAAGGCTGTAACCAAGGAGACCAAGAGAATTGAGGGACTGAAGAAAGATAAGAACTTCGCAGCTGCATGAAGTATATTTAGAAAGTTAGTTAAGTCACTGTAACTTTTCACCAATGGTGTTATGTTGATTTATTGTATCCAATAGTTAGGGTAGAAGAAGCATAAACAATTAAAAAGTGTATAAAAGGTCAGCCATGTTCAATAATAAAGTGTTGCCATCTGAAACTGCTTGTGGTCCCTGCTTTGTGTCGTGACCGCCTCGACAACGACAAGAATAAGCTACACATCAGTGAATGTAAGCAAAGTGCATCCTCGGAAGCAGAGAAGCAAAGATTCTAATGTTGTGTGTAAGCAAGGCTGCAAAAGAAAATGGGAGAGTTTGATTTTTCCTGGTTACCTTTCTGGCTGTATGTCACAGCCCTCTCATTCTCAAGTTTTCTGCTCATTAACAGCAGTGTTTCTGCAGCTTGTTTTCATATGACTCCCCATTTTGGTCTCCTGATGTCAGAGACCAAGTCCTTCAGAGTCCTTTAGAGCTGAGTCCTTCAGAAGCCAGGAAGTGAGAAACAGCTACAATTCCTGGCCATGAGTGTTAAGCAACAGCTAATTACCCCTCCTTGCTGGATATTGCGCATGGTTTTTATTCTCCTGCCATGGCCTGTAGGAACTGAACTGCCTGCTCACTGGCCGTGTCAGCTCTTCCTCTGTCTTGGAGCACTCCTATGACCTTCATGCTTCAAGCAGGGCTTCCTGACATAGGCTGCAGTTTGAGCAGTGTAAGGTTGTGGCACAGAAATGTTCCACCTGGCTGTTTGTAATTGCCAAGGTGAGGACGGGAGACATTCCTCTGAAACTTTTGGAATGTCTATGGAGCTGCATTGAAACCTATGGCACTCTGTGGACTCTGGACTCTGTGCTCCTGAGGAGATGTGTCTGGTTTGTGTGTCTCTCCTCACAGTCTATGATGCATTTCCATTGCACCTAGATCCGTGCTGCATTGTGCATGTTGGCTCAAAAGAACTTAGAGCGGAAGGATGCAGAGCTTTTGGAGAGAGAGATGAAGAAAAGGAGGCAAAGGAAAACATCCTTGCAGCCCATTCTGGAGACAGTTGAGCCCGGGGATGAAGCTGAAGCAAGTAAGTGGTGGCTACACTTGTGGTGGTCCTTTTTGACCACTTGCTTGCCCTTTGCAGTGTTGCAGTCAGACTGGGGGACTGTTCCACTTGCATTTGAGTGGAAGCTTGCTTGGGATTTAATTCTGTTTCTGAAAGAAAAATACAGGAGCATGAAGTGTCTTGCCCATGGCCTCAGTGAGTCAGTAACAGAATATCAGTTTCCCCCCTTCACCTCGAAAGTCTTTCAGAGTAGAAAATTCTGTCTTGCAAAGCACACTGGAACTTCAGTCTCTGTCCTGGAGAGCAGTCTTCAGGCAAGGTGAGTCCAAAAGAATGCTTTTCAACCAGGGTGCAACCTGGAAGAAACAAAATGCAACTCCTTCTCATGAAAACACCAGAGATCCTTCTCCTGCCACTCCCTGCTGAGGAGCTGGTGCTGTAGAGCTGTGCTGAAGCCCCCAGGCAGTGCTTCTGCTGTAGCCCCGGGAGCAAGCAGCGTTCCCGACTGAATCCCGGCCCAGGGGCTCTGCCTGCAGGGCTGTGAGCGCTGCCCGAGGGCGGCAGCAGGGCCCTCAGGAGGCAGCACTCAGCCCCAGGGCAGCACGCAAGGTTATCTGCACTTTCTCTGGTAACTTCCCCTGCCAGCCTCTGGAACAGGAAAACAAAAACAAAGCAGTACTGGGTTTCCTTGTTTCTTAGGGGAAGCATTGCTGCAATTTGGTTTGAAGCTAGAAGAGAGTAGATTTAAAGTAGATATTAGAGATATTTTTTTTAAAGGAAGGGGATTAAAAGCTGGAAGGGTTTGCCCAGAGAAGCTGTTGTTGGTCCATCCTTGAAGGTGTTCAAGGCCAGCTTACATGGGGCCCTGGGGAACCGGATCAGGATGAAGATGTCCCTGCTCACAGGTGTTGGACTAGATAGTGCCTAAAGGTGCCTTCCAACCCAAACTTCTAGGAATCTGTGATTCTTTTTCCCATATTAGTGTGCCATTGTTATATGTGAAGTTCTTTGGGATAACAAAGAGATGTTACCCAGCTCTGGCAAGTTTTCTCGCCCTTTCCATCATTACCTTATCTAGTGCCTTGCACTTAGAAGCTCCTCTTTGGTCCCTGCAGGCTTTAGCCTACCACCTGTTGATGGCACAGCTTCTAGAGTGCAGAGAAAACACCCTGGTAGTGCCTTGAAGAAGAAGGTCTTGAAGAAGCAGGACAATGTGTCCTTACTGCCCAATAGGCCCATCATCCATGGGGATGGCAGCTTCCCACGCAGCTCCTCAGGTAAGCCTGCTCCATGGCAGCTTTCTCCACACAGGGTTTCCCTTGCACAAGGAGTACAAACTGCCTCCTGCCTCAGCCAGCACATCTGGGATCTTGGGTCCATAGTCTGTCCTGAGAATGAACAGCAAATCTACTTTTGAGTTACTCCAGCTTGGGAGTGCTGGAGCAGTGGTTCTTAGAGCTCTGTTGGAAAGTTGAGCTGAATCAAGTAGTGTAAAGGCCTGAGCTCTGGCTTTTGCCCATCCTGATAGTCCAAACTACAGCACTGGTGCCAGGAGGCAGCACTGGTGGCTGCAGGGTGAGCTGCAGGGCAGTCTGCCAGGGTGTGCTCACCGTGCACCTGCGAGAACCACCACCATCAGTTGCTCACTCACCATCTGGCCCTCTGCCTGTGCTGCTGTCCAGTTCTGCAGCCAGCTTTTCTGCTATCCCAGCAAGGGCTGTCTCTGCAGGGCAGTCAGCAGCTTGGTGCAGTCGTGCTGCTGCTGCTCCCAGAAGTGCCTGAAGGCTCCTCGCTGCTGCCATCCCACAGCCTGCAGTGCCAAGAGGGAACAAGCAGTGCCTCCTGTGTCACCCAGCAAATACAGCAGCCATGTGCAGCCGATGACACCAGGAGGGGCTGCCTGCTGCTCCCAGGCTGTTTGCTGCCTGCAGGAAATACACAGCAGATAGTCCCTAGTGGCTCCTGTCTCTCCTTTGTGGGCAGCCTGCCTGTGCTGTGATCCCAAGCAGGGTGAGATAAGAAGATGGCAGCTAGGAGTAATACTTCAATGCTCTTTTCTAGTGATGCTACTTCCATGCCCAGAATTGACCAGAACTAGCCTGAGGTGGCTCTCCATTCATACTGAATCCAGATGTGTATGTCTACAGACTTCTGCAGTGACATCACTGGTGTCAGTGGCTGGGGTACCTCAGTGACATCCAGATTAGCTCCTGTCTGAATATTTCTCTTGTTATGGTTCCTCCATACTTGGTGAGAATATGCAAGGTAGCACAAAAACCCTATAAAGTCTAGGGCAGTTCATCAAGATTCTGTGCAATATTTATACTCCATCATTGTAGACAGCTGAAATGTTTTCATCTACACATTAGAAAATGAGCTTTTTAGTGCACAACATGAAATTTTTGATTGGCAGTGCTTTTGATGACAAATGGGTTTCCTAAGAAATGCATTTATCATCTGATTTTCTTCATACCCTGTAATTTTTTTTCCTTACCATAAAATTTAATTAAGGCAAACCCAGGTCAACTGATCAACAAGAGAGTGTGTCTGCCAACAATGTGGATCTGTATTTGCATATTTTTATCCTCAGAGTGCATTTGGAAACCTTTTTAATCAACTGTCTAGTCTGGAAATTACATTTTTCCACAAGAGAAAGCTTAGAACCTACTGAGTTTGCAAACACATCCATTAGATGACCAATTTCACCTCAGCATCTTTGAAATACAGGCAGTGTGCACCTCTGAAAGAGTACAGATTGATGATGTTTGGAAAGAACAACATCCATAAAGTACTCCCTTCCCAATAGTAGGGATACTAAAATGTATGTGCACTCAGCTGCCTGCTGTCTAGAATATTTGCAGTCCGTGGGAACAGAGGCGCTGTCAGGTGGGAAGGGTCAGGTATGGCTGTTCCCTGGTAGCTGCTCCGTGAGGATTGAGCCGGGCCCAGCAGGGCTGGCCTGTTCAGGCTTGGCTTGGTGCTGTCTCCAGGCAGCTGCAGGTCTCTCCTCAGGGAGCTGCAGAGTGCCCCTGTCCTCAGGGCTGGGGAAATCAGGGTGCTGAGACAAGAGGGGCACTGAGGGGTTCCCTCCTGGGCAGCGAGTGCTGCTGCTCAGCGCTGTCTGGCAGGGAGCGGGAGCTCTGCGGCCGCAGGAACCTGCCGCTGGCCGTGGCACCTGTGGCCCTGGGGAGCTGGGGCTGCGGGGCAATTGTCAGGTTTAGCCTGGAGCTGTGCCCAGCTGGGGGGCTGGGAGAAAGCAAGGAGCCCCAGGAGCCAGAGAGCAGGGAAGTCTCTGAGCCAGTGCCAGCTGGCACCACAGGGAACCCTGGCTGGGAGATGGGGCTGCAGGCCGCTCCATGGCGGGGTGCCTTGCCCGGGCCGCAGCGCCCATGGCCGACCCTCTCCTTGCAGTGACCTCGCAGACGGCCACTGGTGCCCAGCGCCGAGAGGAGCCGCTCCGTGGGCATGGGTAGAAGGACAGAGTCTCTCCAGACCCACAACACTCCTTGCTGGAGGCACTCTCCTTGCTCAGCAGCGATGACTGGTAAGAAAGGCCTTGTTCACTCTGTGTCCCTCTTGGCATTAAGGTAGGTTAGAATTGTGTCTTGCTAGTGCCTCTGAGCCCCTGAGAGCCCAGAGTGGACAAAGGGCACTCCAGAACAGTGAGAGGATAAAGATTTGAGAGCAGCCTTTTCTTGGCCTTGCTCTGCAGCACTGCTCCAGCTGCAGCAGCTCCGTGCTGTTTCCTCGCTTTGCCTGTTGTTCCATGGAGCTGCAAAGGAAACCTTGAGGGGATGGAAGAAGTTTTGAGTGTAGAGATTTGGGTGCCTTGGGCCACTGGCCCAGTGGGACTGAGTGAGATTCCTCTCTGCCCCCACTGCTGACAGCAATGGCAGGTGACAGCGTCTCCCTGTGACCTCCTGCATGGGAGTCCCAGAAGCAGCTCCAGGGAGTTCCTCCAGGGACTTGTGCTGTCCAGTCCCTCAGCCTGTCATTACTCCTGAAGGGCTCATGGCAGAAGAGAAGGAAAAAGAAATGAAATCCTCTAGGAATCTTGCACTTTTGGAATTCAACTTTTTCCTTCTCACTGCTTCATATGGGCCTGAGGTGTTTTGTCAATACTCACCATGTGTCCCAAAATTATACACAGGCAGAAGGAGGCCCAGAGGTGATAACCCTACAAATGTTAGGTGATATTGGTTTTCTTTTTAATGTCTTTTTGATCACTCCCTGGTAGATGCTTCATTCACACAGGGGTAAGGACTCCATTCACACTGGGATGAGCATGAAAAATCTGCCACAATGCATCTCCTTGTGCAGTCACCTTTGTTTTGTCCTTTCTCTTCTGCTTTCTCTTCCCCATTTCTCATGGGTGCCCTGTGAGGTGCAGAGAGCTTCTGCAGGTGTAGGGGGTCCAGATGATGCTCAGGGGTGCCAGTGGGATCAGTCGCCAGCCCTGTGCTGCAGCCCTGATGCCTCACATTCCTTCCTGTAGCTGAGGCCCTGCACAAAGTGCTGAGAGACAGAGTTGTTTGCACCTTTTAAATAACACGTTGCTGTTGTGGGGGTTGTTTTAGGTAGGGGGTTTTGGGAAAAGCCAGAGTTTCAACAGTTCTTGCTCAGGGGTGGAATCTTCTGGGACATCCTGGTGCTTTTTGGGGGAATATGTGAGGTGGAGTGGAGGGGGTGACAGAGAGAGGCCTAGATGGCAGAGGGGAAACTCAGCTCCAGAGTGCCAGTGCAGACTCTCAGTGCTGAACTACCTGCTGGGGCTGACAAAAAAGGAAAATGCCCCAATAACAGCTCGGTGGGACTGTGTCTCAGGGACAGGCACAGGGAGGTGACAAGAAACAGCAGTTTGGTCTGGTCTACAGCTTCTAGGAAGCAGTGCCAGGGGGGCATCATGTGCCAGAGATTTCAGAAAGGCTGTCTGCTTAAATGGCCACTCTGAAACCCCTCTATTCACCTCTTGGATTTGTGTAGGCTTTTGACAGCCACATCATCCTGTGGCAACCTTTTCCACAACTAAATTAAGTACTCCTTGAAAAGCACCTCCCATTGTTTGACTGAGCTGCCAGCCTGATAATCTCAGAGGGTGCTGCCTTGGGGGAGAGAAAAAAATCAATCTTCTGCCTTTCAGGGAGCTGAAGGAGAAGGGACTCTACAACATCAAACACCTGGCTGGGTCCCATTCAGAGGTCCTGCTGTGTAGACTTCATGACGTTTGCTTGGCAGTTACCAGCGAGGTGAGAACATTGTTCTGAATTGTCCCACATACTTCATACATGGTGTGTAGAGTAGGTATGTGCTTGTTCGTCTCCATGTGTGCTCAGGGTCTGCCTTCATTTCTGCTTTTAGACCTTCTATTTCTAATGTCTGTCAGCTATCTGTAGGATCTGTGGGTACATGTAGCTGTATTTACTGGTAAGTTGGGTATCTGACACATGTCTTTGAGTGTGGTGCCTTTATAATGCAATGTGCAAATGCAGAAACTGAGACACTAATGAGGTTATTTGCCAGAGTCCCAGTCTCTGCCCAAGCTGTAATTCAACACTGCAAATTGGTCTCTGGGTCTGAGCCTGTGTTTTCTGTTTCCTGGCTGAGTGCTTCAGCTGCTGGTGTTGTTTTTTGAACAGGAGCACCTGACTCTTCTATCTTTATGATTTGTGCTTTTATGATTTGAAAGCAGCCCTTGCTTCAGTTTTCTAATCAAAGGGCTTAAAATCAAAGCTGTGAACATTTTAGAAGGGTTAAGTAGAACACTTGAATGAAATATTTTTTTTTAGGCCTGCAGTAAGCAGGTGTGAGACCAGAAATTGGTGCCAGAGTAAAAGCCTTTCTGTGCTTGTGCTCTCCTGCTCTTACTGTACTTTGATGTTCCTCTGGACACAGTGGGATGTGTTGTCATTTTCTGGGACTTCTGTTGCAGGCAACTGGTTTTCTTTTCAAGGTGATTCTTATGTTTCCCCTCATGACTTGTCCAGGTGGCCAACCTCCGTTCCAAGGTGTCCTACTCTGCAATTGTCACTCTGGGAGAGCTCTTTGTGACCTTGAAGAAGAACATGGACTCTGAGGTGGATGAGGTTGCTCGGGTCCTTCTGCAGATGGTGTCCAACTCCCCAGAATTTGTTCAGAAAGCAGCCAGTCAGACCCTGGGGATCATGGTGGAGAATGTGACTCCTGCACGAGCAATGACTGCTCTCATGGACATGGGAGTCAAGTAGGTTGTTCTTCTTTTAGTGATATTCTTCACCTTCTAGTGTGTGGGAGGGAGAAGGGATGAGACAGAGAATGGGAATGGTGGGAGGGGAGGGTCCTGTATGCTGCATCTTCTGTAAACTCAGTGACTTCATTCTCCAATCAACGTCATTTCTCTCTTCTTGTCACCTGTTTCTGCCCTCCTGCAGCCTATTAGTTCTCAGAATCCCCGAACTTTAGAATATGGGGAGTTGGAAGGGGCCCATCAGGACCATTGAGTCCACTCCTGGCCTTGCACAGAACAGCCCAAGGGTCACACCAAGTGCCTGAGATTGTTGTCCAAATGTTTCTTCAACTCTGTCAGGCTTGGTGCTGTGACCACTGCCCTGGGAGCCTGTTCCAGTGCCCAACCACCCTCTGTGTGAAAAACCTTTTTCCTGATACCCAAATGAAAGCTCCTCTGACTCAGCTTCCTGCTGCTTCCTGGAGTTCTCCCAGGCTGTCAGATTTTCCTAGCTGTGGTGACTGGTGGGGAAGTGAAAGTGCCTGCAAAGGCTGAGGATAGAGCCTTGTGCTTTTGTGGCAAGAGGGACAATTGCAATTGCAGCTGTGAGTGGTGTTTGGTATTTCACAGCACTAACCACAGAGGCCCTGGGAAAACCATGTCTCCTCATGATGCCATTAGCTTGAGAAAGGAGGAGGGTACTTGCTGGGGTGTGGAGCACATGGGGGACAATCTGCTGGGTGTGGCACAGCCTGCACAGCAGGTGCAGCTCCTGCCAAAAGGACTCTTGTATGACTGTCCTGGCCATAGAACTCTACTTTCTATTCAAACTCATGTTTCATGTTAGCCTTGGGATGATGAATCACTTTAAAGGCACCTTCACAGCCTGACTGCCATGGAACAGTTGAAGCACATGCTGCCTTAAATGTTGGTGCTGGGCCTGGTAGTTCCCAAGAGACACTCTCTAGAACAGGACAGCCTGGCTAAACTGCCTGTCCCTCCTTTCCTCAGCTTTGGAATAGGGTAAAATATTCAGATGTATCCGTTGCCAAGCCTCACAGAAGAAACAGGCTGCATTGCTGGATATTCTGCAACTTCATGGCCCACAACATGTTTTCCCTGCATTTGTTTTTTTCCAAAGGTCTGCAGATTTGGGGATCATGGGTGGAAAGAGCCTCAATCCCGCTGCAGCTCTGTGTACTGGGTGCCCTCTGATGGGTCAGCATGAAGTGTCTTTAATTTCTAAATCATTCATGAGTAATCTATTTCCTTAATCTTTCTCAGAGTAAATACTGTGAAAGGAGCTGAGTATCAGAGAGTGCAGGGAGACTGAATTCCTCCCTCTGCCTTGCAGGCAGTCCTTCTGTACAATGCTAGCTTTGTGTTCACCTGAGTTCAGAACCTTCTAGCGGTGTCTAAAGTTGCAGGGAGAAGCCGGGCCTCCTTCCCCCAGCAAGGACAGGGAGCAGGCTCTGGCCAAGGCCTGTGCTGCTGCTGCTCCTTCTCCCTGTGCCCCAGGGTTTGCTCTCTCCTTCCCAGGAGCCGTCACGCCCAGGTGCGGAAGTGTGGGGCCGAGCTCCTCCTGTCCCTGATGGAGAGAATTGGAGTCACAAAGCTGGCAGGCACAGCCAGGGCTGAGAGGCTGGCACACGTGGCAGGGAAGCTTGCTCAGGACTGTCACCAGGACACAAGGTAATGATCTTCATTTCACCTCCTAAAACAGGAAAAGCCTTTTGTGCCTGGCTATAAAGGTAAAACCCCACAAGAGTGGAAACTGAAGGAAATATGAAGTTCCCTCACTGTGTGAATAAGGGTCATAGAAGCATGGAATATGCTGAGTTGGAAGGGACCCATCAGGGTCATCCAGTCACACTCCTGGTCATATGCAGTGACCCCAAGAGTCACTGCATGTGCTTGAGAGCATTGTCCAAAGGCTTCTGGAGCTCTGTCAGCCTTGGTGCTGTGACCATTGCTCTGGCTTGCCTGGGCAAATGGCTGTACTGGGTAACCTGAGGTTGGCTAGCAGAAATGAGCATTGCCAACTTCCTGTGGCTTGAAGGATTCTTTACTGAGATCAAAAGAGCTCAGATGAGCCAGTCCAACAGTTTTGATTGTCTTTAGGTGCACAACACAAAGCCAAAGTGTTGGCTAATATTCATTACTGAAGGATCCCAAACATTTGTTTTTCATTAATTTAATACATTCCTATAAATATTTCAGGGGTCTTTAGCCAACATATTCAGTCTTTCTGAACTTGGTCTGCAGATTTCTAGAATACTGTTATCTGTGGCTCAGTGACCTCCAAATTTCTTCTTGAAGAAAACTGTGGTTTCCCAGTGGCAAAATCAACCCAAACCACCAAAGTCCCCTTACTCTGATGATGAAATTCCCATTAATAGCTGCCAAGAACACCAGAGCAACTAGCTGCCCCTGTGCATGCATATAGTATAGAATAATCAATAGGATGCAGGAGGTGTTTTGTCCTGGCTTCCCTGCCAGTTAAAGAAAGGCAAATTATTGTGCAATGGCAGCAAGACACTGCTAATAGGCTCTGACAACAAAGCAGATGTGTTTTGCTTGTTCTCTGGGATCCTTTGATCCCACAGGAGCACACCCACAGTTTCAGAGTGAAATGGTATTTTTCTGTTGCCCCACATTCTCCTCTTGCCTCCTGTGTTCATCTGACAGCACTGTGCAGTGTCAAGTGGAGGCAAATCTCCTTCTTTGCTGAGTAGGTAATGCCTTCTTGTGCAAGGATTGCACATGATGAGTTTAAGGTATAAGCCTCTTCTGTTCACACTCTTCCTTTCTTTGTTCACTTTTCTTTCCTTTCCTCCCTCCCTCCCTCCCTTAGGCATTATGGACAGGAGATGGTGAAGATGTTGCTCAATCATCAAAAATTTAAAATGCTTTTGGAGCGATCTCTTTCCACCCATGACCTGGAAGATATTCTGACAAGAATGCAGAAGAAAGTAAGTGCTTGGCAGTAGAAATGGCTCCTTGGTGCAAGTATTGCCACTGCTAATATGAGATCAAACATCCCCAATCTGTCTTGATCTCATTCCTCTTCTACTGAATAATTTTTCTCCTGGGAATGAGATGTTAATCCTCAGCCTGTTCATCTGCAGACCACAAAGAAATTGATGTTATTAGGGAAAAAGTGGGGTTTGGAATATTTTCAATATCATTCACAAAGAAGAAAGGGAAAGAGAGCAAATGGGTTTACATTTAAGTGTAAGCCCCCACCATGCTCTCCCTACTCTGTCCCCAGTAAAGCAATTAAGTGAGAATAGTGCTTCTGAAGAGAACAGAGTCTTTGCAAAAGATACTGGAAGTAGTAGTACTAAAAATTTCCAAATTTACAAAAGATGGCCAAGTCAATCCTAGTTACTACAGTTACAGTCTTTTGGGAATACTGCCCTGCTGTCAAGCTCTGTGGAACTGGAAAAATCTTGGTGAATTCAGCAGCATCCAGTGGAAACCCCTTTGTTTTTCTTTTTTTTTTTTTTTGGGGGGGGGGGGGGGCGGGGATTTTATTTTTTTATCGACATTACAGAAGGGAGCATGCCTTTGTTCAGGCACAGGGAGAGTGAGTGTTGAACCAAATCCTTCCAACACAATGGGCCAACCCCCAGAGAGTCCAGATTTTTCTGTTGCTTCTGTTGTTTACGAACACTTGTTGCCTGCCAGTTTGCATTATTCCCATTTATGCTGAAGACTAATGAATTTGGGATTTTAGACTGCTGCTCAGTCTAGTAGCACCCATAGCCTGCCTTGGGCTATTGAAAGCAAAGAGTTGGCATCACTGAATCCCTGGGCTGTTTCCATCTGTAAGTTAGGAAATGTTTCCCTAAGCCTTGGTAGCAGTGATCCTGGTTCTAACTTGTGTTTTAAACAGGGAATTTCCTATTTTATTCTCTAAAGATTGATGGGGTTTCTCTATGTGTTTGTAGGGGATGGAAAACCAGAAGGCTGAACGCCCATCTGTCAAGGAGCTGGTGAAGAAGAGGAACGATGGCTCCAAGAAGCCCCAGGCCACATTGTCTTCTAGCAAACGGTACTGAGCACTTTATTCAGATGTGACAAAGCACATGACAAGCTTTACATGTCTCTTCCTTGGGAAAATCTTTCTGGCAGAGATGGCCAGTGCCACAGATTGTTCTCTTTCCCTACAAATGCTCTATGATAAAAAAATGTCTACTTCTGCATTACACTGAACACAACTTCTTTGGAGGGGTTTTCACAACTGAGAGACAAAAAGACCCCATTGGTTGCAGCTCAGACGATCCAGTGCAGTGGCAAGGGCAGTGGTATGGAGGCTGTGACAGGGCCAAGTTTCTGCTGCCTGACTTGGGACAAGGAAATTCAACCAGGGCTTTTTTTTCATCTGAGTGGAGTCTTTTCCTGATGGGTGTTTTGATGAGAAGTCTCAGTGTAGAAGCAGGATGCCATTCCACAAAGATGCAGTTCTCATGCATGTGGTTTGGCCTGGCTGAATCATGGTTTTCTTACCCTGAAACAGGATCAAGTTTGAGTAGTAAGTAGCAATGCAATTCCTGATCAACTTCAGGCAACAGGTGTCTCAATGTGGACTTTTTGTCTTGATATTCCTGTCCTTCATCTGATTTGCTTGATGGAGACAGCATGTTTGGTTTATTTCATCCTGTGCTGCAATCAGCATTTAAGACAGGAATTTGGTCCTTGCTGTCTCTTCACGGCAGTTGCAGAGCTACTTGTACCTGTTCTCCTCTGATCACAGAGGGGATTTATTTAGCTCTGTCACGCTCAGCAGTGGCAGGAAAGTGACCACATGCCTCAGTAGCATAGCTAGCATCTTTCCATGCTCATGGAAGAGACAGGTTGATCCAGGAGAATTGTTTTCAGGGGGGTTGTTAAGCTGTGGATCTAGTCTCTAGGGAAGCAAATGAAATGTGAGCATAGTTCTGGGGTGTCTGGCTTCTGTTTTTATCTCTGTGACTGATTTTCTGAATCCTTCACATATGACCCTGTTCATCTGTTCAGATGCATCTGAGCTATTTTTGCAGATTGTCATGCCTGGTTGTAGAGACACTTCTCCAGAGTGATGAGTTTCCTTATTATGAGACACAAACATCCCATATGAGGAGCCACTTAAACTTGGAAGTAGTGTGTCTCTTTCTCCACAAAGCAATGTGACCTGTGTGCCTTGGCAGCCATCTGAAGATAGATCAGATGCATCTTATCCTTGCTTTTTCTGAGTGAGCACTGGCGAGAATGTTCCTTGCAGATTGTCTCCCAAAATGATTGTCATGAGGTCCACGTTGTTTTTCAGAGCCTCATGACTTTCCAGCTTGAAATCACATCATTAGAAAAGCTACTGAAGATGTTTTGCTCACAATTTACTGAAGGTATTATCACCAACAGGTCCTCATTTGGTTTTATTTTCCAGGGTGAAATCTACCTCTGATGGATGCCTCCTACACCGTGCACAAGCCCAGGTCACGTTACCTCCGGTTGAGGAAGAAACGGAGCTGCTCCAGAAGCTTTACAATCTCCTGGAGGCCAAGGGGTTTCAGACGCGCATGGAAGGAGTGTCACTCCTCCAAGACCTGTGCAAAACCAGCCCCCAGCTCATCTCCACTAACATTGTCCAAGTATGTAGGGTATCTTCATTGCTCCTTTCCTTTAGCTCCTTTCCTAAGCCTGTAGCAGTAAAGTTAATTCAGTGTGTCTTGGCATTCCATCCTGGCTGTTTGGGACATGCTGGTCCCTCTTACCCAGGCAAATTTAATTCAGGTCCAGGCTTCAGGACAAGTTATTTCAGTCCAGCTGTATACGTCTGGCAGGAGCCTATTGATGCTGTTCATCAGATGATGACAGAATTTTCTGCTGGTGTGACTGCTGCTCTCTCCTACTCCCAGCTGGGTTAAGTGAAGGCAATCCAGCCACTGAAAGCATGGCAATTATTCTCTAGACTAAAAATGGGTTTACCTAGGGAAGAGAAGATCAGACTGGGATGGTTTAAACCCAGGGTTTTTTTAAGAATACTTCCATATACTCCATCTAGTCTTGCACAGGCACAACTCTGGCTCTCATTTCCATCCTTGTTCCTATTCCTCTTGGTAAAGACAGTGCTCACCCTTCTTGGGGAGTCTTTTTTTCTCCTTGGAAAAGGAGGAAAACAGCTAAGGACTCATCTCTGCCATCTCCTCCCAGTAGCTGCTTTTCCCCTTTCTCCAAGAAAAGGTGCCTGATGATGTGTCTGTCAAGGGACTGAACCTGCTCTAATGAGGGCTGTACAGCTCATTAAATTCCAGAAGTCTACCTGTTACTTAGAGAAATGATCTGCATCCTGGAAGAGTTGATCAGAGCCCTGCACTTCACCAGATACTGCCGCTGAGACAAACAAAAGAAAACTTAGATCTCCTCCAGCCGTAGTTTTGGCAAAATCCTAATTGCCCTCAGTACTTGAGGCAACTGTGTAGAAAACCGGGCATTGTAAACATCTGCTTCCATACTTCTAAAGCAAAGGTAGTCTTTAGCATGAATAAATGGAATGGATTTAATGATTTACAGATGGAGTGAAATACCATAGGAACTATTCTGTCCCCAACCAAACCTCTTAAAAACAGAAGAAAATCTTTCTAGCAGCATGAGGTTGTGCCACCATTCCAGTGAGTGGCCCACAGGAAAAGAGTGAAATTGTGCAAGCAAGTGCTGACCTGACAGAAAGGATCACTCTCATCTTTTACATTGCTGACTGCTACATCCACTCTTCAAACAAGGACATGTGAATCCAGCTTTCATGTTCTTTGTTCTCTTCACAGATTTTTGATTATTTTGTCCTGAGAATATCTGACAGCCACAAGAAAGTGAAGCAGAAGGCGCTGGACGTGCTGGCTGAAATCACAGGCGTCCTGAAAGACGCCTTGAACCCGGTGATCATTGGTTTGGTGGAAGGAATAACGAAGAACCTGAACTCCAAGGACCCCAGGGTTCGTGCCGCAGCTGTGAAAGCGCTGGAAGAATCCATTGCTCATTTAGGTAAGGCTGAGCCCTGGCATGGACTCTCCTCACCTGTGTCTCTGTCTCTCCGACACAAGAGAGTGCTGAGTGCCTTGATAGCTGCTGTTGTCTGTGGAAAGCTCCAGCTGGCATCCCCCAGAAGCTGTGCAGGTGCAGTCCTTATGCACCAGTCCCCCAACAGGCTTGAACGTGATCAGCATTTCCCAAAAGTCCCAGGAGCCCTTGGCTCTGTGCTGCCTGTCTGAAGAGCAAGTCCCAGACTACAGCTTTGCTACAGTTCAGAGGCAAAGGGGGTTTGGAGTTTGCTTGGGCCCCGTTTGACTTCCCAAATGAATAGCTTTGCTCTTGGCATGAAGGGAGAGTGACCCATCAGAGCTCCTGCAGAGCAGCCACCGGGAATGCTCTACATGATAGGCATTAGCTGCCTATTTTCCCCTTTTCTTCTTTGTCTTCTATTTTCAAAGGGGAACTTAGGATTCGCCAAGTTCATTTCTTTATAACAAATAGGTATAAACCCAGCTGTCAATGGTGCCCTGTTCCACATGTTGTTTTGCATGGGGCAAGATGTCTACAGCAGTTAGCTACATAGGCAAAGGCTGCTCTCAATTCCTTTGCCACACAGATTTATGTCAGCTCTGAAAATGCCACACTGAGGAAATATGCCTGAAAATAGGAGTGTTGAAGAGGCAGGTGTTCAAGGGGAGTTGCCACTTTCTCCTCCTCAGCTGCTCTGTGAATTCAGGAACTGCCTGACTCGGTGCCTTTCTGTGTCCCAAGTATGGGGTTCTTCCTTTTTGCTCTGGGATGCAAAACCATTTCACTACTTACATGTGACTGAACTCTTGATGTCCCTGATGGGCAATGTTTTAACATAGCTCCTGATACAGCAGACAACTTTGCATTTACAAATGTGAAAGGAGAACTTTTCTTTTGCAATTTAAATCCCTGCCAAGCAGGCTGGAAGGAAAGAAGAAAAGGATTCAAAAACCAGCAGAAATGTACTTTATTTTATAGAATGGGGTTGCCCCTACCCTTTCCCTCTGCACTGTCCTTTCTCCTATGGTCTCAGAAAAGTGAGCAGAAACATGTTTCACTTGTAGATAAGGTATCACTGCTGAAAGAGTTCAGCTACCAGTGGAATCAACTGAGTGGCCAAGCTCTGCTGGATGTCACGGAGTGTATCACAGGTATGGCCTCCCCTTCTAGGCCAAGAGGTCTTCCCAGGGAGTATTTACAGGCAATGCCTGTGAACAGACAGCAGAGTAGCTCCTCCAAACCAGGAGGTGCTGAGCTTGTCCCTCCAGCCCAGTGCCCAAGGCAGGTGTATTTGGCAGGTTTCCCTGGCTGCTGCAGAGCTGTGCAGCATCTGAGATGGGGGCAGAGCTCGGCCTCGGGGCTGAGCTCCCACCGGGGCATCTCAGAACCCAGCTCCAGGAAAGGGAGGGACTCAAAATACCCCAGCTGGCTCCTCTCTTGGAAGCTCAGGGACATCTGTCATCTTTTCGGGAAAATGGTGGCAAATGCTGTTTCAGGGGATCAGTTTGTTTTGTCCTCACAGAACTCTTGTTTTTCTCTTGGAAAGCTTTGAGGCTGAACTGTGCAGAGCCTGGGGTCACAGCTTAGGTCAAAACTCAACAGACGTATTAGAGGCAGGGATTTAGTGCAAGGCAGCCTTTGGGGGCAGAGGGGCAGAAGCAGAGTGCTGAGGCTCCCTGCCTGTGCTGCCAAAGTGGCACTGGACTGAGCATTTCAGGGTGTGCAAACACTGTCTGCCTGTGTCAGCACTGTCCCAAATGTTACAAATGCAGCTGATAATTGATTCCTCAGAGGTGCTTGCTATGTCAGCAATAGCCAAGGAATGGGAAAATTATAATCCCAATATATAGTAGAACAGACTATTGATAGCCTTGCTTTAACTGGGGCTAAAGCCACTGCTAATTAGGCCAACATCTTTGAATGCAAGGTTTAATACACTTTGTGTCTTCATTGGGAATCTCAAAAGGGCATGTTCAGCAATTGGGAATGTCAAAGGCCCTTTAAAGAGCTTTGAAAAAAGTAGATCTCCAGCAACAGGGAATTTAGTTTTACAGATCTTTTGATCTCTTTTTCAAATAAAGGAATGAAACATAAATTAGGACTACTTTAGAAAAAGTAGATGTTCTCTCTGAGATTCAGTAGGAAGAGACAGCTGTTCCTTACCTTCAATAGTCACCAATGTCTTTAATTGCATTTAAACTCAAATGAATTCCCATGTTAAAATGGGTATCATAACCCTTTTCCTGCTTAGCACAATTGGGGTTTGGGTACTTTCAGGAGCTGTTTTAATATTGATGACTGCCAGTGGATTAAAAGCATAGAGAAAATGAAGTCTCTTCCACCACAGAATAATAAATGGCTACTAGATAACATTTTGCCTGATCAGAAAATAAGAATGGTCTCCAGAGCTTTTCAGGATTTGAGCTTTCAGCCAAATCTGCCATGCAAGGAGCCTGTTGGTAGTAAATTTTTGTCTGTGTTTGACATAGTTTGGTTCAGAAAATGAGCAGAGAGCAGTTTTCAGAGACAATATGAGAAAATACTTGTGTTTTGGATGAATTTCAGTCCCTTGTGTAGCATTTTGCTCTCTCTATGCCCCTAGTTCAGTGGACATTATAAGAAAAAATGCCATTAAGATTGGGAGGGGAAATGGCATTAAAATGTGGAGATGCTCAAATGCCATAGCAATGGGGTCTGGATAATTCTCTAAGGCACCCTGAGGTTTGAAACAGCTGCTTGTTGGAAGCCCCAGAAGCATTCTGCCAAAGACACCAGCTAGTCACTGATGTTTCCAATCCAACTGTCAAGCAGCAGCCATCTCTGGTGGGCTGGAGTTTTGAGGTGTGTTCTAATCCTGCCCTTTGCAGTGTGCCACTGAGCAAAGGGAAGAGCCAGATTAAACATATGGCACTTGACATCAAAGTTATGAAAATGGAATCATCCCTTTTATTGGAAATCCCTCCATTTCCTCTCTACGGTGCTTTTCCAAATCTTCAGTGTGGGTTTAGACAACTTCTTAATGGAAATAAAAAGCAACTGGACATTTCATTCATTGCTCATGCAGAAAGTGATTGTGCAATAATTTAGTAAAGGTACAAAGTCTGCCACAGGGACAAGGCTGTGGTTGGAGAAATTAGTCCTGAGGGGTTGGTGGTTCTGTTTCCAGGATGATCAGCTGCTTTGCCCGTTTGTGGATCATGGGGCTCTGTGCTATTTTGCTGATCTTAGCCAGAAGGCTTCCAGTTAGCAAATGCAGAGGTAGATCCCTGTTTGCATTGAGGCTGGTGGCTGAGAAGCTGTGTCTCTCTCCCGGCAGTGCTTGTGGAGTGGGTTTATGCCAGGAGCCCTGAAGTGGTCCAGCACGACGCCCTGCCCGTGCTCTGGTCCTTCCTGGAGAACAAGGCGCTGCCGGTGCGAAGCGCCAATGTCCGCACTGTGGCCACCAAGCTTGCCTCTGCCCTCTACAAGGTGATGGGCACCAAGCTGAAGAGATGTGCTGCCAGCCAGCCTCCACATGTGCGGGAAAACCTCTCCAAAATGTTGGGCTGGTGAAGGCATGATGTTCTCCAGAGAGATGACAACGTGCTGAGTTGGACACCTCCAGATCTGCCTTGTTAGCTGTGCCAAAAGAGACCAAATGCTAAGGAAGGGTGTGCACCTGCCCCCTCTCTCTCCATCGCCCTTCCTAGTCATGGCATGGGGGGCCTGAAGCAACTCCAGACCGAGGACAAAGTGAAGGCTGATCATGGCTCAGCCTCACACAGAGGTGAGGGGGAGCTGGGCCAATCTCTGGTGGGAGGAAGGGTCTTGTGGCAGCCCAGAGAGCCTGTGCACATTGCCAGGGAACAGCTGTGCCCTGCATGTGCCCCTGCAATGAGCTGTGCTGCTGCCAGTGCCTGTGGAGCTGGAGGGCTGCTCAGCTGTGGGGCAGGCAGAGGAGCAGGAGGGTGCATGTGCAGCTGAGCCACTGCTGGAGAGCACAGGGCTCTGGGCTCCCTGCTGTCCCAGGGCAGCCCAGAGGCCAGGGTGCTCCTGTGGGAGCCCTGTGGAAGTGGGTCAGGGTTTTCCCTTGTCCTGCCTCAAGTGCCTGCCAGCAGGAGCATGTTTCCCTGTGCAGCTCTTTAGAAGTTTGCAGGATGTCTGTCCCATGAAATATGGAGCTTTAGCTGCTTTGGGTTTGCATTGTGGCCCCTGTTAAACTTTGTGTCTCCATTTTGCAGATCGGACTGGTTACAGTCTTACTGAGAAGGTTCCTCTGGACAATTCCCATGGTGCCTTACCCACAAAGTCCTTGCCTGCTGTACAGAAGAGCTCTCTTTTCTCCAAGTTCAGGAAGAAGCTGCTGCCTGTATGAAGATTGTTTGAAGAATAGGATTTATATGTTAGGTTTTGTAGTAGATATACATATGTTCTGATCCTTAGATGTAGTTTTGAATAAATGTGTTTTGATTGTACCTTTAAATCTTGATTACATATTTTTAATTTTATATATTTTATACTAATGATGAAAAAAAAGTAAATAAATAAATTAAATTTAAATAAACCGGGAGAAGAATGTTAGACCAGGTCCTGCTAGCCTAGAGATGGTGGGAGTGCAGCTCACTCAATGTGCCAGTGTCTCACCACATCCTTTCCTCCTCACTGGGCCTCTCCTCTTCCTCTTTGGCCATGTTTTCTTTGTGTCATTTGTGCTGCTCTTTGTTACTTGGCATTATGACAGGGCCACCTGTTGACTTATTTGGGGGACAATGGATCCACAAGATCCTGTATAGTCAAAAGCTTTCTACATAGGTGTGTTCTGTGCTCAGAAAAAGCCTGAGCAAAGAAACAAAGAGAAATGTGCCCAAACCCCAAAGCTTTGCTCCTTTGCAATCTCACACAGATCTGGCTCACAGGTCTTCAATCACAATTTCATAGGTAAGAAGAATTCGTGTCTTTCACTGGGAAAAGATGCACTGATTTGGAAAAAGCATCTGTATGTATATTTACCCAGGACAGCAGCCCAGCTGTGTTGTTTGCACCTTGTTTGCAGAAGGATGAGTGCACTGGGAGGCCAATAACAAGTGACAAGGGTTCCTCAAATCTGTACTGCAGCCTGGGTGCCATTCAGCCCAGAGCTAGGGGACAATTTGTTCATCATGGAACAGTGCTGGACACTGAAATGAATTCCTGCACAGCTGGAAGAAGCAATTCTGGATGCAGCTCCAGCTGTTGCTGGGCTGCATGATCATTGACAATGCTGCCTTTCCAGAAATTATTCTGCAGTTTCCTTTCATAGGCATTTGAAGCTTTTGAACTTCACATTTCACTTTGCTTTGCCTTAGGGAAAAACACTTCTAGGCCCAGTGCAAAATGTAACCTTTTGCCAGCAAAGTTCTCATGGTTGCCACCTACTGATGTTACAGAAGAAACGGCATGGGAATGTGTTAATTAGGTCTTCTGAAAGAAAAATTCTATGTCACCTGTCTGCATGTGTTTGCTTAGCTATGGGTCTAGTCCTGGCCTAGTAAAGCCCAGGCAGGGTGGCATGTTGGCGGGAAAACTAGCCCGTGAGCTTGTGGGGTTGCCATCACCAGCAGAGTGAATGTGGCCTTTGGGGATTTCTATGGAGACAAAATTAGGGACCTACTCAATGCCACAATATTCTTTTAGATCTTTCTATAATGTTCTAGAAAAGGCAGTGAAACTTCACATCTCCTTGCACAGCCACTGTTTGAATTGGGGCATTTTTGTCCCTCCTCAAAGTCATTGCTCTTGCACACCAGAAACATGAACATCCACCAACAGGAATGATGCACGGTCCTCCTGCTGCTGCTTCAGAGCACTGGGAAGTGCAGACCTGGGTATGACCACCAGGAACACTCAATTAGCATTTCATGCTCCTTCAAGCTATCCAGATCTCAGGGCTTTTTGTTTCAAAGCAGCCACTGTACTGGCTCTAGGGAAGAACAGGAAATGGGAAGCAGCAACTGCCAGCCTTGCAAGGGTGTAGGGGAAAACCACAAGTGTTTGCCTCAAAAGATGAATGGGAAGAGTGTAATTGCCAAAGCAAAAGCCTCATTAGGATAGCAGGATCAGGTCTTTACTGCATGCTTGCATGAAGATCATTTGGGACCTCCTTTTTTGTATCTCATGCAGAAAAGGAGCTCTTAATAATACCATAGTACTTAAAAGCGCATTGGGATGTAGCTCTGTAGTGGTTCTCAATGAAGCAGTCTGTCTGCTTTGTCACTGCCAGCCCTGGTGAGCCTGCGAGGGATCCTAGTGTATCCCATGCCTGCTTTGCCTCCAAGCAAAGCTTGCGTTTCCTTCTTAGTGTAGAGTAAATAGAAGAGTAATAAAATGGACAATTAAACTGGCCACTTTGGAGGATATGCTCATGCTTTCACATGTCAGTTCTGTACCTCATGCTCCCGAGGCCTGTTACTCATTATGGAATATTTTAATAAAAAACCTCAGTTCTCCTGTTGCATCTGAATAAAATTGCATAAAATCACAGAGAATTCTGCTGGCAGGAGCAAGACAAGAGCCTTCCAACACTCACTTGCAGCAGTCCTCGATTTTTGCAGCCCATTGTGAAAAGCTGCTGTAGACTGAGTGTTTGGAGTTGGTTTGGGCCTTTATGAAAGAGATGTGGAACAGAGTGCAGGGCTCTCCTAGCAGAAAACTGTTTGTCCAAGCCCAGGGACATGGTGCTGGCAGAAGTGGAGCAGCCCCGCTCCCAGCCCAAGAGTCTGTGAGCTGAGCCACGCCAGGGAGAAAAGGCACTGAGGGGCTCCAGCCCAGCTGCTTCACCTGCTGTGACTGTTCCATGGAGCTCTGCCACTGGCAGAAAGTCGATGCCAGACGAGCTAGCGAGCTTTCATCAGCTGCTAGAACTACTCCATGACAGCTCCTGTTCTTCCCGAGAGAGATCCCGGCTCCACCTTGTAACACGTGTCATAGGGGGATCTGTTTGTTAATAAACTGTTGGGGTTTTTTTCCACTTTCATCTATTAGTAATAATTTCCTATTCCTGGAAAGGGATTGTTAGAACGGTTTAGAGGAGACGACTTATTGCACAGTATCCTGTTTTAAGTTGTCTCAAACTCTGTGAGACAGATGGCTTCACATAAGAGCATCCCCAAGGCTGCTGAGGGAAAGGCAGAGAGGAAGACAAACTGAGTATTTCTCAGGGAAATTCCTTGACACCAAACCAACCTGAGTTGTCAAACAGTGGACCTGCCATTTTGAGACAGGGGGAAACCTTTCAGTGTGTTTGGTCCAGGGTGGGTTATGCTCAAGGCAAAGGTGTGTCAGTGCACTTGATTCCTTCTCTCCTCATTGTGGCCAGCACGCACAGAAGCCCAGAGCTCCTCCAGAAACCATCACAGCACTCAGTGAGAGAAAACTTGTGCCCAGTTCTCACCTAGAGCTGTGGTGCCCAGCATTCCACCGCACTGGAAAGAGGAACTGTTCCAGCTCTTTTAGAAGGAGCTAAGGAGGTTTGGCCTTCAGATCAGCTCCTTCCTAGCTCTTGATTTGCTGCCCTGGGTAAGCTGCTGCTTGTGGCAGCACTTGTTTCACAGCTGACAGCCCTGCTCTGATGGCGAGCAGCCATTGCAGGAGCTTTTGCTGGTGACATTAAACATTTCAGATCTTCCTGAGGAAAGCTCAGGGCAGAACTTGTCAAAGGAGCATTGCCTGGGCCATGCTTTTAACATTATATCTTTCCTCCACTGGCATTCATGTCCAGAGGCCTGTGACCCCAAGTGGGCTGCTGCCTCCTAAAATCCCAAATGCCACAGGATGTCTCCCAGACCCAAGCTGCCAGCACCTCCAACTCGGGCTGCCCTGGCAGTGCCAAGTGCCTCTTGCAAAGTGACACCATGAAACTGGGGTGGTGAGTTTTGTTTCCAATGGAAAATGGCCTGCGTTCAGCCAAGGGGCCTGTGGCCCCAACTAGTCTGCTGCCTCCTGAAATCCCAGACGGCGCAGGATGTCTCCCAGAGGCAACCTGGTACCACCTAAAGCTCAGGCTGCCCTGGCAGTGGGAAGCACCTCCTGGAAAGGACATCAGCAAACTGGCCTGGTCAGTTTTGTTGCCCATGAAAAACGGCTGGCGTTCGTGTCCAGGGACCTGCATCCAGCCCAGGGGCCTGTGGCCCTCCATGGCCTGCCACCTCCTAAAATTCCAAATTGAGTGGCATGGGGCCTGTGCTGCAACAACTCCCCTGGGCCCTGGAGTCTCAGACCTCAGGCAGGCACCGATGACCAACAGGGAAAGGCAGGCAACAGGATGCTTCTTGCTTTAGCAAAAGTCTCAATCCTTTATTGTGCCAGCGACCAAGACAAGAAACAAGGGGGTAGTCATGGGTTTTATATGACAGGCTAGGGGTGGCATTTAGGGTCAGGGTCCAATAGCAGAAGGAGCAGGGGACCGCAAATGGGTGGATCAAGGAGGACAACCAATGGAAAAAACTAAGGTGAGGACATTGCAGTAGAATTGAAACCAATGGGGGTACAGGAAAGGAAGAACATTCTGGAGCCATTCCTTCTTTGACAAGATGGAGTGGAATGCCTTTTTCCGGACTTCCAGGGACATGCCCCACAGGGTGGAGGGGTGGAATCTTCTTTAAATCACACCCCTCAACCCATGCTGTCTGTCTGGGTAGAATCCCTGCCACCTGGGGCGGGGGCACTACACAACTCCCCCTTTTTTATTTCTTTTAGAAACAGGAGAACAATCTTTAAGTTATGGCCCCAGAATACTCTTCAACTTAAATTCCTTCATACTTATGGAGTAACTTCTAGAGGCATTAGGACAACTCATAAAGGGATTCCCGGGGACATAAGAATGAACAGTGAAACACTATTAACAAGTAAATGACAATTATAGAACTGATAATTTTAGCTAAACTTCAGACAATAAAGAATCTTAATGGAAAGATTAAACATGAAAGGGGTACATACAAGAAAATAATTTTGACATATGTAAAGATTGAAAGGTATAGGTAAGAAAATAAGTTTAACGTAATAATCAAAGTAACACTTAAGGAAAGTCTTTTCTTTCATTTCTTTGTTCTCAACTTAATGCCATTAATCTAAGTAAACTAGTCCTTTTTTCTCACTCTCACTGTCTCTCTTTTCTTTTTCCTTTTTTTCCTCTTTCTCTTCCCTTTAAGTCTTTCAAGTATTCTATACTATCACTCCTTGTCTTACAATCAGAACTCCCACGGCTGCTGGGCACTTTTTTTGTGCCACATCCCTTACTTCTCCTTCTGGCCAGCTGTGCTGTCAGGCTGTGATATTGAATTTTAAGGCAGCACAGGCACTGGCTTTCTCTCTCTCCTGCGGAGTAGGGGGTGGCTCAATGCTTTTCAGGGCTGTTCCACTTTTTCATCTTACAAGGCCTTCACCTCCCCTCCTTTGCCTGAAGCTCCGGCCTACTTCACCCAGCCGCAAGGCTTCGCCTCCCCCACCCAGCCCTGGCTGGGTAGGGAAGGTCTGACTTGCTTCACGGACTGGGACCAAGAAAGTTCTCTTAGGAGTTCTCTGCTCTTTTCACCCCTGGTGTTCTCAAAGGCACTCCATACCTTCAGTGGCCAAGCTAAGTGCCAATATTCAAATCTAAGCACTGATTGCTTTAATCACAGCTTCCCAAAAAAACTCACTTCCTTCTTACCCTATGACAGACACATACTTTTACAATATGATATTGTCTTTCTGCGGGGTTCCTTGCAGAAAGGACAATAGACAGGGTATAAAGAGTGCATTCTAAAAACTCGATTTTTCCAATTAATTAAAATAGAGGCATTTAAAGATTTAACATGAATAATGGGAGTTAGGATTGTTTCTGTCATATTAAATTCTTGTAACTTTAGTTGAGAACTATTTACATTTTTGTATATATTAAAATTGAAAGAGATAATAACAGTCTGTAAAAACTAAATCAACTTTAACCAACAAAATAATAATACTGGTATTGAATAGCTTACATCACTTCAATTAATACTATTAAATCAAGTTACTCCTTTTTAATGAAGACTGGGGAGCTGTAAAAGGTTAATCAAACAAACACATCTTCAAGGTGATCTAGAACTTGGTTAAACTTAAAATTATCTAAATACAACTGAAAATATATTTACCAGGAAGGAGGAATAAAAGGGGAAGTGTTATGATTTCTATAGAAAACTTGTACAGTTACATTAATTTGCTGTCTGGAGCAGGCTTGGTGATGATTTCTCCTCTGCTGGCGGCGCTTGGGAGCTCTAGGTGTCAAACTTTGTTGAATGCAGTTTGCCACAGCATGCTGGACATGCCTGCCACTGCAATCCATGGCGGTGGTCACTGGCGCAGGCACAAATTCATTGAATATGAAGTTTCTTTGGGGAGTCCAGATGGCAATGGCTGCATTTAAAGGAGGCTCTCGACACTGGAACACATGTCCCAAACTGTCTGATGGATCAGCCTGGCTTTAGAGGGGCTGTATGGTGCTGGTGGAGGCAACTAAGGGGGAGACCCTCTCAGGAGAGGGAGTAGAAGCCCTGATGTTGTATGTTGGGTAACTGTAGCAAGTTGTCTGGGGGTCCAGTCGGGGGGTTATGGGCGCCACCATTTTGGCGGAGTAAAAAAAAGAATGGTTTCCAGAGCGGGGTCTCTGGTTCCATCTTCCCTAGAAGAGGCGTGCCCTATGGTGGAACGGTCAGAGCCTCCAGAGGTGGTGCATTCGGGAGAAGAGGCAGAGCCAGAGGCGAGATCAGAGCCAGGAAGAGAAGGTGAAGACCTGGAAAACAGTTTCAAGGTGGTGTGACCATTACCATCTTGAAAAGGAGGGTCTGGGATGGCATGGCCAACACTACTCAAGATCAGGGACTGGGGAGGGTATGGGAAAATCAGAGAGGGGCAGAATAAGGGGAGCTTCACAGAAGCTAGAAGGGGTTTTATGGGAGACGTGACCAAAGGCAGGAGGCCTCCATGTGCTGCATGATGGTGTAAGGTCTCTTGGATGGCAGAGGACATGGGCAGCAATTCAGGTGCCATAGTGAGTGTTCTTCACACAAACTAGGTCCCAAAAGTTGATGGTAAATATGGAGTCTTGCAGATGCACCAGGAAAAGTGTTGTAAAGCCACCAAACAATTCTTTTCAGATCCCATTTAGAAAACTCTGTCCCTTAAGAATCTAAAAATAAATTAAAATGTTTATAAATGACCTGTTCTTCCTTTGTAATTATTGTTCCCATCTTTATCTTTGTCCCTGTAAACCTTCCCCCACGCAACACTAGGACTGGGGGTTCCTGCAATCTTGGCCTGAAAGCTCTTGGGGATGAGACCTGGGTCTTCTTTATAAAATTGTCCTAGCTTGACAGCACTTTTAAAAAAAAGACTTACGGGGCTGTTGGTCTTGACCCGCTCTCTGCTGCCTCTGATGCTCAGCTCTTCTCCTTTCTTACCAAGGGGAGCGTGTCTGGTACCCTGGCAACCAATGATCATCAGGGCCTCAGGGCCCTTAGCATTGCTGCCTCACATTGGGCACCACTTGTCGTGCCGGGTGGCTGTCTAGAGTACCTTCCCAAAGAAGTGTCTTGGAAAAGACTCCTCAGGAGCACAAGGCACGACTGCGCTCATGCTGGGTGATTTCTGCTCTTCTGTGATCCAGGCAACACAGAAAGAGAGATGGGGTCTTTGTGTGGGGTTCCAAGGAGAGCCTTCATTGAGCTTCTTCTTCAGGAAAGTCTGGGGACTAGGAGCCACTCAGGCAGGGAAAGCACAGCTTTATATAGGGTTCTTGAGGGGCGGGACAGTACACCAGGGCCAATGGGATGAGGGCACAGGGGTGGAGAGAGTGGGAAGGGCCAATGGGATACATTGAATCTGCATATCACAGCAAGGCATGCTGGAAGAAGCCTTTCTTCTCACCTTGACAAGAGTGGTTATTGCTTGAGGGGTTTTCCATCCAGGGGACAGTTGTAGACTTTTCCCTGTTGGCCCACTGGCCTTCACAACTCCACTACCTTTATTCATTAAAAAGGCTTCTCCCATGGCTTTTTTACAAAAGCGTAAAAACCATGAAAATGTAAGCAAAACAAAAAAAAATTACAATTAAAATCCACAAAATGTTTTTAACTACATGTCCTGAGTTGACTATATAATGCTTTTATCCCCAATCATCTTGTTCTGTTTATACCAAATAATAAGTTTTACACCTTTAAGACTCTCCCAGACAGTGAAGAGGGGAGGGAAGAAGCGCACAGTTTGTTTTCAGACTGCTCTCACTCCTCCACATTCCTGCTCCTGAACTGTGTTTTCTGCAGATGTACAAACAACCGGACAGAACTCCTTTTTCCTTTTTTTTTTTTTTTTTTTACTTTTAGTTAGTTTTAGCTAGCTGAGGCAAAGTTCCCTAGACTGTATTTTTTTTTTCCTTTTTTCTTAGACCGGTTCAAGCCTGCTCTAGACTGAACCCCCCAAAGAACAATAACAGCTCCACCTGTGGACCCCCGGCTGGGCCTGGGCCGCGGCGTTTCCAGCACCAGAGAGACTGATCAAAGACTGAGTGAGCCGAGCTGCAACTCGGGGAGGGGACTGTTCTGAGTTTGCTTTTTTTTTTGGAGCAGTGAGAAGTTTTATTGTTTAATATTGTTTGGGTTCCATTGTTTAATAAACAGGTTTCTTTCCACTTTTTCTCCAAAGAAATATTTTCTCCCGAACCAGTTAGAAAAAAGAAAGGCAATTGAATCTGCTTTTATAGAGAAGCCCCTTTAAGAGTTATCTCCCAAACTTGCCCTAAACCAAGACAAATACAGTTAGTGGCGCCCAACGTGCGGCTTGAGAAAGTAGAAAAAAACCCTTTATTGATCGCAGGTTGGTTATGCTTGCTGTGTACTAAGTTAAAGTACCCAGTAGCCATGTTGTTTGAATTTGTAATGTCTCTTGGGGAGGCCTTTATGTGGCTCTGGTCTCTAGACCTTTTTGAGGTTTCAATACCTTTCTGGTCACTAAAATTATTGTCCCTATCATGTAGTTTTTCCAGTAAAAAGACACGGATTAGATTAGCTATTGTGCTGGCCTTGGTGATAATGCTTTATAGGGCATTTACAAAGATACTGGCGTCTGTTTATGATATGTGTGGTTTATGGTTTCTTTGTCCTACCCTGCATCCCAGTTCTAACAGTATGTTTTGAGAATTTATTAGTAATTACACCCAGCTAGTTAGAGGAGGAGCAGGGAATGAGGCTTTCCAGCCTTTCCTTTCCTTCTTCTCCTTTGAATCTGTTACGTCATTTTTGGAGAATGTTCAGTTTCCCCTGAATGTTAAAGACACCATCTTTCTGGTATTTAATCTGGTAAGCTTCCTCTATATGGTCTACAGCTTCTCTAGAATGAGGGCTGAGATGTCTAGAAGGGCTGATGAGACCCCTGACCCAGAAGTAGACCCACATGTGGAGAATCCTGAGTGGGGTGGAGAATGGGAAAATATGGGCCAAATCCTGAAAGAATTCTCTGACCCTATAGTCTGGGACTTTCCCCATGAACAAATTCAGAACCCAGCTACGGTGAAGAAATATCTGAAAGAGAAATATCATAATGACCCTAAGGAGAAAAAGATCATTGCAGTGAGCTAAGCCCTAGCATATGCTTATCACACACTGCTAGATACTCTAGGGCAGCAGACAGAAGAAAGAGGGCAGAGAGATACATCAAGAGCTATCCCAGTCACTCAGGCTCCAGCCAACACCCCAGGCTCAAAGCCAGCAGTTAAACCAGACAATAAGCCTCAACCAATGGCTGTTGCTACTAGCACTAGAAGTGGGAAGTGCACAGACAAGACCGATCGACCAGTGGATGATGATGATGATGATGATGATGATGATGCAGGAGAAGGACCCTCAACATTTCCTGACATAAAATCAGGAGTCAAAGCAACTGGCACAAGATCAGAAGCCAATATTGAGTCCTTCTCCCTGAAGGACCTGCGTGGCCTAAGGAAGGATTACACCCGACCATCTGATGAATCCAGAATTAGCTGGTTAGTCTGTCTTTGGGATGCTGCAGCCGAGGCTACAATTCTGGATGGCACTGAAGCGAGGCATTTGGGATCCCTGTCACATGATCCTGTCATCGACCAAGGCATGATGAGGGGGGCTAACCCTCACAGCCTCTGGGCACGGGTCTTGGACAGTGTAGCGCAAAGATACCTGTGTGCCGATGATCTCTACATGCAGCAAACACAGTGGAAGACCACAGAACAAGGGATTCAATGCCTGAGAGAAATGGCAGTGGCTGAGATTATCTTCTCAGATGACATAACAACTAGGAATCCAGACTTGGTACCATGCACATCTGTGATGTGGCGAAAACTGGTACGACTTGGGCCACATGAATATGCTTCTGCTCTAGCTATCATGAAGTGGGATGACAGGGATGAGACCATGCTTAACATGGCAAAGAAGCTCCGAGCTTATGCAGATGCTGTACACGGCCCAACACATGCCAGAATCGCAGCAGTGGAAACACGTCTGCAGAGATTAGAGGATAAGATAGAGGAGAATCATAAGAAGCTCAGAGAGGAGATTAAAGAAGACCTTCTCCAAATCTCAGCAGTACAGATCAAAAGTTCTGGTACCCAACACAGACGTTCCCCAGATAGAGAGAGAAAGTACACCCCACCAGCTGAGCTGTGGTTTTTCCTGCGCAATTATAGAAAAAAACATGAGGCTGTGGGATGGAAAATCCACCGCTGCTCTGGCCCAAAAGGTGCATGAATTGAAAGAAGACAGAGCTCAGAGAAGAAGTTCCACCACAAGAAAAGCAACTCCAGTTGCCCATAGCCGAACTGCCAGGTATGATGATGATGATGACATATCCGATCCCCTTGAAGGAACCTCTAAGATATATGCCCAAGAAAAGAAAGATAACCAAGCTTAGAAGAGCCCTGCCTCTAACCAGGTAGAGGCTAAGGAAAATCGTGTTTTCTGGACAGTGTAGATTCGTTAGCCTAGCACATCAGAACCACAAGAGTATAAAGCTTTAGTCCACACTAGTGCACAGTGTACCTTAATTCCATCAAGACATGTAAGGACAGAATCCGTTTCTATCACTGGTGTAACAGGGAGATCACAAGACTTCACTTTAGTAGAAGCTGATGTGAGCTTGACTAGAAATGAGTAGAAGAAACACCCTATTGTGACTGGCCCAGAAGCCCCATGTATTTTGGGCATAAATTATCTCCAAAGTAGGTATTTCAAAGACCCAAAAAGACTGAAGTAGGCATTTAAGATAGTAGCTGTAGTGACAGAGGGCGTCCAGCAATTGAATACCTTGCCTAGACTGTCTGAGAATCCATCTACAATAGAGCCTCTGAAGAGAAAAGAGCAACAGATACCAATTGCCACTTCCACAGTGCATCGTCGACAGTATAAAACCACTCAAGATGCTATGATTCCCATCCATAAGATGATCTGAAAGCTGGAGAGCCAAGGGGTAGTCAGCAAAACCCACTCACCCTTCAACAGCCCCATCTGGCCTGTGCGTAAATCTGAAGGAGAATGGAGACTGACGGTGGACTACCGTGCATTGAATGAAGTGACTCCACCACTGAGCGCTGCTGTGCCAGACATATTAGAGCTCCAGTATGAGCTTGAGTCCAAGGCAGCGAAGTGGTATGCCACTATTGATATTGCCAATGCATTTTTCTCCATTCCGCTGGCAGCAGAATGCAGGCCTCAGTTTGCCTTCACCTAGAGAAGTGTGCAGTACACTTGGAACCGGCTGCCCCAGGGGTGGAAGCACCGTCCTACCATCTGCCATAGACTGATCCAGAGTACACTAGAAAAGGGTGAAGCTCCAGAACATCTGCAATATATTGATGACATCATTGTATGGGGGAAGACAGCAGCAGAAGTGTTTGAGAAAGGACAAAAAATCATCCAGATTCTCTTAAAAGCTGGCTTTGCCATCAAGAAGAGCAAAGTCAAGGGACCTGCTCAAGAAATCCAGTTTCTGGGAGTGAAGTGGCAAGACGGACGGCGTCAGATTCCCACTGATGTCATCAACAAGATCACAGCAATGTCTCCACCATCCAACAAGAAGGAAACACAAGCTTTCCTAGGCGCCATTGGTTTTCGGAGAATGCACATTCCTGAGGACAGTCAGATTGTGAGCCCTCTCTATCTAGTCACCTGTAAGAAGAACACTTTCCACTGGGGCCCTGAACAGCAGCAAGCCTTCGTCCAGATTAAGCAGGAGATCGCTCATGCAGTAGCCCTTGGCCCAGTCAGGACAGGACCAGATGTGAAGAATGTGCTCTACTCTGCAGCCGGGAACCATGGTTTGTCCTGGAGCCTGTGGCAGAAGGTGCCTGGGGAGACTCGAGGCCAACCACTGGGATTTTGGAGTGGAAGCTACAGAGGGTCTGAAGCCAACTATACTCCAACAAAAAAAGAATTTTTAGCAGCCTATGAAGGAGTCCAAGCTGCCTCAAAAGTAATAAGCACTGAAGCACAACTCCTCCTGGCACCCCGACTACCAGTACTGGAGTGGATGCTCAAAGCAAAAGTTCCCTCTACCCACCATACCACCAGTGCTACATGGAATAAGTAGATTGCTCTCATAACACAGTGTGCCCGTATTAAAAAGCTGAACAACCCTGGGATTCTGGAAATAATTACAAACTAGCCAGAAGGTAAAAACTTCAGTCTCACTGATGAAGAAGAACAAGAAGTGACACGTGCTGAAAAAGCTCCTCCATATAACCAACTGCCAGTGGAAGAAACACAATATCCTCTTTTTACTGATAGTTCCTGTCTCATGGTAAGAATGAATCAGAAGTAGAAAGCAGCCGTATGGAGCCCCACACAACAGGTTGCAGAGACAACTGAAAGAAAAAGTAGATCAGGCCAACTTGCTGAACTCAAAGCTGTTCAACTGGCCTTGGACATTGCTGAAAGAGAGAGGTGGCCAAAGCTCTACCTCTACACTAATTCATAGATAGTAGCCAATGCTCTGTGGGGATGGCTGGAGAGGTGGAAAGAGGCTAATTGGCAGCGTAGAGGAAAACCAATTTGTGCTGTTGAAGAGTGGAAAGACATCGCTACCAGGGTAGGGAGGCTACCTGTGAAGGTCCGCCATGTAGATGCCCATGTCCCCAAGAGTAGAGCCAATGAGGAGCACCAAAACAATGAGCAGGTAGACCAGGCTGCAAAGACAGGGGTGTCCAAGATAGACCTAGATTGGGAGCACAAGGGAGAGTTATTCCTAGCTCGATGGGCCCATGATGCCTCAGGTCATCAGGGTAGAGATGCCACCTATAAGTGGGCACGAGACCGAGGGGTGGATTTAACCATGGACAGTATTTCTCAGGTTATCCACGACTGTGAGACGTGTGCTGCCATCAAACAGGCCAAGAGGGTGAAGCCCCTATGGTATGGTGGGCGGTGGTCCAAGTACAAGTATGGCGAGGCCTGGCAGATTGACTACATCACACTGCCCCAGACATGCCAAGGCAAGCGCTACGTGCTCACAATGGTAGAAGCCACCACAGGGTGGTTGGAGACCTACCCTGTGCCTCATGCCCAGAACACCATCCTGTGTCTTGAAAAGCAAGTCCTGTGGAGACATGGTACCCCTGAGAGGATTGAGTCAGACAATGGGACTCATTTCAAGAACAGCCTTATCAGCACCTGGGCCAGAGAACATGGCATTGAGTGGGTGTACCATATCCCCTACCATGCACCAGCTGCGGGCAAAGTGGAAAGGTACAATGGGCTGCTAAAAAGCACCTTAAAAGCCTTAGGTGGGGGATCTTTCAAAAATTGGGAGCAGCATCTGGCAAAGGCCACCTGGTTAGTTAATACCCGAGGCTCTACTAACCGAGTGGGCCCTGCCCAATCAGAGCCTTTGCATAGAGTAGATGGAGACAAAGTCCCAGTGGTACATGTCAGGGGTTTGTTAGGGAAGACAGTTTGGATCAATCCTGCCTCGAGTACAGACAAACCCATTTGCGGGGTTGTTTTTGCTCAGGGACCAGGTTGCACATGGTGGATAATGCAAAAAGATGGAAGAACACGATGTGTACCTCAGGGAGATCTGATTGTTGGGTGAGAACCATGTATAAATATCACTGTTTGATGAATGTTGCCACCATTGTCTGTGTATAGCTGTATATTAGATGTATAATATATGTGTGTGTAGAGTTAGAATATATATATATTAGTTTTAGTAGTAAGGTGACGATATGGGGATAAGGGGTGGAATGTCCTGTGTTGACTATATGATACTTTTATCCCCAATCATCTTGTTCTGTTTATACTGAATAATAAGTTTTACACCTTTAAGACTCTCTTCCAGACAGTGAGGAGGGGAGGGAAGAAGCGCGCAGTTTGTTTTCAGACTGCTCTCACTCCTCCACATTCCTGCTCCTGGACTGTGTTGTCTGCGGATGGACAGACAGCCGGACAGACCTCCTTTTTTCCTTTTTCTTGCTTTTAGTTTTAGCTAGCTGAGGCAAAGAAGTTCCCTGGACTGTGATTTTTTTCCTTTTTTCTTGGACCTGTTCAAGCCTGCTCTGCACTGAACACGCAGAAGAGCACCGGCAGCTCCACCTGTGGCCCCCTGGCCGGGCCTGGGCAGCAGCATTTCCAGCACCAGAGAGACTGATCAAAGACTGAGTGAGCCAAGCTGCAACCCGGGGAGGGGACTGTTCTGAGTTTGCTTTCCTTGGATCAGTGAGAAGTTTTATTGTTTAATATTGTTTGGGTTCTATTGTTTAATAAACAGGTTTCTTTCCACTTTTCTCCAAGGAGATATTTTCTCCCCAACCGGTTGGAGGGGGGAGGGGCAATTGAATCTGCTTTTGTAGAGAAGCCCCTTTGGGGGTTATCTCCCAAACTTGCCCGAAACCAGGACACTGCATCAAATAAATCAACACATTTTGAGCAGAGGAGCAAGAGGATGCTCCTCTCCACAAATCCAGCCTGGGGACCAGGTATACATCAAATCCCCTGGGGGAAAGCCTCTTATCCCAAAATGGAAAGGACTCTATTTAGTACTTTTAATCACTTATACAGCCTTTAAAGCTTGAAGTGTTAACCTCTTGCCTACACTGTTCCAGAATTAAAAGACTTCTGCAAAAGGCAAGAGGAGTACACAAGTGGACCTCAGAAAAAACAGAAGAAACCAAGATGCGCTTCACACCGTCATCATCTTCCCGATATTTCTGATCAGAATCCAAGCCACAGTAGGTGACTGTCACTACCATCATGATCTCCTTGGCCTGCGAGATCCTGCTAGATGGAACATTCAAAAATATTTGGGACCTAATTGGCTAAAAGGGAATAATAAGGTAAAAACACTTTATGCTATTTTAAGGATTAATGACCAAGCAGTTGAAGATTGAGGAAAACCTGACTCCATGTCAGCCTTTCTTGTCCCACCTGAAAGCAGGACCTCTATGGCGTGTGAATTTGAAACTCACAAACCTCTTTTAGTTGTGATTATTACTGTGACCATGCACATCCGTGACCTTTCTAACAAGCAGCGTGTGAATCCATTTTAATGTGATTCCTATCAGGATTTTGCGCTATGCAAATTAAAATGGGAGACTATAACCTAGCACAAGATAGTTCCCTTCTTCTGCAGTGCACAGGTGGGGTGGGAGGACCATCATCACACAGAGATACAGGAATTGAGCCCGCCAGGAATGCGACCAACACATATTGTTTCCAGCAGGCAGTTCTTGTGCCACTAGAATAATAAATTGTCCTGTTGGTATGCTTAGTACGTGGAACAGGTCTCACAGAGCATCTGCTTTTGAGAACTGAATTTCATTCTTGGCATATTCCAGGCCATCAGAAATAGTCACCAATCCAGTTGGAGGGGAAGCCGGGAGCACAATCATCCTGTTAGGGTATATCATGCCCAATGTCATGACCGCGTGATGGCAACCCAGATATGCATGGACTCCTGACAGCACAACTACATCCTCTTATGGGCTGAGGTACTCAGAATACTCAGCCATTTGTAGTGGGAAATTTAGTAAAGTAAGTGTCCTTTGTATTACTACCAGGGGCCAGTGTAAGGTTTCTGAAGGTTTCTGAAACGCTTGCCTAAAGGCAGGCAATGTATCTGAAGAAACCAGTTACCACGCCTTGGGTACTCGACAAGGAGCGAAACAGAACGGGTCACACAACAGGCATTTAAAATTAAAACAAACAACTTTACATGAGCAAACAATGGCATAGCACGGGACCCATGTGTGAAATAATATAGTCTTTCACTCTGTGGTAAGAAAAATAAATGAACAATTGTTGCTTCTAAATCCAAGGTACTCTCTGAAAATGCTGGAGGTAAAGATACAGGCTAATAGATCCAAAATTAAACAGCAATACTACCCATTCATACAGCAAAGCCTAAAAGGCTGGGAGTCATGGATGCATTCCCAGACACCAAATCATAGGTCTAAAAAAGGCTTAAGGGGATGGTTTGGGTCTGAACTGGGAATATGAAATTCTATTGATCAAGAAGTCTTAATAAATGAAGCACTGTGAGTTCTTATATTGGACAGACACAAACTCCTCTCAGATCAGCCCTGATAACACTTGCACAAACCCAAAGCCTGGCAGCTAACCTATTAACCACCCTGGCCAACAATACACAGCAGGATTGTTTCCAGCAGTCGTTGGCTTTATGGGGAAACTACACGGTAACATTTCTTTAGCATTTCAGTGTAGACAAGCTCAGCTGTGGCTACAGTTTGTAATCTCAGGAAAACTTAAAAAAAGGAGAGCTGGGGGAAATTACCATGAGAATTAACTAAATCATGCCTAAAAATGAAACCACAAAGGAGTTTGAAAAAGACTTCCACACTTGGTGGCAATTGGTCAGTTTCACATAGAATGAACAGAACGCTGCAGTCTTTTACATTAACCATTAAGAATGCAACAAAATACTGTGTAATTCCAATTTTGGCCTGTGTGAGATCTGCTTGCACAACAATGACAACAGATTCATTTAATGAAACTGCTAATGGTAATAACTTCTCTATTTGTAATTCACAAGCAAAAGTGGATATGACTTGAGCTGCACCACACAATAACTTCTCTTCAGATTATGCAGAATGTGTATGATGTGTATCATGAAGCACCCAAATTCCAAACTGGAAGGAACATTGATGTACTAAAACAAATGCTGTACCAGCCTAATATAGAATGGCCAGTGGCAGAAGTCAAAAATGCATCTCACAGAGCCTTATGGACACTCAAATTGCTATCAAAGAAGTTACCAAAATCATCACCAAAATAGAGAAAGATAGAGAACATCATGAGTCAGATGTCTTCTTGTGATGGACAAATCTTCAATCACCAACAGCTCCTCAGATTTTTAGCTTCCTCAGCAAACCTGTTCTAATTTTTAAAAAAATGAACCCTCCTCTAAATCATCATGAACCTATGGATGTGGTAGAAAATTAAAAGAGCAGCATAACAGTACATATGTCCTGTGGACTGTGGAGGAAATCTTGCAAAAGAATTTGCATCAGGATAAAGAGAATGGGAGGATGAAACAAGGCCTTTGTTTGACACAAGCACAAGCAATTCACATAAGCAAACAAGTACTTAGCACAGACACAGGTAAGTACTTAGCAGCAGTTAGCATAAGAAAAACCTGGCAGGCCTAACTTGACAGGAGAGGGACTTGAAAAAAGCTTTAGACACATTCTAGCAGAAGAAGGAAGGGCAAGTAGGCAATGAGCCCTGTGCAGGGAAGCCATGAGGAAGAAGTGCTGCTTTAGGGCATGGAGACCGCTCTGGCCAGCGCCTGCACATCAGCTTCAAGGACAGGAATCTGACAGAATGTATTTCTAACCCCTGCCTATGCAATCACCTCAGCAGGGTAAAGATGGATGGTATTTTTGATGCAATTCCTACATCAACCCACTGAAATTTATACATGGCAGAGAAGCATTTTGGTGGGGTGCAGACCCTGCCCTCCTGTCAGCTCAAGAAAAGGGCTTTTGGTGGACAATGCATTTGTCTGCAGATTTCTTTGAATTAGGGAGACCCCTCGGGACTGCTGTATCCTGAGGGAACACCATGGGCCCTGACCTGTGCCTCAGCTTCCAGGACTGCTCTTGGCCAGCATCCTGACGTGGATGCAGGACAGCTGCCAGGCACTGCTGGGACCCAGTGGGACAGGACCGGCTGTCTCGCGTCCACAGAGCCCCCCTCACACAGCCAGGGCCACCCCGAAACCAGACAAAGGCTCACATGTCAGCAGAGAGGAGCAAGGAACACTGGGCTCCTCTCAGGGGATCTCAGCGTGGTGCTCCAGTGGGAGGGGCAGGCAGGCCACCCACCTTCAGGGCATCCCCTGCATCAACAGGGCGTGCATTTTGTCCTTTTCATCCCTCCACACCAGAACCAGGCCTGACATCTCCTCCTCTGCAGTTTTCCCACTTAGGACGTCATCTCACGCTTGGCCAGCGCATCAGATGAGGCCGCAATGGCTTCTGATACCACCTCCATGCCAACCACAGCTCCACTGTGTGCTGTTCCTCTTTCACAGGTTAATTTCCCATCAATTGACCAATCCATTGTTTCTCTCAAGGGTCACATTCCCACCAGTTCAACCATAAGGTTTCCTTCACTGTCTGTTCTTCATTATCTTGCTGACGTGCACAGCAGCGGATCAAATGTGGCAGGGCCTTAGACACGACTTGGCTCCTGACACACAGGCTCCTTGTGCCACTGCTGGCCTTCCGTGTGCTCAGCAGGATCTGTACCTGCACAGTGTTGTGGAACTGCACCTTCAGCACAGGGACCGTGCCAGCCTGAGCTGCCCTCGTTCCTCTGGGTCTGTGCACAAAACACGGCATGGCAGAGAACGGCAGCAGGGGCCTGTGTGTCCCAGGGCCCCGGATTTGTTCTGCTGCAGCTCCACAGGGATGCAGGCAAAGTGAAGAAGCTAAACTGTTTATTCATGGAAGGCGAAGCAAAGGAGTGAGCTGGGTGGGGAAAAGGGGAAGGGCGGGATCTGAGGACTGGAGGGAAAGAGCCGTGAAAAGGGAGGGAGAATGGAGGGAAAAAGAAGGGATGGGCAGAGTCTGAGGGCTGGAGGGAGGGAGCTATCTATAAGCAAGGAGAGGGCTGAAGCCATGCAAGTTTCCCACAGGCTCAGCTGTGCCAATCATCAGCGGTGCCTGGAGCTCCAGCTGGTCTCTTCTGGTCTCAAGGCAGTCTCATCTTCCATGGCATTTGCAGGTCTTCAACAAACTCTGGTTCTTCTGTGCCAGTTCTGCAGCTCTCCCACTGACTATCTGTTGAACTAACATGTATGCCTGGGAAGGGCTGTCATCTCTCCTCAGGGCTTGAAGGGCTGGAACGGAGAGGAACAGAGCCACAGTCAGAGCCTGGATCGGTGGGAATCCTAGGAGACCGTCCTGCCAGGGCCATCCCACCCAGCTCTGGCCGTGGCCACAAGAGAGGGGGTATCAAGTGGATCAGCTGGCCACGAATCCCCCCCCCCCTTCTAGGCCATTCCCACTGACTAAGAAGATACCTTTGGGCAACTCAAAAGATTTCAAGAGATTTTCTAATGCTCTCCCAAAATGATTGGGTGACTCCGTGAAACCTTGCGGTAGCACTATCCACCCAAGCTGTTCCCTTCTACCTGTATCCGGATCTTCCCACTCAAAGGCAAAATAGTCTCTACTGCCCTCATCCAAAGGGCAAGTCCAAAAGGCATCTTTCAAATCCACTACACCGTACCAGGTGTAATTAGGGGGCAATTGACTCAACAAAGGATATGGGTTAGCAACTATGGGAAAATGAGGAATAGTTCTTTGATTTATTGCCCTTAAATCTTGAACCAGTCTGTAGCTCCCGTCAGATTTCTTTACCGGTAAAATGGGAGTATTATGGGGTGGCATGCAAGGTTCTAATATTCCTTGCCGTATTAAATTTTCAGTTACTTGTTTTAATCCCCTCCGGCCCTCCAGTGATATTGTTTATTGCTTCACTCAGATTGGTATTTCTGGATTTTGTATTTCAACTTGAATGGGCGGAATGTTCAACCTCCCTACTTCACCTGAATGCCAAAAGGTATTATTAATTTCCAGATTATCCTCTTAATTTAAAGAATAGATTTTGAGCTTTCCTTCACAGGGGTTTATCTGTATTCCCAAGGCTATTGTTGAATCTCTGCCCAACAAATTATTCTCAGCCTCCGGGAGCAACAATAAGTCACTCACTCCAAATCTCTCATCTGTCTCTTATTTGCACCCCTTTAAATACAGGAACTGCAAAAGCCTCTCCCTTAACTCCAATTACTGGAATTTTCTCCTGACTTATCTTACATCCCTGTGGTAATTTCCTTACTGTTGACCTAGAATCTCCCATGTCCACTAAAAATATAATTTCTTCACTATGGGGACCTATTTTTAACTTTATCAAGGGCTCTTCTGGTTGTGTTTCAGTCCCCTTCATTTAATAGAGCCCCTGACCACCCTAATCTTCCTGAAAATTTTCCTCATCTTGCTGCTTTTTCCTACAACTTTTTTGTAGGTGTCCCTTTTTATGACAATAAAAACAGGTGGGTCCTGTACCCATAAAGGCAGGGCAAGAATTTTGGAAGTGTCCCTTCTTGTGGCAGAAAAAGCACGTGGGTCCTGGGTTTCTAAAAAGAGGACCTGACGTCTGCTGTTTGTTCTTTCCTGAGGGTTTTTCTCTATTCAAAGCTGCCTGCATTTCTTTAACTGCTGCCACCAAGATTCTTGCATCTGCCCTCTGCTTCTCCTCATCTCTCTTTACATACACCTTTTGTGCTTCTCTCAGGAACTCCTGAAGCCCCCTGTCCCGCCAATCTTCTCATTTCTCCAGCTTCTTTCTGATGTCTCCCCAAGATTTCGCCACAAACCGAGGTTTGAAAAGAACCTGCCCAGCTGCAGAATCAGCATCTATACCTGAATATAATTGCAAGTCCTCCTTTCATCTCTCTAACCATGCTGCCGGGGACTCATCCTTTCTTTGATGCTCACTCAAAGCTTTTCCCATATTTTGCCCCCTGGGCACTGCCTCCCAAATTCCTCGAATAATTGTCCACCGAAGATCACTCATATTCTGCTTATGCCCCACATCCTGATTATTCCAATTTGGATCCTGCACAGGCCATTTCTGATCACCCCGCTCTGGTCCCTGATGTTCTCTGTCCCAAATCCTCATCCCTGCCTGTCAGATCATCTCTCTTTCTTCTCTGGTAAACAAAATTCCTAGGATAGACTGCAACTCCACCCGGGTATATGTGTTTGGTGCCAAAACCTCATCCAACTATTTTGCCACTCCAACGGGGTCCTCTGCATCTCGCCCATCTCCTTCTTAGACTCCCTGACATCCCCTGTATTTATGGGAGCACTCACATAACTAATAGGTGGTCCCTGTCCTGCATTTGCCATTGGAACGCCTCTATGTGGGTAATAATCGATTTTCCCTTTCTTCCCCCTCATCTCCATCATTCTCCTCCCCTTGCCTCCCCCTGCCTCTGGTGCTGTGTGCCACTGGTTCCTCTTGAATAAGAGGTGCCTTTGGATTCACAGGGGGACCCTCAGGGACTTGAGGCTGAGCTAGCTGCTTAGGTTGTCCATAGGGGGGTGGGAGATGATTCAATGGGTCTCACGGCTCCTGCCTGTTCCTTTTGACCGCTTGCTCTTTGCTTAATAAAGGATACAACGGGTAACCCTTACCTTCTTGCTTCTGAACAACAAACCCACTTCTCCCCTCAGGGATCTGTAAGGCAGCATACTCACTCTCTTCCTGATTAACAGGCTCTTTGGAATTCACATATATATTTAGAGCCTGGAAAATCCAATCCTCAAATAATCCAAACTTAGGCCAATAGAAATTATTTTTCTGGATCATTTCCTTTGTCTATTCAAACATACAATACTTAATCATTTTCTGCTGACTTTTTCCCCTTTGGGATTCTCATTCATCTTAAAACTGTATCATCATCCCCAGCGGGCTGTCTCGAGGAATGCTCTCTTCTTGAGAATTTCCTTCACTGTCCTCAGATCCTCCAAATTCCTGCGAATTTTTCACACAAACCGCAACCCCTGGGTTTAGGCACTTACTTTTTCCCTGACTTAACCCTTGCGGCACCAAACTCCAGTAGCAGGAGAATCTTGGTTTCTCACACTCACCCCGTGGTTCCACTGCCTCACTTATTCCTCTGTCACACTACCTTCTCAAACTACTTGTTCTACACCTATTTATTTTTCTCTCTTTCTCAATCTATTTCCACTTATCTTTTTTAATTTTCTCCTTCTTTCTCAATCTATTTCTACCTTCCTTTCTTCATTTATTTTACACTTTTCTGGTTACCTCTTCTCACTATTTCATCACATACTAAACCTCTAGCTATCAACTCTTCAAAGCAAATTGAACTAATTCAATCACTCTTCTCCTTAGTCTCCTTACTGAGTCACTCTCTCCTGCTCAAGGACCTTCCCACAGGTTCTTGGACCAGGGACTCCCTTCCTTCCTTGGTCAATCCCTCCCAGGGGCCTCCCTTGTTCACTTCTTGCTTTCTTCCTTTCTCGGCCGGTCTCCTGGCGGAGATCTCGCAAACGCGGTACCGGCAGCTCCCGCTCACTTCGGGGGTCCAAAGCTGCCCAGCCCCCGTCTCAGATACTCCACACACACTCACACATGCACACAGCAGCCCCCCAGACCCAAAACCTCGTGATACTCACAGCCTCCTTTCCTCACGAGGGTCTTGGTGCACAAAGAAGTTTTATATGGGTACTCCCTTTCTCCTATAAGCCTCCACTCTGATGGGAGCCTCATTTGCGCGCTCATAATAACTAATTTGCTTATGCGTTATTGGAATTAAGGCTCTCTTTTCCAAGGGAGACTGGTCTAGTCTCAGGACCACTTAAAAGTCTGGTGGTGGGGAGCTCCTTTCCCGAGGGCTACCCATCTCCCCGGGACTTGGAGAGCCTTCCTGGGTGTCGGCACCAAAATTGTTCTATTTGCCTTTCTTCAGCCCCTCTGGGCTCAGAGTTGCTGCTCTTCTGGCTCAATCCTGCCTAAAGCCAGAGAGCTCGGCCTCCCCCACGGCAACAGGAACAAGACTCGGCAAGCAGGCACTGGAGCTCAGTGCCTAAGGCTGAGGGGCCGCGGGCTCCAGTCTCGAGCACAGGGAGGGCACACGCCCAGCCCCACAACTCCTGGCCTCACAGCCCTGAAAGGCCGGGACCAGGGTTCCACACCTGATGCCAGGGGTTCCCTCCAAACGCCCACTGAGGAAGCGCCAGAGCAGCCGGCTGTGAGGAACAAGGCGGCTGCCAGGGGGCTGCTCATGGCCTCTGACACCCAATTGCTCAGGGCTTCCCAGTGCCCCAGCCCCTCAGGCTCTCCCCCAGCCCGGCCAAGCTGCCCGGCAGCAGCGCCGCAGCCCCACAGGAGCTCCAGAGGAGCCCCAGCCAGAGGCACCTGGGAGCCCTCAGCAATGCAGCCAGCAGCACACGGCCAGGAGGACACGGATGGCGCTTCCTGCCTGCCACAGGCCTTGTGGCCATCTCCAGGCACCGCTCCAGCAGGGATCCCTGCAGCGCCGGCCCTGCCCACCCGCTCTGCCGGCAGCAAAAAGGCTTCAGCAGAACCACCACAGGCCAAGGGGCTTCTGGCCATTGTCCCTGCAGCACTGCACGCCTGGGCAGCTGGCTGAGTGCAAGCACCATTTTCCCCCTCCTCATCTATGCCCCGTGGATGCAGGGCAGCAAAAGAAACATCCTGGAGCCTGTGTATTATAACGCATTCTATATTTATAAAGTAAAAGCAAACAAAAAGGAGAACATTTTAGAAGAAAAAAAAAAATTTCCCATTACTCAGGGGGTCCCAGCAAAAAGAGCCTCTGGGATTAGCTCTCCACTGAGCTCCAGCAGCTCAGCCTGCGGAGACGCGAGAGACGCGGCCGAGCCTTCCACACCCTGCGCAGCTGATCTTGCAGCCTCTGGAACCTGGAGATTGGAGCCCGCTCTGCTGACCTCAGGATGCACAAGGTTTCAATGGCCAGGCTTCCGACACCAAGGCTGATGTCACTGGCCGTTTCTTCAAGGGCTGCAAGAGAAAGGAACAGAGTCACGGTCAGAACCTGGACCTGTGGGGATGCGAGCAGAGTCCCCTGTCAGGGCCATCCCAGCCGGCTCTTGCCATGGCCAGGAGGGAGCAGGGACCAAGGGGATCAGCCTGAAGCTGCTGGCTATGGATCCTCCACGTGGCCCTGAAATCTGTGTGTGCTCTGCCCAGACCAGCTTTCCTCTGCACCGGGAGCAGAGCCCTCCACAGCTGGGGCAGGGCTTGCAGGTCTTCACCCGCCAACCACTGGTGTCAGCCCGCTGCCCTCACTCACCAGTGTAGATCATCAGGAGCTCTCCTGGCTGCCCCCTCAGGTGCCGCCCGGCCACCCCTGTGAACACAGAGCCTGTCAGGGCGGCAGCGGCACAGCTCCCTGCCAGCGGCGCTGCCAGCGCTGCGGCCACACGCCCTGCTGGCCCGGCAGGGCTCAGCCCGGGCCCTTGCCGCACGCTGCCGCCCAAGGGCACGGCTGCCAGAGGGCGGCAGCAGCGCCCGGGCCAGGCGGGGCTCCACGGCGCCGGGCCCGGATGGCGCTGCCGGGGCAGCGGGCGGGGCTGGGGCCGAGCTGCGGCGGGCCGGGGAGGGAGCCCGGCCTCGGGGCTCACCCATGAACCTGATGGCCGCCTCTCGCAGGGGCTCCTGGGGGCTCTCCAGGTAGCGCAGGGCCCGGCGCAGCTGCTCGGCCGCTCGGCTCGTGTCCTCTGCCAGCTGCAGAGAGCGGCAGCAGGGAAGGCTCGGCGCGGGCTCAGCCCCTGTGGCGGGCGCTCCCTGCGCCCAGCCCCGGCCTCCCCTGCCCGCACAGCCCTGAGGCGCGGCCAGCAGTCGCCGGCGCCGGGCTCCGCAGGGGGCAGAGGGCCGACTGCTGCCCGGGGAGCCGCGGGGCCGCCCCGCAGCCCCGCCGCGCCGGGGCTCCATGGGCACCCGGCTCGGGCCCACAGCAGCCTGGAGAAGAGCCCGCGCAGCCTCTGGGTGCAGCAGCGGGCAGGGACACAGCTGCCAGCCCCGCACACTGAGCCCCGCGCTCAGGGGCCTTCTCCAGGCTGAGGTTGGGGATTCTCGGTCGTCCTTACCAGGCACTTGCTGAACTTCCACAGTTTTTCCTCCTTCACCAGCTTTTTTATATCCCTCCTCTTCAGGAACTTGGCTGCACAAAGCAGCGTTTCCCGAGAACACTGGAGAGCAGCAGAAACGTGGAGATGGCCCCACAGCCCAGGCCACAGGAGCATCCCAGTGCCACAGCCTGGGGGAGGCTGCAGCCTGCAAGGCGCCAGGACAGGAGGCAGCCCAGCCCCCTGCCAGGGAGACAGCAGCCGGCCACAAGTCCTCACCTCAGCAACAATCTGATTCTCATCATGGCAGTGGAAGTAGAGTGGCAGCAGGCTGTGGTGCACGGGTGACTTCAGGGCATTTTTTCCATCTTCCGTTAATAACTCCAGCATCTCTTGAAAGACCATCATGGAGCTCAGCTGCACCTGGCTATCATCCTGTATGAAAGCAAGAACAAAAGAGCTCAGCATCAGCTGCTTCGGGTCCAGCAGGGCACAGGCCTGCATCTCCACAGGGCACCAAGTGCCCGGGCAGCAGCCAGTGGCCATGGCTGTGGGCACAGAGCCTTACGCGGTCAAAGAGTGGCAGGAGTGCCTCAGCCAGCTGCAGGGCGAGGGAGCTGGGTATTGGGGTACCATTATCCAGGAATAAATATCTGAGTAGGAGAATGGTCATCCTGATCACGTCACTATCATTTTCCTCCAGGAGCTCCACAAGACTTTCAGTCAGGCTCCACATTTTTTCGGCCTGTGTGGAACACAAGTTTGTGAAAGGCCACCCGGCTGCAGCAGGGCCTAGAGGCCAAAGTCCGTCCCGAAGCACTCGGGCAGCTGAAGCGGGAGGCAGGAGAGCTGAGAGCAGCTGCCCCGGGCCCAAAGCCCAGCCAAGCCCAAGTGACAGCGTTTTCCAGCCCCACACTGCTGGCAGGGCTTCAGCCACTGCCCCCTTCTCACCATCAAGGGATTCTTGCCCAGCACCACGAGGCCTCGGAGTGCCAAGTGACGCCTCTCCCCGTCCTCGCTCCGCAGGTTCTTTGTCATGATCTCCAGAACACTGTCGCTGCATTCCCTCAAGTCCAGGCACTCGAGGACCTGAAAGGCACAGGGCAGTGACAGGGCACCCGGCCAGCAGCAGCCCGGAACCGCACAGGGCTGGGCCCAGGCAGCACCACAGGGCACGGGCACCGTCCCAGGCAGCTGCGGCTACGAGAGGGCAGAGAGCTGGGAGGCAGCTCAGCCAGGCAGCGCTGGCCTTCAGGCTCACCTCCACAATGAACACCAGGGCAGGGAAATCCCAGTATGGCATCTCTTTGCTGAGCAGGCCTAGCAGGTAGAATGCAATCCCACAACAAAAGTGTATGGATGACAGGCGAATTTCTCTGACAAGAGGAAAAAGGAAACAAGACCCTGAGCCAGTGGGGCAAACCTCTGCCAGGAGTGACACACACAGTTCACATCTTTCCTCACCACCCTCACAGCAAGGGGCCCTGGGCCATTTGGGAGTTGGTTGCTCCAGAGCAGCCTCCTCTCCCAGCCTTTTCCAGTCTGCTTGGCCATCCCTCAGTGACAAGGGCCTCTGGCCCACAGCCACAGGGACTGTGTGGGGCACCTTGGGCACAGAGCACAAGTGGCTGGAGCAATGGGGAGAAGGGGGTCTCACCTGGCCAGCAGACCCACGGCATAGTGGTGGGTGTCAGCACAGAGCAGCGTGTCCCAGGCACCCTTGCGTTCCATTGCCACCACCACATCCTCACAGCGGAGAAGGCAGAGCAGGGACTTGAGGGTCCGCACTGCAAACCTGTGTGCAGAGCAAAGCCCAGGTCACACTGGGAGCACTGGCTCCTTCCCAGGCCACGTGGCAGGGACAGGAGCTCTAGGATGGGAGCACCTGTTGGGGCTGGTGGCAAGGCCGTGTTCTTCCTGGCATCCCTTCCAGAAGGTATCCACCTCTTCTGGCATATCCAGAGTGCTGAAGAACACTTGGAAGAGCAGGTGCACAAACAGGTGTGGGAAATACACCTTCATTATACGTGGGATACAGGGCACCTGGAGGACCTTCCACATCACCAGAGTTGCCTGCAAAGGACAAAGGCCCAGAGAGAGCGCTCAGTGCCGAGGTGTCCGTGTGGCAGGGCCCGAGCGTGGCAGGGAGAGGCCCGGAGAGACGCAGGGGGAGCAGGGGGCCTGGTGGCCCTGAAGCTGCCCCTGGGCCAGGTTTCAGGCCAGTGCCTGAGGCAGGGAGATGCAGTGGGGGAAGGAGGATGGAGAGCTGCTGGAGAGGCAGCCTTGGGGCCAGCAAAGGCCACTTGCAGAAACTCACAGCCAGGGCAAAGACACCCGTTTTGTCCCCATCGGAGGTGCACGTGCTGTGCTCCGGCCAGCTCCCCAGCACATCCAGGAGCACCAGCTGTGCCAGCTCCGCAGTCCTGCTTGAGCCCATGATGGTTTTCCACATGGCCGCGGCAGCTCTGCAGGGTTAGAGCTTTGTCTCAGGGGGGTGTCAGACACAGCACTGCTGGGAGCTGAGCTGGCTGCCAGTTCTGCCTCTGCCCTCTGCCCCTGGCCAGCAGCAGCCAGGCAGCCCAGCCCTGTGGGGACAGAGCCCTGAGGGGCAGGGAGGGAGCACGGCAGCAGGCTCGGGGGCTGACATGCCAGGGCTGGGAAAGGGAGCAGCCAGAGGGCCCTGGAAGTCTCTGCTGCTCAGGCACCTGGGCCAGGCTGTGCAGGGTGATGGGCTGGGGAGCCCTGAGCCCTCTGGGCAGCTGGGCCCTTACCTGTCACAGGACGGGGCCACACGCAGGAGCGTCATGACTGCGTCATTTGTCAGTGCTTCAGTGAGATCCAGCAGGGCCATGTCCAGCCTGTGCTCAGCGCAATCATTGGCCAGGAGCCACTGGTGGATGTACCTCACCATGGCGGGCACCTGGAGAAGGCACAGGGAGACTTGGAAAGCTGCCAGAGGGAGCAATGTCCCCAGCTTCCCCAGAGATGTTCTTCCCATCCCACCACACTGTGATGGCCTCAAAGGCTCACAAGGACCAGCAGGTGTGGCTGGGGAGGCCAAGGAGTTCCTGGGAGGATCAAACGCTGGCCACAGGCTGCTTACTTGCTTTGGATGGTAACAATCTTCCTCTACAAGCATATACAGCAGGGCAGCACTGGTCTTGCTTTGGAAGATGGGCGAGTATGGTCTGTACGCAGCGCCCCTGGTGATGGTCTCTTCCTGCCGAATCCTCTTGATGAATTTGCAAACGAGCTGTAGGAGAAGGGCAAGAAGCCAGGGATGTTCCATGGAGTGCTCCACACACGGTGCTCGGCTGAGCAGGGACAGCAGGCCCAGCCCAGGTGGGCATGGCTGCAGGTACCTGCGCTGTTCTGTGGAAGCGGCCACGGCTGGATTGCTGCTCTTGTGTGCGCTCCACGGCTGCATCTGGCAAAGACCGAGCACAGCCAGAGCTGAGGGGCTGCGGGAGAGGCCGGAGAACACAGCCCAGCCCTGCGCTCCCCAGGCAGGGACAGCCCCGCGATGCCCCAGGGGGATGGAGCACGGCCACTGCGGGGTGTCTGCCTGGGCCCTCTTCTGTCCTGTCCATGGGCATTTCCCCAGGGGATGGGATGGGATGGGATGGGATGGGATGGGATGGGATGGGATGGGATGGGATGGGATGGGATGGGATGGGATGGGATGGGACTGGACGGGACGGGACGGGACGGGATGGGATGGGATGGGATGGGATGGGATGGGATGGGATGGGATGGGATATGCCACAGGATGGGGCCAAGCTGGCTGCAGGCTCCAGTCCTACAGCCCAACGCTGCCACTCACCCTCCTGTGGTGGATGGAATGGCACCACCTCTTCTGTCTCCTGTCCTGGGTCAGCTCCAGAGCCTTCTTCCTCCTCCTCCACCCAGGCCATCCTAGGGTCTCTTGGGGGTCTCTGCTCCATGTCAGTGACTGGAGCTAGTAGCAGGACAGATGCCTTGGAAAAGCTCCGGAGCACCAAGTCCCACGCTCTGCCCTCGAGGGCACTGCCAAACAGAAGCCTCGGAAGGCCACAGGTCACCAGGTCCTGAGGTCTGGCCTCGAGGTCAGCTGCAGGAACAACGCCTCAGAAAAGCTCCAGGTCAGACAGGAACGAGTGCGCTGTGCGGGGGCTCCTCACAGCACCGCTCTGTCCTGTCCTGTCCCGTCGCCTGCTCCGAGCGCTGTGGAGTGTTCTTGTCACCCCCAGCTCCTACGTCACCACGTGTCACAAAGGACACACTCCTCCATTCCATGCCACCGTGACCGTGCTGCAACGTGTCACAAAGGAACCTTGCACACACTGCCACCTGCCCTGGGGCCGCCCCCAGCCCACCCAAAGTGGCCCAGGTTGGAAGGAATCCCTGGCCCCAAGTGTCTAAGGCAGCCCGACAGGATCTTTAGGAAGGGCTCAGCCCATCAGCAAACGCTGCCCTGCTCTGCGGGCTCAGGGCAGCAGAAGGAGCCCCCAGGGCTGCCGAGGCAGCCGCTCTGGCAAGGGCACGGGGCCTTCCACGGAAGCTGGCACGGCCTCCTTGGGACACGTCCTGGCTGCTGGCCATCCTAAACCCGCGGCTGTGACAGGCACAGGGAACGTGTGGGCCAGGGCACCAATGCTGCTCTGAGCCCTGGGGCCCGGGCAGCGCTGCCATCAGCAGGTGTGGCAGAGTCCCCGCCCAAGCAGAGCTGCCACCCCCCGAGCCCTGGCAGCGCTGCTGCCCCTCTCCTGACCCAGAGACCTGTGCCCCGGGGGGCTTCTGTGCCACAGGGAGCCAAAGCCCACGTGCACTGGGAGCTGTGCTCCTCCCTGCAGGGGCTGTTGGCAGCAGCACCTGGAGCACTGCTGCAACACTTGGTGTCTGTCAGAAGCTCGTACTACATGCTGGAAGTGTTTTCTCATTAAAGTAATTTCCTGCAGCACAAAAGCCTCTTTACCGTGATGACACAGAAGAATCTGGCATTAAAGACTCCTCACTTCAGGAAAGCTTTACTTTCCATTTCTCAACTCAAGTAGTTCCAAAAAAGTTGCAAACTCCCCCAGTCAATTGTGATGGCCTGAGAACATGAGAGTTGGAAATTGCCTTCCCCTCTCAAAGCAGCAACTCATGTGCCTTGATGTCATGCATTGGGAGTCACTTTACAAACATTACACTACCCAGAGGTGAACAGAAGGCCATTCTTTGCTTTCAAATGGTTTTCAATGAACGGATGGTAACATCCTCATTCCCTTAAGGAATAGAAGCTCTAAAAGAATGCGAGTCCTCTTCTTCCCTGCAGGATAATCAGGACCATGAACAGAAATAGTCACAGGTATTCTTTCTGCCCTCCATAACCAATGCTCCACCAAACCACAGATGCTGTCTTCAAAGTGACTCCAATTCCAGCCTAGACCTCTCCCCTTCCAGACAACTCTTTCCCCAACCTGCCCCCCAACACTAATCCCCCCAAACACCCGCACAGGAGCCCTCAACACCCCGCCAGGACCCCCAGCTGTCCCTGTCCCTCCGCAGAGCTTTCCCAGCCTCCAGCAGACCCCCTGGTTCCCTGCACGTGCCGTGGGATGGCCCTCAGGAGGATCTGCTCCAAGGCCTTTCCCGGGAGCAAGCTCAGGCTGCCAGGCCCATGGTTCCTGGATCATCCTTCCCACCGAGCCTTCCTGTGCACGGCTGTTCCCTTGGCACATTTGCGCTCGGCTGGGACTTCTCCACTCAGCCAGGGCTGCTGCTAAAGGATGGAGAGCAGCCTGGCAAGCTCTTCCTCCAGCTGCCTCTTTCCTCTTGGGGGAGGTAGAACATTCCACAGGCAAGAAACTGGTGCCTCCACAGACCCTGGATCCATGCTGGGACAGACAAGGACGTGAAGTATGTCATATGGAAAAACTCTTTATCACTAACCGCTCGCATTTGTTCTGTCTGTTCCTTTGTTACCCGTGGTATAAAGCAATACTCACTCGTTTGTCATACACAGAGGCCCCCGCCTACACAGCTCATTCACACCATGTGGGTTCAAGTCTGATGGGTGCCTTGCACAGGTGGCACATGGAGTCCCACCTACACGGTCCCGGGTCAGGGGCGAGCGTCCCCTTGGTGGGTTAGAGTCCCAGAGTTCGGGAGTGGTGTGCTAACTGGCATTGATTAAATGTGGCTGGAATTTGGATTGGGAGCTGGTTTAGAGAGTTTATTAAGTCTGGTATAATATCGTGTGTGTGTCCATGTGTTAAATCTGTCAATGCAACATCGTTTATTCTTTCCTTATGTGAAGATAAGGAAGGGAATGTGCTCAACACTGTTACCTTTTTCCTTTGGGGATGGAATGCTATTAATTGGAGTAGAAGTAGTCAGAAAATTGAGTGTGTGTTCCAAGGTTCATCTCTAAGAATGCAAGAAGTGGAGACACAGTCTCAGAGGGAAACAGCGTTGTATGGTTGTCCTGGGTTGACTATATGATGCTTTTATCCCCAGTCGTCTTGTTCTGTTTATACTGAATAATAAGTTTTACACCTTTAAGATTCTCTTCCAGACAATGAAGAAGGGAGGGAAGAAGCGCGCAGTTTGTTTTCAGACTGCTCTCACTCCTACACAATCCTGCTCCTGGACTGTGTTGTCTGCGGATGCACAGACAGACGGACAGAGCTCCTTTTTTCCTCTTTTTTTTTTTTTTTTTTTTTTTTTTTTTTTTGCTTTTAGTTAGTTTTAGCTAGCTGAGGCAAAGAAGTTCCCTGGACTGTGATTTTTCCTTTTTCTTGGACCTGTTCAAGCCTGCTCTGCACTGAACACCCAGAAGAGCACCGGCAGCTCCACCTGTGGCCCCCTGGCCGGGCCTGGGCCGCGGCGTTTCCAGCACCAGAGAGACTGATCAGAGACTGAGTGAGCCGAGCTGCAACCCGGGGAGGGGACTGTTCTGAGTTTGCCTTTTTTTTGTTTTTTTGGAGTAGCGAGAAGTTTTATTGTTTAATATTGTTTGGGTTCTATTGTTTAATAAACAGGTTTCTTTCCACTTTTTCTCCATGGGGGTATTTTCTCCCAAACTGGTTTGAGGGGGGAGGGGCAATTGGAGCTGCTTTTGTAGAGAAGCCCCTTTGGGGGTTATGTCCCAAACAAGCCCCGAACCAGGACAATGGTCTTGCAGATTGGAAATTGAAATTGATTGTCTAGAGAACTTAAAATACTCTGAGGAGGTTCTGGAGGACATAGGTCCCTGGCAGCCTAGCGGGGAATTTTTCCAGCAATAGGATGATATCTTTTGGATGCTCGGAGCACCTTAAGCGCTCAGACAATTTTCTAGTTTGTGGGAAAGCCCCTAAGTACCCTTTTGTGTTGTATGAAAGAGTGTGAATATGTGGAACTGCATTTGCATTGTCACCCAGAGGGGCTTGGCAGGTGAGGGACAAGGAAGAAGTAGATGGTGAGAAGGGCCAGAGTGACTCTGACACGAATGAGACTTACAGTCTGACAGGAACCAAGTGCAGGAGCTCTACCTGCATTTCCATTTTCTGATGACGGGAGTGGCAGGGAAAGCAAAGTGGCTGATGCCCTATGCTCCTTGTAACCCTCTGATCCCTTGTTTGTTGTGTAGGGGGCGTAGAGATTGTAGTCCTTGTAGTGGCCCAAACAATTGGCCCATAGAAGAGAGCAATAGCCTACTTCTCAAAACAACTGGATGAAGTGAGTAGGGGACAGCCTGACTGTGAGCAGTTGCTGCTCTTGTTTCAAACATCCAAGAAGCCTGAGAATTCACTCGAGGTCAACAAATAATTGTATTTATCTCACATTCAGTAGCAGCACTTCTTGAGCAAAAGGGTGGGCGTTGGCTTTCACCCTCCAGATTGCTTAAACATCAGGCAGTTTTGGTGGAACAATGTGGTATTACCAAACTAATCTCTTCTCTAGTTAATCCAGCAGCATTCCTGGCCACTCACCAGACAGACAAGGAACCTTTGTAGCATGACTCTATCAAAACCATGAAGTCCACTTTATTCCAGCTGCCCAGATCTTAAAGAAAGCCCAAATCCAGCAGGAGAATCTCAGTACACAGATGGGAGTGGCTTTGTAAGAGCAGATCAGTGAAAATTGGGATATACAATTAGCATGGAGCAATAGGGGATAGAAGATAGAAGATAGATACTTGAACCCGTACCTTCTGACCAGCCTTAGGAAAAAGGATCACTATATGAACAGATTCCAAGTATGCCTTCAGAGTAATATGTGCCATGAATCAGTTTGGAAAGAAAAGGACTATTGACAGCTCAAGGAAAGCAAATTAAGCATCAAGAAGAAATCTTAAAATTGCTGGAGGCAGTACTAGTACCTCAAGAGGTTGCAGATGTGCACTGCAAAGGACATCAGACCCCAAAAGGGGTAACAGGTTGCAAAAAGAGCAGCAGAACAAAGCCATGCTGAGTTTTGGGCACTAATTCCCAAAGGTAAGGAACAATATGACAATGATGTATGTCATATAATCAGAAAGATCTAGAATTAGCAAGGAATTTACGAGCAGAACAGAAACATATTGTTTTTGCAACTCCTCAGGGATAGACAGTTATACCTGAAAGAGCATTGTGAAAATTAATTACAGATGAACATAATTGTATACAGTGGGAAGGGGATGCCTTACATAATTATTTGAGAAGGACAAGAGTAAGATGCAACCTGTACTCTAGTGGAAAGCAGGAAACCCAGGGGTGTGAAATAATGTCTCAGAACCAATCCACAAACTAGGACTAGAGTTGAGCTTGCACAGTAGACAACGAGAAGATCCTAGATAGCACTGGCAAGTTGACGCTTCTGAATTGCCAAGAAAAGGGGGCTATAAATACCTTTTACATTTCAGTGATACCTTCTCAGCGTGACCTAAGGCATTCCCAACCCAAAGAAATAAAGCTAAAGGAGTTGTCAAGATTTTGTTAAACAACATAATGGCCTGGTTCAGAGTGCCTTTAGACATCTCCTCTGATCGAGGGCCACGTTTCCTAGCAAATATTGCACAGCAACTTTGCAATAATCTCCAAATCAACGGGCACCTACACATGGTGTATTGGCCGCAGGCCAGCAGCCAAGTGGAAAAGAGGAATTATATGCTAAAACAGCAAATAGTCAAAACTGGACAAGGGGCCAACATACCTTGGACCCAGGCCCTACCTTTAGCTTTATTATGGATTCCAGGAGACCAAGAACAAAAGAAAATCTGAATCCCTTTGAAATACTGTACAGAAGACCATATAAGCATAACTATCCAGGGGAAGATACTGTACAAGTTGGGGAGGGGTATCTGCAGAGCCATGTTGTGCAACTGACACAACAGCTGCAGAAAATAAATCAACACATTTTGAGCAGAGGAGCAAGAGGATGCTCCTCTCCACAAGTCCAGCCTGGGGACCAGGTATATGTCAAATCCCCTGGGGGAAAGCCTCTTATCCCAAAATGGAAAGGACTCTAATTAGTACTTTTAATCACTTATACAGCCTTTAAAGCTTAAAGCATTAACCTCTTGGCTACACTATTCCAGAATTAAAAGACTTCTGTAAAAGGCAAGAGGAGTCCACAAGTGGACCTCAGAAAGAACAGAAGAAACCAAGATGCGCTTCACACCATCATCATCTTCCCGATATTTCTGATCAGAATCCAAGGCACAGTAGGTGACTGTCACTACCATCATGATCTCCTTGGCCTGCGAGATCCTGCTAGATGGAACACTCAAAAATATTCAGGACCTAATTGGCTAAAAGGGATTAATAATGTAAAAACTCTTTTCACTATTTTAAGGATTAATGACCGAGCTGTTGAAGATTGATGAAAACCTGACTCCATGCCAGCCTTTCTTGACCCACCTGAAAGCAGGATCTCTATGGCTTGTATATTTGAAACTCACAAACCTCTTTTAGATGAGATTACTACAGTGACCATGCACATCCGTGACCTTTCTAAAAAGTAGTGTGTGAGTCATGGATGCATTCCCAGACACCAAATCATAGGTCTAAAAAAGGCTTAAGGGGACGGTTTGGGTCTGAACTGGGAATATGAAATTCTATTGATCAAGAAGTCTTAGCCAATAAATGAAGCACTGTGAGTTCTTATATTGGACAGACACAAACTCCTCTCAGATCAGCCCTGCTAACACTTGCCCAAACCCACAGCCTGGCACCTAACCTATTAACCACCCTGGCCAACAATACACAGCAGGATTGTTTCCAGCAGTCGTTGGCTTTATGGGAAAACTACAGGGTAACATTTCTTTAGCATTTCAGTGTAGACAAGCTCAGCTGTGGCTATGGTCTGTAATCTCAGGAAAACTTAAAAAAAGGAGAGCTGAGGAAATTGCCAAGAGAATTAACTAAATCATGCCTAAAACTGAAACCACAAAGGAGTTTGAAAAAGACTTCCACACTTGGTGGCAATTGGTCAGTTTCACATAGAATGAACGGAATACTGCAGTCTTTTACATTAACCATTAAGAATGCAACAAAATACTGTGTAATTCCAGTTTTGGCCCTTGGAGCTATAAGAACTCATGTAACTCTCAGTCCCATTCAGCATAATGTCTGGGCCATTTTCAACAAGAAAACTGGAAACTGGCAAACTCTTAGTATCAAAGCATGTGTGCCAAGGGATGCACTGAATTTTGTGTGCAAAAATGCAGGGCTTGACAGAGAGGATCGGTGTCTGCACACTGAGGGCAGCCCTTGTATTTGTGAAATGAGCCCAGTAACCCATGCACAGTCACAGGTATGTTATGTGGGAAGGGGATGTGCCTGGGTGAGATCTGCTTGCACAACTATTACAACAGATTCATTAAATGAAACTGCTAATGGTAATAACTTCTCTATTTTTAATTCACAACCAAAAGTGGATGTGACTTGAGCTGCACCACACAATAACTTCTCTTGAGATTATGCAGAATGCGTACGATGTGTATCATGAAGCACCCAAATTCCAAACTGGAAGGAACATTGATGTTCCAAAACAAATACTGTACCAGCCTAATATAGAATGGCTAGTGGCAGAAGTCAAAAATGCATCTCACAGAGCCTTATGGACACTCAAATTGCTATCAAAGAAGTTACCAAAATCATCACTAAAATAGAGAAAGATAGAGAACATCATGAGTCAGATGTCTTCTTGTGATGGACAAATCTTCAATCACCAACAGCTCCTCAGATTTTTAGCTTCCTCAGCAAACCCGTTCTAATTTTTAAAAAAATGAACCCTCCTCTAAACCATCATGAACCTATGGATGTGGTAGAAAATTAAAAGAGCAGCATAACAGTACATATGTCCTGTGGACTGTGGAGGGAATCTTGCAAAAGAATTTGCATCAGGGTAAAGAGAAGGGGAGGATGAAACAAGGCCTTTGTTTGACACAAGCACAAGCAATTCACATAAGCAAACAAGTACTTAGCACAGACACAGGGAAGTACTTAGCAGCAGTTAGCATAAGAAAAACCTGGCAGGCCTAACTTGACAGGAGAGGGACTTGAAAAAAGCTTTAGACACATTCTAGCAGAAGAAGGAAGGGCAAGTAGGGAATGAGCCCTGTGCAGGGAAGCCATGAGGAAGAAGTGCTGCTTTAGGGCATGGAGACCGCTCTGGCCAGCGCCTGCACATCAGCTTCAAGGACAGGAATCTGACAGAATGTATTTCTAACCCCCTGCCTATGCAATCACCTCAGCAGGGTAAAGATGGATGGTATTTTTGATACAATTCCTACATCAACCCACTGAAATTTATACATGGCAGAGAAGCATTTTGGTGGGGTGCAGACCCCTGCCCTCCCGTGAGCTCAAGAAAAGGGCTTTTGGTGGACAATGCATTTGTCTGCAGATTTCTTTGAATTAGGGAGACCCCTCGGGACTGCTGTATCCTGAGGGAACACCATGGGCCCTGACCTGTGCCTCAGCTTCCAGGACCGCTCTTGGCCAGCATCCTGACGTGGATGCAGGACAGCTGCCAGGCACTGCTGGGACCCAGCGGGACAGGACCGGCTGGCTCGTGCCCACGTAGCCCCCCTCACACAGCCAGGGCCACCCCGAACCCAGACAAAGGCTCACGTGTCAGCAGAGAGGAGCCAGGAGCACTGGGCTCCTCTCAGGGGATCTCAGCATGGTGCTCCAGTGGGAGGGGCAGGCAGGCCACCCACCTTCAGGGCATCCCCTGCATCAACAGGGCGTGCATTTTGGCCTTTTCATCCCTCCACACCAGAACCAGGCCTGACATCTCCTCCTCTGCAGTTTTTCCACTTAGGACATCATCTCACGCTTGGCCAGCGCATCAGATGAGGCCGCAATGGCTTCTGATACCACCTCCATGCCAACCACAGCTCCACTGTGTGCTGTTCCCCTTTCACAGGTTAACTTCCCATCAATTGACCAATCCATTGTTTCTCTCAAGGGTCACATTCCCACCAGTTCAACCATAAGGTTTCCTTCACTGTCTGTTCTTCATTATCTTGCTGACGTGCACAGCAGCAGATCAAATGTGGCAGGGCCTTAGACACGATGTGGCTCCTGACACACAGGCTCCTTGTGCCACTGCTGGCCTTCCGTGTGCTCAGCAGGATCTGTACCTGCACAGGGTTGTGGAACTGCACCTTCAGCACAGGGACCATGCCAGCCTGAGCTGCCCTCGTTCCTCTGGGTCTGTGCACAAAACACGGCGTGGCAGAGAACGGCAGCAGGGGCCTGTGTGTCCCAGGGCCCCGGATTTGTTCTGCTGCAGCTCCACAGGGATGCAGGCAAAGTGAAGAAGCCAAACTGTTTATTCATGGAAGGCGAAGCAAAGGAGTGAGCAGGGTGGGGAAAAGGGGAAGGGCAGGATCTGAGGACTAGAGGGAAAGGGCCGTGAACAGGGAGGGAGAATGGAGGGAAAAAGAAGGGATGGGCAGAGTCTGAGGGCTGGAGGGAGGGAGCTATCTATAAGCAAGGAGAGGGCTGGAGCCATGCAAGTTTCCCACAGGCTCAGCTGTGCCAATCATCAGCTGTGCCTGGAACTCCAGCTGGTCTCTTCTGGTCTCAAGGCAGTCTCATCTTCCATGGCATTTGCAGGTCTTCAACAAACTCTGGTTCTTCTGAGCCCGTTCTGCAGCTCTCCCACTGACTATCTGTTGAACTAACATGTATGCCTGGGAAGGGCTGTCATCTCTCCTCAGGGCTTGAAGGGCTGGAAGGGAGAGGAACAGAGCCACAGTCAGAGCCTGGATCGGTGGGAATCCTAGGAGACCGTCCTGCCAGGGCCATCCCACCCAGCTCTGGCCGTGGCCACAAGAGAGGGGGTATCAAGTGGATCAGCTGGCCACGAATCCCCCCCCACTTCTAGGCCATTCCCACTGACTAAGAAGATACCTTTGGGCAACTCAAAAGATTTCAAGAGATTTTCTAATGCTCTCCCAAAAAGATTGGGTGACTCCGTGAAACCTTGCGGTAGCACTATCCACCCAAGCTGTTCCCTTCTACCTGTATCCGGATCTTCCCACTCAAAGGCAAAATAGTCTCTACTGCCCTCATCCAAAGGGCAAGTCCAAAAGGCATCTTTCAAATCCACTACACCGTACCAGGTGTAATTAGGGGGCAATTGACTCAACAAAGGATATGGGTTAGCAACTATGGGAAAATGAGGAATAGTTCTTTGATTTATTGCCCTTAAATCTTGAACCAGTCTGTAGCTCCCGTCAGATTTCTTTACCGGTAAAATGGGAGTATTATGGGGTGGCATGCAAGGTTCTAATATTCCTTGCCGTATTAAATTTTCAGTTACTTGTTTTAATCCCCTCCGGCCCTCCAGTGATATTGTTTATTGCTTCACTCAGATTGGTATTTCTGGATTTTGTATTTCAACTTGAATGGGCGGAATGTTCAACCTCCCTACTTCACCTGAATGCCAAAAGGTATTATTAATTTCCAGATTATCCTCTTAATTTAAAGAATAGATTTTGAGCTTTCCTTCACAGGGGTTTATCTGTATTCCCAAGGCTATTGTTGAATCTCTGCCCAACAAATTATTCTCAGCCTCCGGGAGCAACAATAAGTCACTCACTCCAAATCTCTCATCTGTCTCTTATTTGCACCCCTTTAAATACAGGAACTGCAAAAGCCTCTCCCTTAACTCCAATTACTGGAATTTTCTCCTGACTTATCTTACATCCCTGTGGTAATTTCCTTACTGTTGACCTAGAATCTCCCATGTCCACTAAAAATATAATTTCTTCACTATGGGGACCTATTTTTAACTTTATCAAGGGCTCTTCTGGTTGTGTTTCAGTCCCCTTCATTTAATAGAGCCCCTGACCACCCTAATCTTCCTGAAAATTTTCCTCATCTTGCTGCTTTTTCCTACAACTTTTTTGTAGGTGTCCCTTTTTATGACAATAAAAACAGGTGGGTCCTGTACCCATAAAGGCAGGGCAAGAATTTTGGAAGTGTCCCTTCTTGTGGCAGAAAAAGCACGTGGGTCCTGGGTTTCTAAAAAGAGGACCTGACGTCTGCTGTTTGTTCTTTCCTGAGGGTTTTTCTCTATTCAAAGCTGCCTGCATTTCTTTAACTGCTGCCACCAAGATTCTTGCATCTGCCCTCTGCTTCTCCTCATCTCTCTTTACATACACCTTTTGTGCTTCTCTCAGGAACTCCTGAAGCCCCCTGTCCCGCCAATCTTCTCATTTCTCCAGCTTCTTTCTGATGTCTCCCCAAGATTTCGCCACAAACCGAGGTTTGAAAAGAACCTGCCCAGCTGCAGAATCAGCATCTATACCTGAATATAATTGCAAGTCCTCCTTTCATCTCTCTAACCATGCTGCCGGGGACTCATCCTTTCTTTGATGCTCACTCAAAGCTTTTCCCATATTTTGCCCCCTGGGCACTGCCTCCCAAATTCCTCGAATAATTGTCCACCGAAGATCACTCATATTCTGCTTATGCCCCACATCCTGATTATTCCAATTTGGATCCTGCACAGGCCATTTCTGATCACCCCGCTCTGGTCCCTGATGTTCTCTGTCCCAAATCCTCATCCCTGCCTGTCAGATCATCTCTCTTTCTTCTCTGGTAAACAAAATTCCTAGGATAGACTGCAACTCCACCCGGGTATATGTGTTTGGTGCCAAAACCTCATCCAACTATTTTGCCACTCCAACGGGGTCCTCTGCATCTCGCCCATCTCCTTCTTAGACTCCCTGACATCCCCTGTATTTATGGGAGCACTCACATAACTAATAGGTGGTCCCTGTCCTGCATTTGCCATTGGAACGCCTCTATGTGGGTAATAATCGATTTTCCCTTTCTTCCCCCTCATCTCCATCATTCTCCTCCCCTTGCCTCCCCCTGCCTCTGGTGCTGTGTGCCACTGGTTCCTCTTGAATAAGAGGTGCCTTTGGATTCACAGGGGGACCCTCAGGGACTTGAGGCTGAGCTAGCTGCTTAGGTTGTCCATAGGGGGGTGGGAGATGATTCAATGGGTCTCACGGCTCCTGCCTGTTCCTTTTGACCGCTTGCTCTTTGCTTAATAAAGGATACAACGGGTAACCCTTACCTTCTTGCTTCTGAACAACAAACCCACTTCTCCCCTCAGGGATCTGTAAGGCAGCATACTCACTCTCTTCCTGATTAACAGGCTCTTTGGAATTCACATATATATTTAGAGCCTGGAAAATCCAATCCTCAAATAATCCAAACTTAGGCCAATAGAAATTATTTTTCTGGATCATTTCCTTTGTCTATTCAAACATACAATACTTAATCATTTTCTGCTGACTTTTTCCCCTTTGGGATTCTCATTCATCTTAAAACTGTATCATCATCCCCAGCGGGCTGTCTCGAGGAATGCTCTCTTCTTGAGAATTTCCTTCACTGTCCTCAGATCCTCCAAATTCCTGCGAATTTTTCACACAAACCGCAACCCCTGGGTTTAGGCACTTACTTTTTCCCTGACTTAACCCTTGCGGCACCAAACTCCAGTAGCAGGAGAATCTTGGTTTCTCACACTCACCCCGTGGTTCCACTGCCTCACTTATTCCTCTGTCACACTACCTTCTCAAACTACTTGTTCTACACCTATTTATTTTTCTCTCTTTCTCAATCTATTTCCACTTATCTTTTTTAATTTTCTCCTTCTTTCTCAATCTATTTCTACCTTCCTTTCTTCATTTATTTTACACTTTTCTGGTTACCTCTTCTCACTATTTCATCACATACTAAACCTCTAGCTATCAACTCTTCAAAGCAAATTGAACTAATTCAATCACTCTTCTCCTTAGTCTCCTTACTGAGTCACTCTCTCCTGCTCAAGGACCTTCCCACAGGTTCTTGGACCAGGGACTCCCTTCCTTCCTTGGTCAATCCCTCCCAGGGGCCTCCCTTGTTCACTTCTTGCTTTCTTCCTTTCTCGGCCGGTCTCCTGGCGGAGATCTCGCAAACGCGGTACCGGCAGCTCCCGCTCACTTCGGGGGTCCAAAGCTGCCCAGCCCCCGTCTCAGATACTCCACACACACTCACACATGCACACAGCAGCCCCCCAGACCCAAAACCTCGTGATACTCACAGCCTCCTTTCCTCACGAGGGTCTTGGTGCACAAAGAAGTTTTATATGGGTACTCCCTTTCTCCTATAAGCCTCCACTCTGATGGGAGCCTCATTTGCGCGCTCATAATAACTAATTTGCTTATGCGTTATTGGAATTAAGGCTCTCTTTTCCAAGGGAGACTGGTCTAGTCTCAGGACCACTTAAAAGTCTGGTGGTGGGGAGCTCCTTTCCCGAGGGCTACCCATCTCCCCGGGACTTGGAGAGCCTTCCTGGGTGTCGGCACCAAAATTGTTCTATTTGCCTTTCTTCAGCCCCTCTGGGCTCAGAGTTGCTGCTCTTCTGGCTCAATCCTGCCTAAAGCCAGAGAGCTCGGCCTCCCCCACGGCAACAGGAACAAGACTCGGCAAGCAGGCACTGGAGCTCAGTGCCTAAGGCTGAGGGGCCGCGGGCTCCAGTCTCGAGCACAGGGAGGGCACACGCCCAGCCCCACAACTCCTGGCCTCACAGCCCTGAAAGGCCGGGACCAGGGTTCCACACCTGATGCCAGGGGTTCCCTCCAAACGCCCACTGAGGAAGCGCCAGAGCAGCCGGCTGTGAGGAACAAGGCGGCTGCAAGGGGGCTGCTCATGGCCTCTGACACCCAATTGCTCAGGGCTTCCCAGTGCCCCAGCCCCTCAGGCTCTGCCCCAGCCCGGCCAAGCTGCCCGGCAGCAGCGCCGCAGCCCCACAGGAGCTCCAGAGGAGCCCCAGCCAGAGGCACCTGGGAGCCCTCAGCAATGCAGCCAGCAGCACACGGCCAGGAGGACACGGATGGCGCTTCCTGCCTGCCACAGGCATTGTGGCCATCTCCAGGCACCGCTCCAGCAGGGATCCCTGCAGCGCCGGCCCTGCCCACCCGCTCTGCCGGCAGCAAAAAGGCTTCAGCAGAACCACCACAGGCCAAGGGGCTTCTGGCCATTGTCCCTGCAGCACTGCACGCCTGGGCAGCTGGCTGAGTGCAAGCACCATTTTCCCCCTCCTCATCTATGCCCCGTGGATGCAGGGCAGCAAAAGAAACATCCTGGAGCCTGTGTATTATAACGCATTCTATATTTATAAAGTAAAAGCAAACAAAAAGGAGAACATTTTAGAAGAAAAAAAAAAATTCCCCATTACTCAGGGGGTCCCAGCAAAAAGAGCCTCTGGGATTAGCTCTCCACTGAGCTCCAGCAGCTCAGCCTGCGGAGACGCGAGAGACGCGGCCGAGCCTTCCACACCCTGCGCAGCTGATCTTGCAGCCTCTGGAACCTGGAGATTGGAGCCCGCTCTGCTGACCTCAGGATGCACAAGGTTTCAATGGCCAGGCTTCCGACACCAAGGCTGATGTCACTGGCCGTTTCTTCAAGGGCTGCAAGAGAAAGGAACAGAGTCACGGTCAGAACCTGGACCTGTGGGGATGCGAGCAGAGTCCCCTGTCAGGGCCATCCCAGCCGGCTCTTGCCATGGCCAGGAGGGAGCAGGGACCAAGGGGATCAGCCTGAAGCTGCTGGCTATGGATCCTCCACGTGGCCCTGAAATCTGTGTGTGCTCTGCCCAGACCAGCTTTCCTCTGCACCGGGAGCAGAGCCCTCCACAGCTGGGGCAGGGCTTGCAGGTCTTCACCCGCCAACCACTGGTGTCAGCCCGCTGCCCTCACTCACCAGTGTAGATCATCAGGAGCTCTCCTGGCTGCCCCCTCAGGTGCCGCCCGGCCACCCCTGTGAACACAGAGCCTGTCAGGGCGGCAGCGGCACAGCTCCCTGCCAGCGGCGCTGCCAGCGCTGCGGCCACACGCCCTGCTGGCCCGGCAGGGCTCAGCCCGGGCCCTTGCCGCACGCTGCCGCCCAAGGGCACGGCTGCCAGAGGGCGGCAGCAGCGCCCGGGCCAGGCGGGGCTCCACGGCGCCGGGCCCGGATGGCGCTGCCGGGGCAGCGGGCGGGGCTGGGGCCGAGCTGCGGCGGGCCGGGGAGGGAGCCCGGCCTCGGGGCTCACCCATGAACCTGATGGCCGCCTCTCGCAGGGGCTCCTGGGGGCTCTCCAGGTAGCGCAGGGCCCGGCGCAGCTGCTCGGCCGCTCGGCTCGTGTCCTCTGCCAGCTGCAGAGAGCGGCAGCAGGGAAGGCTCGGCGCGGGCTCAGCCCCTGTGGCGGGCGCTCCCTGCGCCCAGCCCCGGCCTCCCCTGCCCGCACAGCCCTGAGGCGCGGCCAGCAGCCGCCGGCGCCGGGCTCCGCAGGGGGCAGAGGGCCGGCTGCTGCCCGGGGAGCCGCGGGGCCGCCCCGCAGCCCCAACGCGCCGGGGCTCCATGGGCACCCGGCTCGGGCCCACAGCAGCCTGGAGAAGAGCCCGCGCGGCCTCTGGGTGCAGCAGCGGGCAGGGGCACAGCTGCCAGCCCCACACACTGAGCACCGCGCTCAGGGGCCTTCTCCAGGCTGAGGTTGGGGATTCTCGGTCGTCCTTACCAGGCACTTGCTGAACTTCCACAGTTTTTCCTCCTTCACCAGCTTTTTTATATCCCTCCTCTTCAGGAACTTGGCTGCACAAAGCAGCGTTTCCCGAGAACACTGGAGAGCAGCAGAAACGTGGAGATGGCCCCACAGCCCAGGGCACAGGAGCATCCCAGTGCCACAGCCTGGGGGAGGCTGCAGCCTGCAAGGCGCCAGGACAGGAGGCAGCCCAGCCCCCTGCCAGGGAGACAGCAGCCGGCCACAAGTCCTCACCTCAGCAACAATCTGATTCTCATCATGGCAGTGGAAGTAGAGTGGCAGCAGGCTGTGGTGCACGGGTGACTTCAGGGCATGTTTTCCATCTTCCGTTAATAACTCCAGCATCTCTTGAAAGACCATCATGGAGCTCAGCTGCACCTGGCTATCATCCTGTATGAAAGCAAGAACAAAAGAGCTCAGCATCAGCTGCTTCGGGTCCAGCAGGGCACAGGCCTGCATCTCCACAGGGCACCAAGTGCCCGGGCAGCAGCCAGTGGCCGTGGCTGTGGGCACAGAGCCTTACGCGGTCAAAGAGTGGCAGGAGTGCCTCAGCCAGCTGCAGGGCGAGGGAGCTGGGTATTGGGGTACCATTATCCAGGAATAAATATCTGAGTAGGAGAATGGTCATCCTGATCACGTCACTATCATTTTCCTCCAGGAGCTCCACAAGACTTTCAGTCAGGCTCCACATTTTTTCGGCCTGTGTGGAACACAAGTTTGTGAAAGGCCACCCGGCTGCAGCAGGGCCTAGAGGCCAAAGTCCGTCCCGAAGCACTCGGGCAGCTGAAGCGGGAGGCAGGAGAGCTGGGAGCAGCTGCCCCGGGCCCAAAGCCCAGCCAAGCCCAAGTGACAGCGTTTTCCAGCCCCACACTGCTGGCAGGGCTTCAGCCACTGCCCCCTTCTCACCATCAAGGGATTCTTGCCCAGCACCACGAGGCCTCGGAGTGCCAAGTGACGCCTCTCCCCGTCCTCGCTCCGCAGGTTCTTTGTCATGATCTCCAGAACACTGTCGCTGCATTCCCTCAAGTCCAGGCACTCGAGGACCTGAAAGGCACAGGGCAGTGACAGGGCACCTGGCCAGCAGCAGCCCGGAACCGCACAGGGCTGGGCCCAGGCAGCACCACAGGGCACGGGCACCGTCCCAGGCAGCTGCGGCTACGAGAGGGCAGAGAGCTGGGAGGCAGCTCAGCCAGGCAGCGCTGGCCTTCAGGCTCACCTCCACAATGAACACCAGGGCAGGGAAATCCCAGTATGGCATCTCTTTGCTGAGCAGGCCTAGCAGGTAGAATGCAATCCCACAACAAAAGTGTATGGATGACAGGCGAATTTCTCTGACAAGAGGAAAAAGGAAACAAGACCCTGAGCCAGTGGGGCAAACCTCTGCCAGGAGTGACACACACAGTTCACATCTTTCCTCACCACCCTCACAGCAAGGGGCCCTGGGCCATTTGGGAGTTGGTTGCTCCAGAGCAGCCTCCTCTCCCAGCCTTTTCCAGTCTGCTTGGCCATCCCTCAGTGACAAGGGCCTCTGGCCCACAGCCACAGGGACTGTGTGGGGCACCTTGGGCACAGAGCACAAGTGGCTGGAGCAATGGGGAGAAGGGGGTCTCACCTGGCCAGCAGACCCACGGCATAGTGGTGGGTGTCAGCACAGAGCAGCGTGTCCCAGGCACCCTTGCGTTCCATTGCCACCACCACATCCTCACAGCGGAGAAGGCAGAGCAGGGACTTGAGGGTCCGCACTGCAAACCTGTGTGCAGAGCAAAGCCCAGGTCACACTGGGAGCACTGGCTCCTTCCCAGGCCACGTGGCAGGGACAGGAGCTCTAGGATGGGAGCACCTGTTGGGGCTGGTGGCAAGGCCGTGTTCTTCCTGGCATCCCTTCCAGAAGGTATCCACCTCTTCTGGCATATCCAGAGTGCTGAAGAACACTTGGAAGAGCAGGTGCACAAACAGGTGTGGGAAATACACCTTCATTATACGTGGGATACAGGGCACCTGGAGGACCTTCCACATCACCAGAGTTGCCTGCAAAGGACAAAGGCCCAGAGAGAGCGCTCAGTGCCGAGGTGTCCGTGTGGCAGGGCCCGAGCATGGCAGGGAGAGGCCCGGAGAGACGCAGGGGGAGCAGGGAGCCTGGTGGCCCTGAAGCTGTCCCTGGGCCAGGTTTCAGGCCAGTGCCTGAGGCAGGGAGATGCAGTGGGGGAAGGAGGATGGAGAGCTGCTGGAGAGGCAGCCTTGGGGCCAGCAAAGGCCACTTGCAGAAACTCACAGCCAGGGCAAAGACACCCGTTTTGTCCCCATCGGAGGTGCACGTGCTGTGCTCCGGCCAGCTCCCCAGCACATCCAGGAGCACCAGCTGTGCCAGCTCCGCAGTCCTGCTTGAGCCCATGATGGTTTTCCACATGGCCGCGGCAGCTCTGCAGGGTTAGAGCTTTGTCTCAGGGGGGTGTCAGACACAGCACTGCTGGGAGCTGAGCTGGCTGCCAGTTCTGCCTCTGCCCTCTGCCCCTGGCCAGCAGCAGCCAGGCAGCCCAGCCCTGTGGGGACAGAGCCCTGAGGGGCAGGGAGGGAGCACGGCAGCAGGCTCGGGGGCTGACATGCCAGGGCTGGGAAAGGGAGCAGCCAGAGGGCCCTGGAAGTCTCTGCTGCTCAGGCACCTGGGCCAGGCTGTGCAGGGTGATGGGCTGGGGAGCCCTGAGCCCTCTGGGCAGCTGGGCCCTTACCTGTCACAGGACGGGGCCACACGCAGGAGCGTCATGACTGCGTCATTTGTCAGTGCTTCAGTGAGATCCAGCAGGGCCATGTCCAGCCTGTGCTCAGCGCAATCATTGGCCAGGAGCCACTGGTGGATGTACCTCACCATGGCGGGCACCTGGAGAAGGCACAGGGAGACTTGGAAAGCTGCCAGAGGGAGCAATGTCCCCAGCTTCCCCAGAGATGTTCTTCCCATCCCACCACACTGTGATGGCCTCAAAGGCTCACAAGGACCAGCAGGTGTGGCTGGGGAGGCCAAGGAGTTCCTGGGAGGATCAAACGCTGGCCACAGGCTGCTTACTTGCTTTGGATGGTAACAATCTTCCTCTACAAGCATATACAGCAGGGCAGCACTGGTCTTGCTTTGGAAGATGGGCGAGTATGGTCTGTACGCAGTGCCCCTGGTGATGGTCTCTTCCTGCCGAATCCTCTTGATGAATTTGCAAACGAGCTGTAGGAGAAGGGCAAGAAGCCAGGGATGTTCCATGGAGTGCTCCACACACGGTGCTCGGCTGAGCAGGGACAGCAGGCCCAGCCCAGGTGGGCATGGCTGCAGGTACCTGCGCTGTTCTGTGGAAGCGGCCACGGCTGGATTGCTGCTCTTGTGTGCGCTCCACAGCTGCATCTGGCAAAGAGCGAGCACAGCCAGAGCTGAGGGGCTGCGGGAGAGGCCGGAGAACACAGCCCAGCCCTGCGCTCCCCAGGCAGGGACAGCCCCGCGATGCCCCAGGGGGATGGAGCACGGCCACTGCGGGGTGTCTGCCTGGGCCCTCTTCTGTCCTGTCCATGGGCATTTCCCCAGGGGATGGGATGGGATGGGATGGGATGGGATGGGATGGGATGGGATGGGATGGGATGGGATGGGATGGGATGGGACTGGACGGGACGGGACGGGATGGGATGGGATGGGATGGGATGGGATGGGATGGGATGGGATGGGATGGGATATGCCACAGGATGGGGCCAAGCTGGCTGCAGGCTCCAGTCCTACAGCCCAACGCTGCCACTCACCCTCCTGTGGTGGATGGAATGGCACCACCTCTTCTGTCTCCTGTCCTGGGTCAGCTCCAGAGCCTTCTTCCTCCTCCTCCACCCAGGCCATCCTAGGGTCTCTTGGGGGTCTCTGCTCCATGTCAGTGACTGGAGCTAGTAGCAGGACAGATGCCTTGGAAAAGCTCCGGAGCACCAAGTCCCACGCTCTGCCCTCGAGGGCACTGCCAAACAGAAGCCTCGGAAGGCCACAGGTCACCAGGTCCTGAGGTCTGGCCTCGAGGTCAGCTGCAGGAACAACGCCTCAGAAAAGCTCCAGGTCAGACAGGAACGAGTGCGCTGTGCGGGGGCTCCTCACAGCACCGCTCTGTCCTGTCCTGTCCCGTCGCCTGCTCCGAGCGCTGTGGAGTGTTCTTGTCACCCCCAGCTCCTATGTCACCACGTGTCACAAAGGACACACTCCTCCATTCCATGCCACCGTGACCGTGCTGCAACGTGTCACAAAGGACCCTTGCACACACTGCCACCTGCCCTGGGGCCGCCCCCAGCCCACCCAAAGTGGCCCCGGTTGGAAGGAATCCCTGGCCCCAAGTGTCTAAGGCAGCCCGACAGGATCTTTAGGAAGGGCTCAGCCCATCAGCAAACGCTGCCCTGCTCTGCGGGCTCAGGGCAGCAGAAGGAGCCCCCAGGGCTGCCGAGGCAGCCGCTCTGGCAAGGGCACGGGGCCTTCCACGGAAGCTGGCACGGCCTCCTTGGGACACGTCCTGGCTGCTGGCCATCCTAAACCCGCGGCTGTGACAGGCACAGGGAACGTGTGGGCCAGGGCACCAATGCTGCTCTGAGCCCTGGGGCCCGGGCAGCGCTGCCATCAGCAGGTGTGGCAGAGTCCCCGCCCAAGCAGAGCTGCCACCCCCCGAGCCCTGGCAGCGCTGCTGCCCCTCTCCTGACCCAGAGACCTGTGCCCCGGGGGGCTTCTGTGCCACAGGGAGCCAAAGCCCACGTGCACTGGGAGCTGTGCTCCTCCCTGCAGGGGCTGTTGGCAGCAGCACCTGGAGCACTGCTGCAACACTTGGTGTCTGTCAGAAGCTCGTACTACATGCTGGAAGTGTTTTCTCATTAAAGTAATTTCCTGCAGCACAAAAGCCTCTTTACCGTGATGACACAGAAGAATCTGGCATTAAAGACTCCTCACTTCAGGAAAGCTTTACTTTCCATTTCTCAACTCAAGTAGTTCCAAAAAAGTTGCAAACTCCCCCAGTCAATTGTGATGGCCTGAGAACATGAGAGTTGGAAATTGCCTTCCCCTCTCAAAGCAGCAACTCATGTGCCTTGATGTCATGCATTGGGAGTCACTTTACAAACATTACACTACCCAGAGGTGAACAGAAGGCCATTCTTTGCTTTCAAATGGTTTTCAATGAACGGATGGTAACATCCTCATTCCCTTAAGGAATAGAAGCTCTAAAAGAATGCGAGTCCTCTTCTTCCCTGCAGGATAATCAGGACCATGAACAGAAATAGTCACAGGTATTCTTTCTGCCCTCCATAACCAATGCTCCACCAAACCACAGATGCTGTCTTCAAAGTGACTCCAATTCCAGCCTAGACCTCTCCCCTTCCAGACAACTCTTTCCCCAACCTGCCCCCCAACACTAATCCCCCCAAACACCCGCACAGGAGCCCTCAACACCCCGCCAGGACCCCCAGCTGTCCCTGTCCCTCCGCAGAGCTTTCCCAGCCTCCAGCAGACCCCCTGGTTCCCTGCACGTGCCGTGGGATGGCCCTCAGGAGGATCTGCTCCAAGGCCTTTCCCGGGAGCAAGCTCAGGCTGCCAGGCCCATGGTTCCTGGATCATCCTTCCCACCGAGCCTTCCTGTGCACGGCTGTTCCCTTGGCACATTTGCGCTCGGCTGGGACTTCTCCACTCAGCCAGGGCTGCTGCTAAAGGATGGAGAGCAGCCTGGCAAGCTCTTCCTCCAGCTGCCTCTTTCCTCTTGGGGGAGGTAGAACATTCCACAGGCAAGAAACTGGTGCCTCCACAGACCCTGGATCCATGCTGGGACAGACAAGGACGTGAAGTATGTCATATGGAAAAACTCTTTATCACTAACCGCTCGCATTTGTTCTGTCTGTTCCTTTGTTACCCGTGGTATAAAGCAATACTCACTCGTTTGTCATACACAGAGGCCCCCGCCTACACAGCTCATTCACACCATGTGGGTTCAAGTCTGATGGGTGCCTTGCACAGGTGGCACATGGAGTCCCACCTACACGGTCCCGGGTCAGGGGCGAGCGTCCCCTTGGTGGGTTAGAGTCCCAGAGTTCGGGAGTGGTGTGCTAACTGGCATTGATTAAATGTGGCTGGAATTTGGATTGGGAGCTGGTTTAGAGAGTTTATTAAGTCTGGTATAATATCGTGTGTGTGTCCATGTGTTAAATCTGTCAATGCAACATCGTTTATTCTTTCCTTATGTGAAGATAAGGAAGGGAATGTGCTCAACACTGTTACCTTTTTCCTTTGGGGATGGAATGCTATTAATTGGAGTAGAAGTAGTCAGAAAATTGAGTGTGTGTTCCAAGGTTCATCTCTAAGAATGCAAGAAGTGGAGACACAGTCTCAGAGGGAAACAGCGTTGTATGGTTGTCCTGGGTTGACTATATGATGCTTTTATCCCCAGTCGTCTTGTTCTGTTTATACTGAATAATAAGTTTTACACCTTTAAGATTCTCTTCCAGACAATGAAGAAGGGAGGGAAGAAGCGCGCAGTTTGTTTTCAGACTGCTCTCACTCCTACACAATCCTGCTCCTGGACTGTGTTGTCTGCGGATGCACAGACAGACGGACAGAGCTCCTTTTTTCCTCTTTTTTTTTTTTTTTTTTTTTTTTTTTTTTTTGCTTTTAGTTAGTTTTAGCTAGCTGAGGCAAAGAAGTTCCCTGGACTGTGATTTTTCCTTTTTCTTGGACCTGTTCAAGCCTGCTCTGCACTGAACACCCAGAAGAGCACCGGCAGCTCCACCTGTGGCCCCCTGGCCGGGCCTGGGCCGCGGCGTTTCCAGCACCAGAGAGACTGATCAGAGACTGAGTGAGCCGAGCTGCAACCCGGGGAGGGGACTGTTCTGAGTTTGCCTTTTTTTTGTTTTTTTGGAGTAGCGAGAAGTTTTATTGTTTAATATTGTTTGGGTTCTATTGTTTAATAAACAGGTTTCTTTCCACTTTTTCTCCATGGGGGTATTTTCTCCCAAACTGGTTTGAGGGGGGAGGGGCAATTGGAGCTGCTTTTGTAGAGAAGCCCCTTTGGGGGTTATGTCCCAAACAAGCCCCGAACCAGGACAATGGTCTTGCAGATTGGAAATTGAAATTGATTGTCTAGAGAACTTAAAATACTCTGAGGAGGTTCTGGAGGACATAGGTCCCTGGCAGCCTAGCGGGGAATTTTTCCAGCAATAGGATGATATCTTTTGGATGCTCGGAGCACCTTAAGCGCTCAGACAATTTTCTAGTTTGTGGGAAAGCCCCTAAGTACCCTTTTGTGTTGTATGAAAGAGTGTGAATATGTGGAACTGCATTTGCATTGTCACCCAGAGGGGCTTGGCAGGTGAGGGACAAGGAAGAAGTAGATGGTGAGAAGGGCCAGAGTGACTCTGACACGAATGAGACTTACAGTCTGACAGGAACCAAGTGCAGGAGCTCTACCTGCATTTCCATTTTCTGATGACGGGAGTGGCAGGGAAAGCAAAGTGGCTGATGCCCTATGCTCCTTGTAACCCTCTGGTCCCTTGTTTGTTGTGTAGGGGGCGTAGAGATTGTAGTCCTTGTAGTGGCCCAAACAATTGGCCCATAGAAGAGAGCAATAGCCTACTTCTCAAAACAACTGGATGAAGTGAGTAGGGGACAGCCTGACTGTGAGCAGTTGCTGCTCTTGTTTCAAACATCCAAGAAGCCTGAGAATTCACTCGAGGTCAACAAATAATTGTATTTATCTCACATTCAGTAGCAGCACTTCTTGAGCAAAAGGGTGGGCGTTGGCTTTCACCCTCCAGATTGCTTAAACATCAGGCAGTTTTGGTGGAACAATGTGGTATTACCAAACTAATCTCTTCTCTAGTTAATCCAGCAGCATTCCTGGCCACTCACCAGACAGACAAGGAACCTTTGTAGCATGACTCTATCAAAACCATGAAGTCCACTTTATTCCAGCTGCCCAGATCTTAAAGAAAGCCCAAATCCAGCAGGAGAATCTCAGTACACAGATGGGAGTGGCTTTGTAAGAGCAGATCAGTGAAAATCAGGATATACAATTAGCATGGAGCAAGTCAGCTCAGAAGGCAGAGATAATCACTTTAAGCTGTACCTTCTGACCAGCCTTAGGAAAAAGGATCACTATATGAACAGATTCCAAGTATGCCTTCAGAGTAATATGTGCCATGAAGCAGTTTGGAAAGAAAAGGATTATTGACAGCTCAAGGAAAGCAAATTAAGCATCAAGAAGAAATCTTAAAATTGCTGGAGGCAGTACTAGTACCTCAAGAGGTTGCAGTTATGCACTGCAAAGGACATCAGAAACGAGAAACAGACCCCAAAAGGGGTAACAGGTTGCAAAAAGAGCAGCAGAACAAAGCCATGCTGAGTTTTGGGCACTAATTCCCAAAGGTAAGGAACAATATGACAATGATGTATGTCGTATAATCAGAAAGATCTAGAATTAGCAAGGAATTTATGAGCAGAATGGAAACATATTGTTTTTGCAACTCCTCAGGTGTAGACAGTTATACCTGAAAAAGCATTGTGAAAATTAATTACAGATGAAAATAATTGTATACACTGGGAAGAGGATGCCTTACATAATTATTTGAGAAGGACAATAGTAAGATGCAACCTGTACTCTAGTGGAAAGCTGTTAACCCAAGGGTGTGAAATGATGTCTTAGAACCAATCCACAAACTAGGACTAGAGTTGAGCTTGGCATAGTAGACAAGGGACAATATCCTGGACAGCACTGGCAAGTTGACTTTTCTCAATTGCCAAGAAAATGGGGCTATAAATACCTTTCACCTTTCACTGATACCTTCTCAGCGTCACCTGAAGCATTCCCGACCCAAAAAAATAAAGCTAAAGAAGTTGTCAACATTTGGTTAAACAGCATAATGCCCTGGTTCAGAGTGCCTTTAGACATCTCCTCTGATCGAGGGCCACGTTTCCTAGCAAATATTGCACAGCAACTTTGCAATAAGCTCCAAATCAACGGGCACCTACACATGGTGTATTGGCCGCAGGCCAGCAGCCAAGAGGAAAAGAGGAATTATCTCCTAAAACAACAAATAGTCAAAACTGGACAAGGGGCCAACATACCTTGGCCCCAGGCCCTACTTTTGGCTTTATTATGGATTTGAGAAGACCAAGAACAAAAGAAAATCTGAATCCCTTTGAAATACTGTACAGAAGACCATATAAGCATAACTGTCAAGGGGAAGACACTGTACAAGTTGGGGAGGGGTATCTGCAGAGCCATGCTGTGCAACTGACAAAACAGCTGCATCAAATAAATCAACACATTTTGAGCAGAGGAGCAAGAGGATGCTCCTCTCCACAAGTCCAGCCTGGGGACCAGGTATACATCAAATCCCCGGGGAGAAAGCCTCTTATCCCAAAATGGAAAGGACTCTAATTAGTACTTTTAATCACTTATACAGCCTTTTAGGCTTGAAGCGTTAACCTCTTGGCTACACTATTCCAGAATTAAAAGACTTCTGCAAAAGGCAAGAGGAGTACACAAGTGGACCTCAGAAAGAACAGAAGAAACCAAGATGCGCTTCACACCATCATTGTCTTCCTGATATTTCTGATCGGAATCCAAGGCACAGTAGGTGACTGTCACTACCATCATGATCTCCTTGGCCTGCGAGATCCTGCTAGATGAAACACTCAAAAATATTCAGGACCTAATTGGCTAAAAGGGATTAATAATGTAAAAACTCTTTACACTATTTTAAGGATTAATGACTGAGCAGTTGAAGATTGATGAAAACCTGACTCCATGCCAGCCTTTCTTGTCCCACCTGAAAGCAGGACCTCTATGGCGTGTGAATTTGAAACTCACAAACCTCTTTTAGTTGTGATTATTACTGTGACCATGCACATCCGTGACCTTTCTAACAAGCAGCGTGTGAATCCATTCTCATGTGATTCCTATCAGGATTTTGCGCTATGCAAATTAAAATGGGAGACGATAACCTAGCACAAGATAGTTCCCTTCTTCTGCAGGGCACAGGTGGGGTGGGAGGACCATCATCACACAGAGATACAGGAATTGAGCCTGCCAGGAATGCAACCCAACACATATTGTTTCCAGCAGGCAGTTCTTGTGCCACTAGAATAATAAATTGTCCTGTTGGTATGCTTAGTACGTGGAACAGGTCTCACAGAGCATCTGCTTTTGAGAACTGAATTTCATTCTTGGCATATTCCAGGCCATCAGAAATAGTCACCAATCCAGTTGGAGGGGAAGCCGGGAGCACAATCATCCTGTTAGGGTATATCATGCCCAATGTCATGACCGTGTGATGGCAACCCAGATATGCATGGACTCCTGACAGCACAACTACATCCTCTTATGGGCTGAGGTACTCAGAATACTCAGCCATTTGTAGTGGGAACTTTAGTAAAGTAAGTGTAATTTGTAATACTACCAGGGGGCAGTGTAAGGTTTCTGAAGGTTTCTGAAACGCTTGCCTAAAGGCAGGCAATGTATCTGAAGAAACCTGTTACCATGCCTTGGGTACTCAACAAGGAGCAAAACAGAATGGGTCACACAATAGGCATTTAAAATTAAAACAAACAACTTTACATTAGCAAACAATGGCATAGCATAGGACCCATATGTGAAATAATATAGTCTTTCACTCTGTGGTAAGAAAAACAAATGAACAATTGTTGCTTTTAGATCCACAGTACTCTCTGAAAATGCTGGATGTAAAGATAGAGGCTAATAGAACCAAAATTAAACAGCAATACTACCCGTTCATACAGCAAAGCCTAAAAGGCTGGGAGTCATGGATACATTCCCATTCACCAAATCATAGGTCTAAAAAAGGCTTAAGGGGACGGTTTGGGTCTGAACTGGTAATATGAAATTCTATTGATCAAGAAGTCTTAGCCAATAAATGAAGCACGGTGAGTTCTTATATTGGACAGACACAAACTCCTCTCAGATCAGCCCTGCTAACACTTGCCCAAACCCACAGCCTGGCACCTAACCTATTAACCACCCTGGCCAACAATACACAGCAGTATTGTTTCCAGCAGTCGTCGGCTTTATGGGAAAACTACAGGGTAACATTTCTTTAGTATTTCAGTGTAGACAAGCTCAGCTGTGGCTACAGTCTGTAATCTCAGGAAAACTTAGAAAAAGGAGAGCTGAGGAAATTGCCAAGAGAATTAACTAAATCATGCCTAAAAATGAAACCACAAAGGAATTTGAAAAAGACTTCCACACTTGGTGGCAATTGGTCAGTTTCACATAGAATGAACAGAACGCTGCAGTCTTTTACATTAACCATTAAGAATGCAACAAAATACTGTGTAATTCCAGTTTTGGCCCTTGGAGTTATAAGAACTCATGTAACTCTCGGTCCCGTTCAGCATAATGTCTGGGTCATTTTCAACAAGAAAACTGGAAACTGGCAAACTCTTAGTATCAAAGCATGTGTGCCAAGGGATGCACTGAATTTTGTGTGCAAAAATGCAGGGCTTGACAGAGAGGATCGGTGTCTGCACACTGAGGGCAGCCCTTGTATTTGTGAAATGAGCCCAGTAACCCATGCACAGTCACAGGTATGTTATGTGGGAAGGGGATGTGCCTGGGTGAGATCTGCTTGCACAACTATTACAACAGATTCATTAAATGAAACTGCTAATGGTAATAACTTCTCTATTTTTAATTCACAACCAAAAGTGGATGTGACTTGAGCTGCACCACACAATAACTTCTCTTGAGATTATGCAGAATGCGTACGATGTGTATCATGAAGCACCCAAATTCCAAACTGGAAGGAACATTGATGTTCCAAAACAAATACTGTACCAGCCTAATATAGAATGGCTAGTGGCAGAAGTCAAAAATGCATCTCACAGAGCCTTATGGACACTCAAATTGCTATCAAAGAAGTTACCAAAATCATCACTAAAATAGAGAAAGATAGAGAACATCATGAGTCAGATGTCTTCTTGTGATGGACAAATCTTCAATCACCAACAGCTCCTCAGATTTTTAGCTTCCTCAGCAAACCCGTTCTAATTTTTAAAAAAATGAACCCTCCTCTAAACCATCATGAACCTATGGATGTGGTAGAAAATTAAAAGAGCAGCATAACAGTACATATGTCCTGTGGACTGTGGAGGGAATCTTGCAAACGAATTTGCATCAGGATAAAGAGAAGGGGAGGATGAAACAAGGCCTTTGTTTGACATAAGCACAAGCAATTCACTTAAGCAAACAAGTACTTAGCACAGACCCAGGTAAGTACTTAGCACCAGTTAGCATAAGAAAAACCTGGCGGGCCTAACTTGACAGGAGAGGGACTTGAAAAAAGCTTTAGACACATTCCAGCAGAAGAAGGAAGGGCAAGTAGGCAATGAGCCCTGTGCAGGGAAGGCATGAGGAAGAAGTGCTGCTTTAGGCCATGGAGACCGCTCTGGCCAGCGCCTGGACATCAGCTTCAAGGACAGGAATCTGACAGAATGTATTTCTAACCCCCTGCCTATGCAATCACCTCAGCAGGGTAAAGATGGATGGTATTTTTGATGCAATTCCTACATCAACCCACTGAAATTTATACATGGCAGAGAAGCATTTTGGTGGGGTGCAGACCCCTGCCCTCCCGTCAGCTCAAGAAAAGGGCTTTTGGTGGACAGTGCATTTGTCTGCAGATTTCTTTGAATTAGGGAGACCCCTCGGGACTGCTGTATCCTGAGGGAACACCATGGGCCCTGACCTGTGCCTCAGCTTCCAGGGCTGCTCTTGGCCAGCATCCTGACGTGGATGCAGGACAGCTGCGAGGCACTGCTGGGACCCAGCGGGACAGGACTGGCTGTCTCGTGCCTACGTAGCAGCCCTCACACAGCCAGGGCCACCCCGAAACCAGACAAAGGCTCACATGTCAGCAGAGAGGAGCAAGGAGCACTGGGCTCCTCTCAGGGGATCTCAGCATGGTGCTCCAGTGGGAGGGGCAGGCAGGCCACCCACCTTCAGGGCATCCCCTGCATCAACAGGGCGTGCATTTTGGCCTTTTCATCCCTCCACACCAGAACCAGGCCTGACATCTCCTCCTCTGCAGTTTTTCCACTTAGGACGTCATCTCACGCTTGGCCAGCGCATCAGATGAGGCCGCAATGGCTTCTGATACCACCTCCATGCCAACCACATCTCCATTGTGTGCTGTTCCTCTTTCACAGGTTGACTTCCCATCAACTGACCAATCCATTGTTTCTCTCAAGTGTCACATTCCCACCAGTTCAACCATAAGGTTTCCTTCACTGTCTGTTCTTCATTATCTTGCTGACGTGCACAGCAGCAGATCAAATGTGGCAGGGCCTTAGACACGACTTGGCTCCTGACTCACAGGCTCCTTGTGCCACTGCTGGCCTTCCGTGTGCTCAGCAGGATCTGTACCTGCACAGGGTTGTGGAACTGCACCTTCAGCACAGGGACCGTGCCAGCCTGAGCTGCCCTCGTTCCTCTGGGTCTGTGCACAAAACACGGCGTGGCAGAGAACGGCAGCAGGGGCCTGTGTGTCCCAGGGCCCCGGATTTGTTCTGCTGCAGCTCCACAGGGATGCAGGCAAAGTGAAGAAGCCAAACTGTTTATTCATGGAAGGCGAAGCAAAGGGTTGAGCTGGGTGGGGAAAAGGGGAAGGGCAGGATCTGAGGACTAGAGGGAAAGAGCCGTGAACAGGGAGGGAGAATGGAGGGAAAAAGAAGGGATGGGCAGAGTCTGAGGGCTGGAGGGAGGGAGCTATCTATAAGCAGGGAGAGGGCTGAAGCCATGCAAGTTTCCCACAGGCTCAGCTGTGCCAATCATCAGCGGTGCCTGGAGCTCCAGCTGGTCTCTTCTGGTCTCAAGGCAGTCTCATCTTCCATGGCATTTGCAGGTCTTCAACAAACTCTGGTTCTTCTGAGCCCGTTCTGCAGCTCTCCCACTGACTATCTGTTGAACTAACATGTATGCCTGGGAAGGGCTGTCATCTCTCCTCAGGGCTTGAAGGGCTGGAAGGGAGAGGAACAGAGCCACAGTCAGAGCCTGGATCGGTGGGAATCCTAGGAGACCGTCCTGCCAGGGCCATCCCACCCAGCTCTGGCCATGGCCACAAGAGAAGGGGTGTCAACTGGATCAGCTGGCCATGAATCCACACTCCCACATCCCTGCAATCTCTCTGTGCTCTGCCCATGCCACCCCTCATCCACACAGGGAGTGAGCCTGCCGCAGCCAGGACAGGGATGGCAGCTCCCTGCCCAGGCACTGCAGCTCTCCTGCCAGTCCCGCTGTCAGCCCGCTGCCCGCACTCACTCTCAGTGAGGAGCTGGAGCTCTCCTGGCTGCCCCCTCAGGTGCCGCCCGGCCATCCCTGTGAACACAGAGCCTGTCAGGGCGGCAGCGGCACAGCTCCCTGCCAGCGGCGCTGCCAGCGCTGAGGCCACACGCCCTGCTGGCCCGGCAGGGCTCAGCCCGGGCCCTTGCCGCACGCTGCCGCCCAAGGGCACGGCTGCCAGAGGGCGGCAGCAGCGCCCGGGCCAGGCGGGGCTCCACGGCGCCGGGCCCGGATGGCGCTGCCGGGGCAGCGGGCGGGGCTGGGGCCGAGCTGCGGCGGGCCGGGGAGGGAGCCCGGCCTCGGGGCTCACCCATGAACCTGATGGCCGCCTCTCGCAGGGGCTCCTGGGGGCTCTCCAGGTAGCGCAGGGCCCGGCGCAGCTGCTCGGCCGCTCGGCTCGTGTCCTCTGCCAGCTGCAGAGAGCGGCAGCAGGGAAGGCTCGGCGCGGGCTCAGCCCCTGTGGCGGGCGCTCCCTGCGCCCAGCCCCGGCCTCCCCTGCCCGCACAGCCCTGAGGCGCGGCCAGCAGCCGCTGGCGCCGGGCTCCGCAGGGGGCAGAGGGCCGGCTGCTGCCCGGGGAGCCGCGGGGCCGCCCCGCAGCACTGGGGCTCCATCGGGAGTCTCATTCCAGAATGAATTTGTGGTAGACTAAAGCCCCTCACTCCCCATGTCGAATAAATTAAATTCCTGCCCCATAGGCCTTATACTACGCAGTACTGTTTGCTTTGATTAATTTCTGGGCATCATTACGCAATTGATTTCAGTAGCATCATCCCAGGAAAGCTTTTGGTCCAGCCCTGCATCCCTATTTCAGACTGTACAGAAATTTTGTGGACTTGTTCCCACTCTACCTGGAATCTTCCAGCTTTGCAGATGTTCAGCTATTACAGCCCTACATGGGAGAGACATTAATTCATCCAGGAAATGTTTCCAAAGGCTTTGTGGGCAGTCCTTGCTTGGTTTCGGTAGTGAAATTTGTATCCTGGCAATGTTGGAACTCATTGACTTTTTCAGCATGTGTTTGCTGATGTTTGCATCTGGAAATGGAGAAGAGATTGTTGGAAGCTTGATATATTGCGATGCCTGAACTTCCCTGTTTGTGGCTCCCCAGTGCCGTGCTTAGCAGGCACCCAGTTGTGTTTGGACATGAGCTACCACTGTCAGACACGCAGCAGCTGGAGCATTGAACATCAAAGACTGAGCTGACGTTTTTCCGAGAACACAGGGAAACATGGCAGTGCCTCTGTATAATCTGACTGTCCTGTGAAATTCAGCAGCTGGTGGTGTTCAGGTGCTGCTGCTGCTGTTATAGATACACAGTACAATACTGGCCTTTTCAAATGTTGAAATGGATTCTATATGTGTGGTGTTAAAAGAACTTTGCTATAAAGATCTTGTTTTCATTTCTGTTGTTAACTAAAACTTAGAAACAGCTGATGTAGTATGCTTGTGTTAAAATGCCTGCTTGCATGGGATACCATCCCATGAACATGTGATGGGGACAGCTGCTACAGATATGTCAACTATCAGCACTCACGGTCTGAAGAAAATGTGGACCAAAACCTGTCACCGTTGAGCCAGGAACCGAAGTGAAGTGACACATTAACTCTCTTCAGCAGGTTAATGCTGAGTTTATTAGAAAGCCATTCCTTTTTATACACTGTTCCAATACAGCTGGACCTGACTGGTCATTTAATCAACACCCCGTCACCACTGGCTAATTAAGAAGATGCCCTTTGGTAAACATCTTATCAGAAAACAACTGTTCAAAACACCAGCCGCAAGATTGTTTTCATTCTTTCTCTCAGCCTTTTCAAAACTCCCCAGAACAATTCCTGGGAATGTTTATGTGGCCTTCTCACTGACCAGGCTGTCAGTATCCACAAAAGCCCGTAAATGGAGGTGATGATAAGAAAGGACTAAAAGCACAAACAAGGAATACACATGCTCTAAAAAGGCAGACATGAGGAGGAGCCATGCTAAACAGTTCTTGAAACATGGAAACTGGTTTGGAGAAAAGTTCAACATGCATAATTGTTTGTGAATATGTAACAGGCAGATGCAATAGAAATGGTATACAAAGAGTGTTTTCAAAATAGCTGGGATAGTCTAGGCTGAATGGCAAAAGGCATCCAGTCAAAAATATTTGCTTTATTCTCTCCTATTGTACTTTATTACATTTTCTAATTTTTTTACAGGAGAGTGAACCTTGTTTTTCACACTGCAATCCCTTCTATGAAAAAAATCATGACTAACAGCCTCTGCCTTCTCCCAGACACCAAGTGTTGCAGCAGTGCTCCAGGTGCTGCTGCCAACAGCCCCTGCAGGGAGGAGCACAGCCCCCAGTGCACGTGGGCTTTGGCTCCCTGTGGCACAGAAGCCCCCTGTGGCACAGGTCTCTGGGGCAGGAGAGGGGCAGCAGCGCTGCCAGGGCTCGGGGGGGTGGCAGGTGTGCTTGGGCGGAGACTCTGCCACACCTGCTGATGGCAGCGCTGCCCGGGCCCCAGGGCTCAGAGCAGCATTGGTGCCCTGGCCCACACGTTCCCTGTGCCTGTCACAGCCGCGGGTTTAGGATGGCCAGCAGCCAGGATGTGTCCCAAGGAGGCCGTGCCAGCTTCCCTGGAAGGCCCCGTGCCCTTGCCAGCGCGGCTGCCTTGGCAGCCCTGGGGGCTCCTTCTGCTGCCCTGAGCCCGCAGAGCAGGGCAGCGTTTGCTGATGGGCTGAGCCCTTCCTAAAGATCCTGTCGGGCTGCCTTAGACACTTGGGGCCAGGGATTCCTTCCAACCGGGGCCACTTTGGGTGGGCTGGGGGCGGCCCCAGGGCAGGTGGCAGTGTGTGCAAGGGTCCTTTGTGACACGCTGCAGCACGGTCACAGTGGCATGGAATGGAGGAGCGTGTCCTTTGTGACACGTGGTGACATAGGAGCTGGGGGTGACAAGAGCACGGCACAGCGCACAGAGCAGGCGACGGGACAGGACGGGACAGAGCGGTGCTGTGAGGAGCCCCCACACAGCACACTCGTTCGTGTCCGACCCGGAGCTTTTTCCAGACGCTGTTCCTGCAGCTGGCCTTGCGGCCAGACTGTGGCATTTGGTGACTCGGATCTTTTCCAAGACATCTATCCCTGTGGCCTGTGCACTCCAGGCCAGACCGCGGGATTTGGTGACCTGAATCGTTGTTGAGGAGTCTCCTGTGATTTTGGCAGGAGTCCTCAAGACCAAAGTGCAGGTCTTGCTGCTTGCTGTCCTGCTGCCTTCCTGAGGCTTCTCTCTTGCTGGTGCTTTCAGCAACTGCAAGACTTGTTGACTTGGAAATATCCTGAGGAACCTCTATTTAAGGTGCCCTCTAGGCCAGACTCTGACATGGCAGGCAGATTCCTTGGCTTGTTCAAAGTGCTCAGGGGGAAAAAAAACAAAGGCCCTGGAGCTGCCCCAGCAGAACAGCCTGAAGAGCTGGAGCAGATCCAGACACTGCAGGATGGTGAGTGTCAGAGCTGGGCCACAGGGCGGATGGCTGCAGCCAGTGTGGGCCCATCCCATCCCATCCCATCCCATCCCATCCCATCCCATCCCATCCCATCCCATGGCATCCCATGGCATCCCATGGCATCCCATGGCATCCCATGGCATCCCATGGCATCCCATCCCATCCCATCCCATCCCATCCCATCCCATGGCATCCCATCCCATCCCATCCCATCCCATCCCATCCCATCCCATCCCATCCCATCCCATCCCATCCCATCCCCTGGGGACATGCCCATGGACAGGACGGAAGAGGGCCCAGGCAGACACCCCACAGTGGCCGTGCTCCATCCCCCTGGGGCATCCCGGGGCTGTCCCTGCCTGGGGAGCGCAGGGCTGGGCTGTGTTCTCCGGCCTCTCCCGCAGCCCCTCAGCTCTGGCTGTGCTCGCTCTTTGCCAGATGCAGCCGTGGAGCGCACACAAGAGCAGCAATCCAGCCGTGGCCGCTTCCACAGAACCCTGAAGGTACCTGCAGCCATCCCATCCATGGGCTGGGCCTGCTGTCCCTGCTCAGCCGAGCACTACGCTTGGAGAATGCCATGGAGCATCTCTGGCTTCCCTGTCCTGCAGATGTTCCGGAAGTTTCTGCGAGTTCAGCGCAGAGAGACCGGGACCAGTGCAGCTGAGGGCCCAGCCGAGCCTGACTCGGGGCTGACCGAGCTCCAGGCAGAGCCTGATTTCAGCCTGGATTCAGCTGAGCACTTTCAAGACTCTGACACCATAATGAATGAGGACACAGCAAACGGAGACAAGGCAGTGACTGAGGACGTGGCCATGACAAATGCCAACACTGGAGAGACTGAAGCCACAGCAAATCCTGACACCACGCCCACTCCAACTCTGATCGAGGAATTAATACCAGAGTATTTCAGGGACCCTTGTTTTTCGTCTCAGGAGCAGCTAAGCAGGCTGGGATCAGGCCTGGAGGCCTCCCAGGACTTTGTGCCCCCTCAAGCCGTGATCACTGGGGCCCCTCAGCCTTTGAGGCCAGCACAGTGTGGCGGGCAGGGAAGCTGGGGAAGTTGCTCCCTTGAAGAGCGCCCCAAGTTTCCCCCAGGTGTCCTCCAGGTGCCAGCCATTGTAAGGAACATCCACCAGAGGCTGGTGTCCCATGACACTGTGGATGCCAGGCTGAAAATTGACATTGTGAGGCTGGCTGAAGAACATCCTGTTGATGTGGTGCTGACCCTCCTGCGCTGTGCCCCAACGTGTGACAGGTACGGGGCCCACGTGCCTTGAGAGCTCAGGGCTCACCAGCCTTTAGGGCCCGTGGCCCATCACAGCCCGTCCAATGGGCTCTGCCAGACAGGCAGAGAGCTCCAGGACCCTCGGGCCCCTCTCTTTGCCCAGCCTGCTGCCAATGCTCCCTCCCTGCCCCTCAGGGCACCGGGGCTCTGTCACCTGTGCCCCCACAGCTGCACAGGGCATGGTACTGTGACTGAGACACCCCTGACACAGAGCCCTGATCCCACAGAGCTGCTGCAATGATGTGGAGAGCCATTGCTTCGTCAAGACTAACAATGGAGAAAGTGCTGCCAACACTGGTCCGTGTAATGGAGGATTGGCCTCTGAGCAAAATGTGCACCTCCGATGGGGACAATCAGGATGTTTTTGCCCTGGCTGTGAGTTTCTGGAACTGGTCTCTTCTCAGCCCCCGGATGCCTCTCCAGCAGCTCTCCATACTCTCCCTGCCTCAGTCACTGGGCTGAAACCTGGGCTAGGGCCAGGCTCAGGGGCCACCAGGCCCACTGCTCCCCCTGCATCTGCCCCTGGGCCCTGCCCCAAGGACACCTCGGCATTGAGCTCCGTTTTGGGCTGCTTCTCTTGCAGGCAACTCTGGTGATCTGGGTGATTGTCCAGGTGCCTCTGTACCATGAGACAAGGATTCATTCTTTCTACCCTCTGTTTACGGCTCTGCTCTTCCACGTTGTCATCACCACACAGCAGATGCCACCAGAGGAAGTTGAAAACTTCTGGAGAGCATGCCAGGAGGAAAATCGCCTTCCCTGCAGGCCCAACAGGTCCCAGTCCTCCTGTCCTTCCCATGCCCTTGTGGCCAGTGCCAGTGCTCCCAGTGTGACCTGGGCTTTGCTCTGCACACAGGTTTGCAGTGCAGGCCATGAAGGCTCTGCTCTACCGACTGCAGTGTGACCAGGAGGTGATGGATATGGAGCGTAAGTGTGGCTGGGACACGCTGCTGACTGCTCACACCCAGCACTATGCCGTGGGTCTGCTGGCCAGGTGAGACCCCCTTCTCCTCCACACTGCCCTCAGCATTTCTGCCCTGTGCCCGGGTGCCCCACACAGTCCCTGTGGTCAGGGGCCAGAGGGCCTTGACGCCGAGGGACGGCCAAGGAGACTGGAAAAGGCTGGGAGAGGAGGGTGCCCCGAAGGGGCCACCTCCCACAGCGCTCACATCCCCTCCAGGGATGCTGGGGAAAGACCAGACCTCCGTGAGTCAGTCCTGGCAGAGGTTTGGTCCCCCCACCTCAGGCTCTTGGTGCCTTTTTCCCCCTTCCAGGGAGATGCGCCATGTCTTGACCTCCATGTGTTCCCATGTCGCATACCGCCTTCTCCTCGTGCTCAGCTGTGAAAAGCCAAGGTGGGATCTGCCCTTCCTGGCATTCCTTGTGGAGGTGAGCCTGGTGGCCAGCACTGCATCGCTGAGCTGCCTCCCAGCTCTCCGCCCACTTGTAGCCACAGCTGCCTGGGACGGTGCCCATGCCCTGTGCTGCTGCCTGGGCCCAGCCCTGTGCGGTTCTGGGCTGCTGCTGGCCGGGTCCCCCATCACTGCCTGTGCCTTTCAGGTCCTCGAGTGCCTGGACTTGAGTAAATGTGCTCACACTGTCCTGAAGATCATGTCAAGTTGCCTGCACAGCAAGTGCAGGGAGAGGCGTCGCCTGGCACTCAGAGGCCTCGTGGTGCTCAGCAAGGATCCCTCAATGGTGAGAAGGGGCAGCGGCTGAAGCTGCGCTGGGGAAAGCAGCCCCATGGGCTGGCAGGGCTTCAGCAGCTGAGGCAGCTGCTCCCAGCTCTCCTGCCTCACCTGCCCCAGTGCTTTGGGTCAGGCCTTTGGCCTGTGGGCCCTGCAGCAGCAGGCTGGGGTCGCAGTGCCCGGGCGCTGTTGGCGGTGCAGCCGTCCATGGCCTCCCAGCTCAGCCTTGTGTTCCACACAGGCCAGACCTATACGCAGCGTGTCTCGAAGACTTCTGGAGCTGCTGGGTGATGCAGATGGACAGGTGGTCAGCATGTCCCTCTCTCTGTTGAAGAAGATGCTCCAGAAAAAACATCTCATGATATCCAGCACTTCTGCCCCAAAGCTAGCTGAGGCACTCCTGCCACTCTTTGACCGTGTAAGGCTCTGTGGCCCCAGCCATGGGCACTGGCCGCTGGCCAGAAATTTTGTGCTCTCTGGATATTCAGGCCTTTGCCCAGGAGTACTGCATATGTGATGCTTAGGCCTTTTTCTCCTTTCCTCCAGGACAACAGCCATCTGCAGCTGCTCTCCATTTCCCTCTTCTGCAAGGTGATGGAATTGGTAGTGGAAGAGGGTAAAAAGCCCCTGAAGAGAATTGTGAGCCAGAGCCTGCTCCCACTCTTCTTGCACTGCCATGAGGAGAACCAGCGTGTGGCAGAGGTGAGGTTTTGTGTGATGCTGGTGGATCTCTGGCAGGGGGCTCGGCTGCCTCCTGCCCGGTGCCTGGTGGGCTGCAGCCTCCTCCAGGCCCTGGCACAGGGATGTGAGTCCGGTGCCCTGGGCTGTGGGGCCATCTCTGGCTCTCTGCTGCTCTCCAGGCCTCTATGAAAACGCTGTATTGTGCGGCTGGCTTCTTGGAGAAGACGGATCTCCAGAGGGTTCTGAAGATAGAGCAGCCATTGAAAATTGATGAGTGCCTGGTAAGGAGGGCCTGGAAGCCCCAGGCTCAGCCTGGAGAAGGCCCCTGAGCGCGGTGCTCAGTGTGCGGGGCTGGCAGCTGTGCCCCTGCCCGCTGCTGCACCCAGAGGCCGCGCGGGCTCTTCTCCAGGCTGCTGTGGGCCCGAGCCGGGTGCCCATGGAGCCCCGGCGCGGCGGGGCTGCGGGGCGGCCCCGCGGCTCCCCGGGCAGCAGCCGGCCCTCTGCCCCCTGCGGAGCCCGGCGCCAGCGGCTGCTGGCCGCGCCTCAGGGCTGTGCGGGCAGGGGAGGCCGGGGCTGGGCGCAGGGAGCGCCCGCCACAGGGGCTGAGCCCGCGCCGAGCCTTCCCTGCTGCCGCTCTCTGCAGCTGCTAGAGGACAGGAGACAAGCGAGCGAGCGCATGCAATGGGCCCTGCGGTTCCTGGATAGCCCACAGGAGTCCCTGCGAGAGGCGGCCTTCAGGATCATCGGTGAGCCCCGAGGCCGGGCTCCCTCCCCGGCCCGCCGCAGCTGGGCCCCAGCCCCGCCCGCTGCCCCGGCAGCGCCATCCGGGCCCGGCGCCGTGGAGCCCCGCCTGGCCCGGGCGCTGCTGCCGCCCTCTGGCAGCCGTGCCCTTGGGCGGCAGCGTGCGGCAAGGGCCCGGGCTGAGCCCTGCCGGGCCAGCAGGGCGTGTGGCCGCAGCGCTGGCAGCGCCGCTGGCAGGGAGCTGTGCCGCTGCCGCCGTGACAGGCTCTGTGTTCACAGGGATGGCTGCGCGCTACCTGTCGAGGAAGAGGGAAGAGCTCCAGTTCCACAGTCAGGGTGAGTGAGGGCAGCGGGCTGGTAGCGGGGCTGCCAGGGAGAGCTGCAATGCCCGGGCAGGGAGCTGCCATCCCTGTCCCGGCTGCGGTGGGCTTCGCTCCTTGTGTGCATGAGGGATGGCGTGGCCAGGGCACACAGAGCGATTGCAGGGACACTGCTGGGGGGATTCGTGGCCAGCGTCTTGTGGCTGATCCCGTGGGCCCCTCCTCTCTTCTGGCCGATAGAAGAGCTGAGTGGGACACCCTTGATGTAGTGGTTTTGCTTTGCCAATTTAGGATTTCCTGGCCAATGTGCCAGTTGCTGTGGTGGGTTCAGTTCTGGTTAATCAGCAGTTCACTCACCAGAATGTATTTACTCATTTCCCCTTTGAGATAGAATTAAGAGAAAGCCAAAGCAGGCTCGAGCCTTTAAAAGGGTATGAAGAACAATTTAAGAGTAACTAAAAGAAAGAGTAATAAGAGTCAGAAGAAAACCTTCGGAACACTTCTCCTCCCCCTACAACCTTTTCTTTCCCACTGACAATGTAAAGAGACCAAACCAAAATGTTGAGTCAGTTTACTACCTCTGCAATAGTCTTTTGTCTCTTTGCTTAAGGAGAGAAGTCCCTCTTATTAATGTTATGGAGACTTCTCCATAAGAAAACAGTTCTCTCCTGGCTCTCAATTTCCATGAATAGCAGCCACCCAGGGAAATGTGCAATGCTGAAATCAGTCCCATTTTCCACAAGCTTTTCCCACAGCTGGGTTTATGTGGCATGTCAACTTATGGGCTACTGTTTTAAAGATGAGCTGTTCAAAGTTCTTGTTCTCTAAAATCATCTTCATCTCTAGCAAGAGAGATCTTCTGTTCCTGGGGACACAGGATCTTCATCACTCTTCTCTCTGTCTCTGTTGAAACTTCTCCAAGAATCACAGCTACTTTAACATCTGCTGACTTTAGCATGGAGGTCTTTGCTCAATACCTACCATTTGAACACTTTCATCTCCCCATACCTTCATGCATTATAGGGAAAAAAGTATCATTCTCCATATACAGGAGAATTACAAGAGAATTTTGGCCTAAAACTAAAGGCATCTCCTCATCTTTCCCATCTAGGGCTTGACTTCTTCTTCACGGACCTCAGCCAGGCCTTGGCTGGGCCAGCAGTGTTACCTCTTTGTCGGCCAGAAGGGAAAAGAGAAAGTTCCCTGAGTTTCTTTTGTTTTTAAGATGTGTTTTTCACAGAGGCTTTTGTGTACAGCTTTCCAGATTATCAATTCCCAACGGCAGCCATTGATTGGTTTCCTAGCAGACACGGAGGAAGCTGCCAGCAGCTTCACCCAAAACATGACGTCTGGGGTGCACAAAGCAGCACACCTTGGCAGGAGGGTCTCCTAGGATTCATGCAGATGTGGGTGCTGACTGTGGCTCTCTTCTTTGTTCCAGCCATTTCAGTCCCAAGGAAAGACACTAGTCTGTCCCACTGAAACCTGAATATTCACGCCCGGTTTGCCAGAAGAGCTGAAGAATTAGGTCCATCTTCAGGATGCGGTGAACCAGTGTCCCAAGAACAGCACCAGGAGACACTGAACAGGACACCATCTCCCATTGCCGCTGGAGCTCCAGGCACAGCTGATGATTGGTACAGCTGAGCCTGTGGGAAGCTCACATGGCTTCTGGCCCTTCCCTTCCTGTAGATACCTCCCTCCCTCCAGCCCTCAGACACTGCCCATTCCCTCTTCCCCTCCCATATCACCCCTTGTTTTTGGATTTCATTAATAAACGGTTTGGCTTCTTCACTTTGCCTGCATCCCTGTGGAGCTGCAGCAGAACAAATCCGGGGCCCTGGGACACACAGGCCCCTGCTGCCGTTCTCTGCCACGCCGTGTTTTGTGCACAGGAACGAGGGCAGCTCAGGCTGGCATGGTCCCTGTGCTGAAGCTGCAGTTCCACAACCCTGTGCAGTTACAGATCTTGCTGAGCACACGAAAGGCCAGCAGTGGCACAAGGAGCCTGTGTGTCAGGAGCCACGTCGTGTCTAAGGCCCTGCCACATTTGATCCGCTGCTGTGCACGTCAGCAAGACAATGAGGAACAGACAGTGAAGGAAACCTTATGGATGAACTGGTGGGAATGTGACCCTTGAGAGAAACAATGGATTGGTCAATTGATGGGAAGTTAACCTGTGAAAGTGGAACAGCACACAGTGGAGCTGTGTTTGGCATGGAGGTGGCATCACAAGCCATTGCGGCCTCTTCTCACGCGCTGACCAAGCATGAGATGACGTTATAACAGGAAAAACTCCACTCCAGAGGAGGAGATGTCAGGCCTGGTTGTGGGGTGGAGGGATGAGAGGGACAACATGTATGTCCTTCTGATGGAGGGGATGCCCTGAATGTGGGCGGCCTGCCTGCCCCTCCCAATGAAGCACCATGCTGCATCTCCTGCTCAGTGGCTTTTCACCATTCCAGGGGTTGGTACATATTCTTTGCAAGAGCAGCTGATCAAACAAAACTGGATTTCCAATCACAAGTACAATTAAGTCTTTCTGCATGGGAATCCTCCAGAACCTGTAACACCCCTGATTTTAGAAGAGCCAATCTGAGGATGCTCTGAACCCAGCTGAGAGGGATTCCATGGCAGGCATCCATGGAGAGCACAGGGGCTGGGAATGCTGGAAGTTTTCAAGAATAGCATCCTGAAAGCACGGCAGGGCTCCATCTGTGCACAGCATCATCAGGAAGAGGGCAGAACTGATGGAGAAGGAAGACTCGCTCACCATATGATGATCGACAAGTCTCGTCTTTATTCCCGAATCACCAATTATTATACACCTTTTAATTAGCTCATGCATAGTGCAAAATCCCAGCTCACCATTGGCTAATTAGTTATCAGCTATCTATGTGCTGTTTTGGTATAACTACTTACTACTTTCCCAGGCTGTTTGGCTTTACCACCTGTGTCTGTGCATTTCTTCATCCGTGGGCCAGGGACACAGTTTAATTGGAATGGCAACTCCCCTCATTCTCTATCTCAGTCAAATTAATCTCACAGTGACCTTTAGCTCGGAGCTAGCTTGTTACAAAGCTCCCAACATTTCCCCCGTTTTCTTTTTGGGCCAGAAGTGTTGTTTTCCAAGCCCTTCCCATCATCTGACTCACTATTCTTTGTACGCAATTAAGCAAGCATGGTAATACAAGCATTAGCAATACTATTACACCTAATATCCCTATAGCATACATTGCTGCTCTATTCTGCAATACTGCATGATTTACACTTTGTACATCTTGAGACAGCATGTCCAATATCTGTCTGTCTTCTTTGCTTGTTGAATGGTCAACGTTTCTCTTGCTCTTGATAGAGTTACACATTCTTCATTGAAATCCATCTGGACTTTGCACCTGTTAAAACACAAACAAATCCCACGTCCCTGCAGGACTGAAGAATCTTCTCAAAATCCTGGAGGTGAAGAATGGGTCCTGGTTTCATTTTGCAATGTTACATAGAGAAATGTTAAGATAAGAGTAATTAGGAATCAATTTAGATAATACACACAATCAACAACATATACAAGATCAGAAAATTACTAAGCACTACAACACTGAACTTTTATCCCAGAGTCTGCGACAGCTGATAAACCTTAAAATGACAGAGAATTGGAGAAATCATGTCCGGATTCATGTTTCCCCCAACTCCTTCTGAAAATAGCTCAGCTATCATAGATGGTCAAATCGCCAAGTCAAAAGAACTTGAATACTTTTTGATGCAGAAAACATCTGGGTTGATTGTCAGTCACTCCATCCAAATAGAGCTAGAGCTTGGCCAGAGCCCAAAATCTAATTGGTGAGTGTCACTTAACACATTTTTTAAACAGGACTTTTTAAAAACAACTGTTATAAACAAGAAACCTTAGGGTTACAAACTAATCAAACTATCAAACAATTGAATCTTTCTGAAGTTTCTGTCAAGACAGAGATTTTCCAAACACAGCAAACTTCTTGAATTCTCTGCTGGAGTATTCCTGTAATAATAATTAAAAGAACCACAAAACTGGCAATTTGGATAAAAACTTTCAGAAACATCTAAATAGTTAGGAAATAAAAGACAGGATCTTGAAGAGACACGTGTCTTGCAGGTGATCACACAAAAAAAATAGAAAAACACATGAAAGCTGGCTGTAAATACTACAACAATACCTTAATAATAATTCTTATCACAAAAATCAGAGAATTCACATAATGTAATCAATTTATCAACAGCAAGTGTTCAAGGAAGTTAAGACAACCCCTTTTCTAAGCATTCATGTAATATTAACAACAATCACTATCAGCATTACTTATAAAAACTAAAAATAACAAAGGTTATAAACTTAATATAAATAATTCTTAAAACTTTGAATCATTGGGGAATCGACTGATGACCCCATAACAGGGTCTGATTGACCTTTTCCAAATGCTCTGTCTTCCAAGACACCTTGGGTAATTGAATCCTTACTAATACTTTCATCTTTACATGACATTTTGTTTCCCTGGGAATAATTTTTTACAATAAAAGCAGTTCCTCTGGCATTTTGTTACACTGAGATTTCTTACTGATTGACAACAATCATTAACTGAAGGATAACAGGCTGGTAAAGCTGGACAGTTTGCATAGATATTTAAAAACAAAACTGAGAAAGATGACAGATAATTTTAAACACAAATAATTTCACTTAAAATAAGGACAGTACAAAAACAATTAGCACATTTACATCCATTTATCTAATGCCATCTCTTAATGAATAGAAGAGAGCAAAGACCATAAAGACTATAGTATACAGAAATATTACAGTTTAAATCTTCTCACATGTAGTCCAAACAGAAACTAGGAAGTTTACTTAGACTCTGCCCGCCTAAAAGGTTGCTCCCGCCTCAGGCAAGGGAAAGGCAATGAAGTCATCAAACTTAAAGCTATCAAACCCAAATACTCAATCACTTTTAGAAAAGCAAACACATTTACAAAAAAACCTGGGAAACTAACTGTAAAGCCTGTGGAACAGTTGGGTGAAATGCCCCATATAACATCTGCTGCATGATGAAGCACTGTGTGAATTTGCAGAAGTTTTCCATCCTGATCTTGAAGAAAATTCCTGACCTGTTTTTTCTCAGACACTTGTTTGAATTGCTGCGATGGGCTGGCTGCTGTGGTTGCCAGGCAGCTGTGACAGGGTGGTGCCCTGAGGAATGTCTGCCCACGCCCGTCCCCCCCTGCTTGGGCACAGCTTCAGCCTGCGCCACCTCGGGGGTGCGGAAAGGAACGCCCTCGCCCAGACCCGCGCAGCTGTGATCTCCTTTGGGCTCCGCTCTGCCTGGATTTCCGCTCGGGCTGGTTCCCCCTGGCTCTGCGCCAACACCCGCAGCCTGCGGGAGCATGTCCCACACCACTGGTGCTTTTGTGCGGTTGCAAAAAGTGAAAAAGCCCTCCCAGCTCCAGCTTTCGGGTTTCGCGTTACTGGTGCGCGTCCGCCGCCGCTACCACCGGCACTGCGCTTGACGCTGCCGCGTATTCGGCCCCCACGTCTCGCCTTGGCTGGCCCGGCCCCGGCTGGCACTTCCCTCGCGATCTGTGCTCTTTCCCTACGGACAGCTGCCGTGCGAGTTTTTGTCACCGTGCGTGTCACTGGACCCATGGTGCGCGTAACCGCCGCCAGCACCGAGCATGCCGCCTCCGCAGCGCTCGGTCCGCTCCGCCACTGCACCGCTGGGACCGCCGCCAGCACCGAGCATGCTGCCGCCACCATACACGTTCTCGCCGCCGCGTCCGCCCCGGGCTCTCCCGCGGCCCCTGTCGCTTTCCTGGTCCCGAACTTACGCCACTCTGTTAATTCATGTACTATATAAGGATTTTGAGAAACTCCTTGTGCATACTCGTAAGCTAACAACTGGGGGAGCTCTTTCTGCAAGTCTATGTCCTTAATCTGCTGCTTTTTTAAAAAGCAAGTAAATAAATCATATGCTGCTTGCCTTTCCATTTCTAATCAGCGCTGTTGCAAGGCTTTCAGACTCCGGAAGCACGTAGGCTGGGACTATCTATATAGCTCCCAGGGCCGCGACCTCGCAGTGGTTCGTTTGCCGTCCCCCCCCTTGCTTCAGAGGGACCCGCTCTTACTTCCCGATCCGTGGCAGCCGTGTCCGTCCGTAGTCGTCTTACGGGTTCACGTCGGGGTCAGCCATTTGATGGAGAAGGAAGACTCGTTCACCAGATGATGATCTACAAGTCTCGTCTTTATTCCCGAATCACCAATTATTATACACCCTTTAATTAGCTCATGCATAGTGCAAAATCCAGCTCACCATTGGCTAATTAGTTATCAGCTATCTACGTGCTGTTTTGGTGTAACTATCACTACTTTTCCCAAGCTGTTTTGCTTTACCACCTGTTTCTGTGCATTTCTTGATCTGTGGGCCAAGGACACAGTTTAATTGGAATGGCAACTCCCCTCATTCTCTATCTCAGTCAAATTAATCTCACTGTGACCTTTAGCTCGGAGCTAGCTTGTTACAAAGCTCCCAACAACTATTGATATTGCCAATGCATTTTTCTCCACTCCGCTGGCAGCAGAATGCAGGCCACAGTTTGCCTTCACCTGGAGAAGCTCCAAAACATCTGCACTATATTGATGACATCATTGTATGGGGGAAGACAGCAGCAGAAGTGTTTGAGAAAGGAGAGAAAATCATCCAGATTCTCCTGAAAGCCGGCTTTGCCATCAAGAAGAGCAAAGTCAAGGGACCTGCTCAAGAAATCCAGTTTCTGGGAGTGAAGTGGCAAGACGGACGACGTCAGATTCCCACTGATGTCATCAACAAGATCACAGCAATGTCTCCACCATCCAACAAGAAGGAAACACAAGCTTTCCTAGGTGCCATAGGTTTTTGGAGAATGCACATTCCTGAGTACAGTCAGTTCGTGAGCCCTCTCTATCTAGTCACCCGTAAGAAGAACGTTTTTCGCTGGAGCCCTGAGCAGCAAGAAGCCTTCATCCAGATTAAGCAGGAAATCGCTCATGCGGTAGCCCTTGGCCCAGTCAGGACAGGACCAGATGTGAAGAATGTGCTCTACTCTGCAGCTGGGAACCATGGTTTGTCCTGGAGCCTGTGGCAGAAGGCGCCTGGGGAGACTCGAGGCTAACCACTAAGATTTTGGAGTAGACGCTACAGAGGGTCTGAAGCCAAACATATTCCAACAGAGAAGGAAATTTTAGCAGCCTATGAAGGAGTCCAAGCTGCCTCAGAGGTAATAGGCACCGAAGCACAACTCCTCCTGGCACCCCGACTACAAGTACTGGGGTGGATGTTCAAAGCAAAGGTTCCATCTACCCACCATGCCACCAGTGCTACATGGAGTAAGTGGATTGCTCTCGTAACACAGCACGCCCGTATTGGAAAGCTGAATTGCCCTGGGATTCTGGAAATAATTACAAACTGGCCAGAAGGTGAAAACTTCAGTCTCACTGATGAAGAGGAACAAGAAGTGACACGTGCTGAAGAAGCTCCACCATATAACCAACTGCCAGGGGAAGAAACACGCTATGCTCTTTTTACTGATGGTTCCTGTCGCATGGTAGGAATGAATCGGAAGTGGAAAGCAGCTGTATGGAGCCCCACACGACAGGTTGCAGAGGCCACTGAAGGAGAAGGTGGATCAAGCCAACTTGCTGACCTCAAAGCTGTTCAACTGGCCCTGGACATTGCTGAAAGAGAGAGGTGGCCAAAGCTCTACCTCTACACTGATTCATGGATGGCAGCCAATGCTCTGTGGGGATGGCTGGAGAGGTGGAAAGAGGCTAATTGGCAGCGTAGAGGAAAACCAATTTGGGCTGTTGAAGAGTGGAAAGACATCGCTACCAGGGTAGGGAGGCTACCTGTGAAGGTCCGCCATGTAGATGCCCATGTCCCCAAGAGTAGAGCCAATGAGGAGCACAAAAACAATGAGCAGGTAGACCAGGCTGCAAAGATAGGCGTGTCCAAGATAGACCTAGATTGGGAGCACAAGGGAGAGTTATTCCTAGCTCGATGGGCCCATGATGCCTCAGGTCATCAGGGTAGAGATGCCACCTATAAGTGGGCACGAGACCGAGGGGTGGATTTAACCATGGACAGTATTTCTCAGGTTATCCACGACTGTGAGACGTGTGCTGCCATCAAACAGGCCAAGAGGGTGAAGCCCCTATGGTATGGTGGGCGGTGGTCCAAGTACAAGTATGGCGAGGCCTGGCAGATTGACTACATCACACTGCCCCAGACACGCCAAGGCAAGCACTATGTGCTCACAATGGTAGAAGCCACCACAGGGTGGTTGGAGACCTACCCTGTGCCTCATGCTACTGCCCAGAACACCATCCTGCGCCTGGAAAAGCAAGTCCTGTGGAGACATGGTACCCCTGAGAGGATTGAGTCAGACAACGGGACTCATTTCAAGAACAGCCTTATCAGCACCTGGGCCAAAGAACATGGCATTGAGTGGGTGTACCATATCCCCTACCATGCACCAGCTGCGGGCAAAGTGGAAAGGTACAATGGGCTGCTAAAAAGCACCTTAAAAGCCTTAGGTGGGGGATCTTTCAAAAATTGGGAGCAGCATTTGGCAAAGACCACCTGGTTAGTTAATACCCGAGGTTCTACTAACCGAGTGGGCCCTGCCCAATCTGAGCCTTTGCATAGAGTAGATGGAGACAAAGTCCCAGTGGTACATGTCAGGGGTTTGTTAGGGAAGACAGTCTGGATCAATCCTGCCTCGAGTACAGACAAACCCATTTGCGAGGTTGTTTTTGCTCAGGGACCAGGTTGCACGTGGTGGATAATGCAAAAAGATGGAAGAACACGATGTGTACCTCAGGGAGATCTGATTGTTGGGTGAGAACCATGTATAAATATCACTGTTTCCTGAATGTTACTACCATTGTCTGTGTATAGCTGTATATTAGATGTATAATATATGTGTTTGCAGAGTAAGAATATATATTAGTTTTAGTAGTAAGCTGACGATATGGGGATAAGGGGTGGAATGTCCTGGGTTGACTCTATGATGCTTTTATCCCCAATCGTCCTGTTCTATTTATACTGAATAATAATTTTTACACCTTTAAGACTCTCTTCCAGACAGTGAGGAGGGGAGGGAAGAAGCGCACAGTTTGTTTTCAGACTGCTCTCAGTCCTCCACATTCCTGCTCCTGGACTGTGTTGTCTGCGGATGGACAGACAGCCGGACAGAGCTCCTTTTTCCCTTTTTCTTGCTTTTAGTTAGTTTTAGCTAGCTGAGGCAAAGAAGTTCCCTGGAATGTGATTTTTTCCTTTTTCCTTGGACCTGTTCACGCCTGCTCTGCACTGAACACCCAGAAGAGCACCGGCAGCTCCACCTGTGGCCCCCCTGACCGGGCCTGGGCAGCAGCATTTCCAGCACCAGAGAGACTGATCAAAGACTGAGTGACCCGAGCTGCAACCCAGGGAGGGGACTGTTCTGAGTTTGCTTTTTTTTTTTGGAGCAGTGAGAAGTTTTATTATTTAATATTGTTTGGTTTCCATTGTTAAATAAACCGGTTTCTTTCCACTTTTCTCCAAGGAGATATTTTCTCCTGAATCGGTTGGAGGGGGGAGGGGCAATTGAATCTGCTTTTGTAGAGAAGCCCCTTTGGGGGTTATCTCCCAAACTTTCCCTAAACCAGGACAAAGTCCAAGGGACAAATTTGTGCCAATGAACTTCACACCTTGAACTAGGAGGATCAATTCTTGTTGTGCTCAGCAGAGTCTGGTTTCCAAAGGAAATCTTGGTCCATGTGGGGCTGAGGCTCCCTCCAGGCTGGCTCCAGCCCCTCAGGGTGCCCAGGAGCAGGGCTTGCCCACAGCCCAGTGCTCCCTCCTTAGCCCTGGGGCTGCCCAGGGAAGAGCCATGGCTGAGGCTCTGCAGGAGCACACAGGCTCAGCCCTGCTCCAACATGGGATGCATGGGCCAGGGCACGCTGGGCTTTGCCCCTACAGCTCCCAAGTGTGTCCAGAGAAACTGCAAGGAGAGGCTCACCTCTGTCAGTGGGACCCCTCTGTGCACAGGGACCCCCACTCCTGGGGAGGCTGTGCCAGGGACCTCCAGCCCTGGCAACCTGGAGCCAGTGGAAAGCACAACTTTGCAAAATGCTGCCTGTGCCTGAAGCAAATGCAAAGAGAACTGGGGTGTGAAAAGTAAAGTTTGTTTATTACAGAAGAACAGTAGCAAAAATACAGAAGATATTTACATTGTAAGAATATGTGTAACAACCACAACAGTCGATAGAACATATATAGAGACGAACCTATCTAAAAAAAAAAAAAAAAAAAAGAAAGAAAACATATTTTCAGAAGACAAAAAGCCCTAAAACCTATATCCTAAAGACAACAACAAAGCCTAAAACATATGTACAAAAGGGTGGCATCTCTCTCCATGATGTCCACTGGTCCTGGAAGAAAAGCAAGTGCCACGGTCACTCCAGTCAGGCACAGAGGGTTCTTGCATGTGCCCCCAGGCTGGCAGACACTGGCACAGCAGCAGGACTCTGCTACCAGAACTGAGCCTGGCTGGGTCTGGGATGGAGCTTGTGCGGAGCAAAGCAGGCACAGGACACAGCTGTGGATGGCCACCAGAATCCAGTGCCCTGGGTACAATGTCCCTGAGCAGGGAGCACCCAGCCCAGCCCCAGCCTGGCAGCAGGAGACCTACTCTGCCTATCCTGCTGCTGGCATTGCTCTTCAGCCCAAGATCACGGCCTCTTCCTCACCTTTTCAATCAATGTCCATGTCCTCAATGGACTCTTCCATATCCACTTCCATCTCCTCTTCCACCTCCACCTCCACCTCCATCTCCTCCTCTCCAGTGCCTTCTCCCTTCATCTCCATGTCCTCCTCTCTATCAATCTCTGTATCCACCTCCATCTCCTCCTCTCCGTCTGGGACAGCCTGCAGAGGCAGCAAAACCTCAGAGTGGGCTCCCTGTCCCACTCCATCCCCACAGAGCTCCAGCCCACCTGGGCAGGGGGGGAGTGTCCACCTCCATGGAATGGCACCATACCTTCCTCAGGACAAATGGGAGCATCCTGCAGGGCTGGATGATGAAATCCAGGCACTCAGGAGCTGTCAGGAATGATCGGGGTATCGGGGGGATAAGAAGAGTGAAAGGCGAGGGCAGGAGCAAGGTGCAGAGCGTGTCAACACAGCGGCCAACGGTTGAGTTGTGCCCTTTGCTGGGCGCTGGAAGTTCCAGCTGGAGCGTGGGCTGTGACATCACAGTTCCCAGGCTCCATCTGAAGTGGACAGTGGAGACCATGGAATGATGGAGTCCCTGAACAGTTGGGCTTGGAAGGGAGCCTGAAGAACAACATCTTGTTCCAAGCTGAGCAGTCTTCCCCCCAGAGCGTGCTGCTCAGAGCCCTGTTGCCAAGGATGGGGCATGCACAGCCTCTGTGCACAGCCTGGGCCAGTGCCCCACCACCCCCAGTGGAAAAGAGCAGCTTCCTTAGATGCAGCTTCCATCAACCCTCTGCAGCTGAAAGCCATCCCCCCTTGTCCTGTCAGCACAGGCCCTGCTGAACACTCTGTCCCCTTCTTTCCTGTGGGAGCCTTCCAGTCCTGCACAGCCACAGGGAGGCCTCCCAGCATCTCCTGTCTCCAGGCTGAGCATCCCCAGCCCCACTTGCCCAGCAGTCAGTCACATCAGGGCCAGTCAAGGCTGAAGGGTAGCAAATAGCATCAGGAACTGAGAGATGCAAGCTTTAGACCCAGGTTTGCCTCTAAATGTACAAAACTAATAACAGTGGATGGGAAGATGGTGGGACACTGGTTCTGTTCTAACTGGTGATTTTTTTTTCTTCTTTTCTGTCATGCTGCCCCAGGTGTTTCTGTTTGAAAGGAAGCTTGGCACAATGTCCATTGTCTTCTCCATTTGTGAAACACCGAGCGGAATCTGGGCAGGCTGATACGCAGAGCAAAACCTGAAAATATCACCCTAGTGATCCTGAGCCTAGGGGATGCAGCTAAACCCAGCCAAAAGGAATTTCTGAAAAGCTGATCCTGGTTTACATTATCTTGAGTTTGGCTTTGCCAACTTCACCAGTCATTTATGAAAAAGCAAGCAAAAAACTCAAGCCAAATCAGACATAAACCCAAACAAACAAACAAACAAACCAACCCATGCAGCAAACCAATCAAACAAATAGATAAAAAAACCCCAAATTAAACCAAAGGAAATGAAGAGTTAGTACTAGTTGTGAGGATAGCACAGCAGGCAAATGGCTGCTTCCCACGGGATCATCATCAAAAGCCACATAGAACAGCTGCTCCAAAATATACCCAAGAGGAGAAAAAGAAAAGGTGATCCATGGCAACTTTGGGGGCAGCTCCACATTCAGGTGAAGGATGAGCACGCAGTGGTACAGATCCAGCATTGCCCACCCTCCAGGCTGCTCTTTGCTCCTGATGAAAGACCCTTGCAGGACTGTGGCCCCTCTCAGTGCAGTGTCACTCACTCCCAGAGCTCTCAGCAGAGCCACTGGCATTTCCAGAGTGACATCCAGGCACAATCCTGCTGTCTGCTGAGCACCTGTGGAAGATCCTGAGCATCTTCACGCCTAGCAGCACAAAACAGCTCAGGATTTCTCTGAAATGCTTTTGAGGAGAGGTTTCCATATCCCCGTGAGATCTGTTCATCCCTCAACACGTCTGACTTGATGTACAATGATGCATTTGGGTTGCTCCCTTCCTCCTGTGTGCCAGTGAGAAACCATCCATGGGAATGGAGGATGTTGTGTGCAGGGCAATGTATTCCTGGCTTGCCACTGTCACTCAGCTGAACATGGTCCTTATCTAAGAAGGACTTCGGAGAAATGGGTAGGAATTTTGGCTCTGAGAGGAGCAGAAAGCATATTTTCTAGACCACATTGCCAGCAGATGCTGTTTCCCTGGCAGAACAGTGATTGCCACTCATCTTCCTGGCAAGAATGTCAAGACCCATTCAGAGATCCCAGGTTCAGCTGGCCTTTGGCTTTGTCTACCTCATTTCACACATCCACTTTTTTCAAGGGCCATTAGAAGAGGCACATGTCTGCCTTGCTACCCAGAAGTGCTGTAGTTATTCCCAGGGGAAAAAAAACAAAAAACAAAAAAACCAAAAAACCAAAACTTGGCTGTCCTGTGGTGTGGTAGAAATCCCATCACAGTTGTGACTCTGTGAGCAAAGACAACCGGTGCTTTTTGGGGCTGTAACAGCTGAGAGTGTGGCAGAGCAGGTTTGATATTCTTTTTAGAGTCCTGACATCATTGCTCCCAAAACAATCTTTCTCTCCTGTCTTCTGTCATCAACTGTGGAACAGAGGAAATGGAAGGGATCAGAGGTTTGTTTAAATTTGGGCTTATTTTTAAGTCTTCAAATAGTGTCAGCTCGATGCGTGATACTTTAGAAATTGGATGAGTAGCACCTATTTCATCCCAGCGAGAGGTGGGATTGAAGACTTCCAACAACAGAAACACTGGATGTGCAAGAGCTCAGTTTTCCACCCCTCACACAAGTAACTTGCTGTACTATTTTCAGCATCCTCAGCCAGATCGATTAAAATACTGCTCCAAACAACAACAGAATGAAAATCTTCCACCAAATGGGGAAAAGGAAGAAAAGTGGGCCGCAGCCCTTTCTTCAGAGCTTGTGTTGATTTTGCCAAGTCAGATGCAAACAAGGTTTGCCATATTTCTTTCCTAGAAAAATGCAGCTATTGAATAGAAATCTACCTCTGAGGCTGCTAAGTTGAGTGCGATTTTAGACCTGGGAGGAGCAAAACAGGTTCCAGAGAAGCTGTGGCTGTGTCACCCTTGGAAGTGTTCAGGGCCAGGTTGGATGGGGCTTGGAGCAACCTTATTAGCGGAAGGTGTCCTGAGTCTGGTGAGTCCCTGAAAAGAAACTTTTGGTTTTCCTGAAATGCTGCCTTTGTAAGGGGAGGTCACAACTACCCCACGTAATTTGAAATGCCCTGAGCAGAACCCAACTGTTTTTTCTCACAGGTGAGGAGGGATTTTCACTTGTATTTTATGGAAGATTTTGACAGGGCAGAGCAAGAGCAGCTGAATGGGTTTGACAGGCAAAGAGGGCCAGTGTGGCAGCAGCTTAATTCCATGGAGCTTTTCCTTCTGTGATCCCATACAACCTGAGGCACTCTGGGGCTCTTGAACCTGGCAGCTGGGCAAGTTAATCATTGGAACAAGTGATAAATTAAGCTGCTCCACTCTCTTGAGCATGGGTGTGATGAGCCTTAAGTAAACCTGTGAGCACTTGTCAGGATGGGAGCTTGTTCTTTGCCAGGGAGGAGGGAGAAAATATTGCTTGGAGTAAATAAAGCAACTCTGCTTCCCCTGGAAGAGGAAAAGAAGGAATTAAATATGTGAATGCTGCATGGAGTCATTTGCACAAGGCTATATCTTGTCTGCTATGCAGGAATGTTCTCAATAAACCAGGCTTCTCCTGACCATTATTTTTCTGGGTTTCCACCACATGATACAAGAGACTCTCAATAGACCCCTGTCTCCCCACCCCCAGCGCCGCGTCCTCCCCCAGAGGGTGTTCCACGAGATCGACCCCAGAGCCTGACACGGGGACGGGGGGCCGAGGCCCTGGGGGGTGGGACAGGGGGACAGGGACCCCCCCGGTAGCGTCCCTGTGTCCCCCAGGGCCAGAGCCTGGGCCAGGGCTCCTTCACCCTGTTACAAACGAGAGCACTGGAAAACTCCCAGGAAAGATATCAGCAAAAAACATATTTAATATTAAGTGACAGCACCACAAAAATTCCTCAGCAAGAGTCACACTGCTCATGACTGGACACTGCAGGCACACCGAGGAAACAATCCAACAACAAAACCAAACCAAACCCAGGCAATCAAACCATAAATGAGTAACAAATCCTATGGAAAAGGTGGTTTTCAATCCTGTGGAAAAGAACTGTCCCTCTTGGCCAGGTGATCATTGCCAAAATTGAAGTTTCACCTCCAACATTCCCTGTTGTGACAGACTGGAGGAGATTGTTGGCTGGAAACATCTTGTGTGTGGGGGAGGAAGAAGCAGGTCCTGCCTTGCCCTGCCCTGAAACCCCAGCGCTGCCCTGCCCTGGAACCCCAATCCCCCCAGAGCCTCTATCCCAGCCCAGCAGTGGCTGCCAGTCCCTGGCACAGCACAGGCAATGCTCCACAGCCACCTCTGGAGCCCCAGCCCAGCTCGTGAGTGACCAAATGAGCCCAAGTCCCACCTGGGGGAAGGGCCCAGCAAGACCAAGGGGTATTGAAGGCTGACCACAAGGCAAGCACACATCTTGACTCTGCAGCCTCTTGGAATTTCTGTCTGAACGCTGCTGGAATCCAGGAGTTGGTATCTCTGTGTGTGCTTCTTAAATCTTATTTTTCTCTCTTTCTATGTCGACTTCTATTTCTCTCCTCTGGCGAATTTTGATGAACTTAAAGTTTATCAGGCTTAGAGTTTGTCAAGTGGAATGGCCAAGTTAATGCTTCAGAAATGTTTTTTTTTTGTTGATTGAATGTCATATTAAACCTTTTGCCATCGTTTCTCTGATTTTCTAGAGTTGCCAATAAAAGCTGCTTTGAGCTCCTCAAAATCTCTTGTACTGGTATTTCTCCAGTGCCTCCAACTCAGAGGACACAAACAATTGTAATTCCTTTTAAATGTCTCCTTGAGACAGTTGTTTGGGGGATGGGAGTCAGGGCTTGTGTGTCCTGCTTGGCACAGCCCAGGCAGGGCTTTCCCATCCACATTCCACACTCCATTGCCCAGCTGGAGCCGCTGGTGCTTCTGAGTTCTGCTGGCCCAGCCCCAGGGACGCTCTCCTTGTTTGCCCATTCCCCCATGGTCTCTGGGCAGGGATGGCCTCAGTGGGGGCTGCTGACATCCTCAGCAACTTGGAGCCTGCTGCTGGATTTCACTGCTCCAGAGGCTTGTTCAGCCTTCAGCTCTTCAGTGCAGGAATTCAGTGTCCCAGGCCTCATTAACATTCAGAACACGTTAATAAGCCAAGCCTTTGGGAATAATTTGATTTTAGCTTTCAAATCTTGTGTGGTGAATTCAACACATTTCATAAGTGTATTCAAAGTGAATGTATAATTGAATGAATATTTACAAAGAGAGTGAGAAAACATGTTTTAGGTCCTAATTTGTTTTTTCCTGATGATAAATTGATATGTGCAATCTCCAATTGGCACTAAATCCAAGTACCTCCTCATGCAGTTTGAATAGATATGAATAGATATAGCCAACACCCTTCATGGCTGACAATCAATCAGACTCTGTCCCTACCCCACCCCACCATTTACCCCATCCAAGCCCTGGCACTCAGAGCAGCCTTGTGCAAATCTCAGCTCCCTCCAGCCCAGGCTGCACCTGCAGCTTTCAGCTGCTTGGCTCCAACTCCCACCTGCTTTCCTTGGAGAAGGATCTGCCTGAGACACAGAGGGATGTTCATTTCTTGTCAGCCAACAAAGCCAAGGGAAGGCACAGCTCCATCAAATGCAGAAGTCATTCTTCTCCCTGGCTCTGCCCTGGCCCTGATCCCCACAGCCTGTCCTGTTTCCTTCATCCCTGCATTGTCAGGCACTTTCTGGGACAAGGGAGCTCTGCTCTGGCTATGGAGGGAGATCCAAGTGCAGCCACAGGAATGGGAACCACAACTCATCAGGTTTGTGCCCTTTGAGAGACCAGGAACTAGTGAGACTCAGAGGCACAGAAGGGTTTCTCTTGATGGCCAATATAAAAAATGTGAACATGATAAAATTTAAGAAATATCAAACCCCTTCCCTCAGCTCATTGAGACATCCCAGCAACATCTGACATGTCCACCATTCACAAGGGATTGCCATACAGGAAGGATTTTAGACAGAGACTTAAGAAGAGGTGATAGAAAAGATAAAACTACAACTAAGGTGCTGACTAGAGAGGTATTTAAACTTCAGAGAAATTGGGCAAGTCCCTGAAGCTTGAAGCATGAAGCCTGGGATGCACATTGGAATGACCTGAGAACAGCTGCAGGAAATAATCTGGGAGCAAGGGGAAGGACATAGATCCAGCTGCCCTAATGAAGAGATGTCCTTAGACAGGGCCATTGGAACAGGAGAGCTGCAAACACCTGAAGGACGGGGTCATGAAATATTAGACTGAATATTGGTAGCTCATATAGAGGGGAAGATCAAAATTTCTTCTCCTGCCATCAGGAGAAGAATCCATGAGATCCAGGAAATTCCTCTTCCTCCCAGGAAAACTTTGCCATTTTTTCAAAACTCCAATGACCCAGATAAAAAAGATTTGCAAGTATATTATGAAAGTAATAGGTATTAAAACCTGTGCCCCTTTCCAGGCAGACATCAGCTGTGTGCCCATGAACAGGCAGTGCCACTTGTGCCCTGAGGTGCCCAGCTGGGATTGGATCTCTCTGAGAGCACCTGAGGGAGAGCAGAGCACCTTGCAAGCTGCAGGTCCCTGACAGCACCGCAGGGCTCCTGTCCCATCAACATCTGCCCTGCCCCAGTCTGAAACAGGGCCCAGCATGGTGCCGGGATCATCAGAGAGCTGAGGTGTGTGCTGGAATTCCATGCTCTCCCCATCCTGCAGCAGCCCTGCATTTCCCTGCTCCAGCCTTGGTCTCCAGCACAGCCATGGAGGCTCTTTGGGCTCCTGACTGTTCCTGCAGCCCCCCAGGGCAGCTGAGCTCTGCCTGTGGCACAGTCAGCCCTGGCCAGCGCAGGCCATGCTCAGCAATTGCTTGTGTGTACCTGGCCTTGCTGTCAGCCCTGGCAGTGGCTGCGTGGCCCCTTGGTGGCCCTGTGCTGGCCCAGCCATGGTGGCCCAGCCCCTGTGCAGGCCCAGCCCAGGCCAGGAGCATTGCGGCTGGGAACGGCCCCTGTGCCGTGGGGCCCACAGCAGCCTTGGGGCTCTGTGCCCCATGGCCTCCCTGCTGGGCAGCCTCTGCCAGCTCCTGCACAGCCCCAGGCACCTGTGGGCCTGCACAGACAGCCCTGCCCCGGGCTCTGCCGGCCTCTGGGCCAGCAGAGAGGCCGGCCAGGGCTGGCCATGGCCGGGAACAGGCCCTGAGCCCCGCAGGAGGATGGAGCTGGGCCACAGCCAAACTCAGCCCAGGGCAAAGCTGGGCTCAGCAGCCAGGGCTGCCAAGGCCTGGGGACAGAGGCTGGCAGTGACAAATGTCCTGGGCCCCCTCCCTGCTCTGTCCATGCCCCCAAGGGCACAGAGCAGCCTCCTCTCTGGGACGCTTGCCTGTTTTCAATGCCTTGCACAGGCGCTGGCCCTGCCCCACAAGGCCTGGCCTGAGTCCTGCCCCTGCACGCTCAGCCAGGCTGAGATGGACACTGATGGTTTCTGTGACAGGCTCTCTGAGCCCAGCCCAGCTCCCTGCAAGCTCTGCCAGCTGCCCTGATCTCTGGGCAGCACCAAGGGCCTCTCCCCAGCCCAGCCCAGCCGGCTCTGGCCCCACAGCTCTGCTCAGGCCAGGCTGCTCTGGCCACTGGCCCCACGGCCTCAGCCCCTGCCAAGGGCACAGCAGCAGCTGCAGCTCACACAGGACTCTGCCCCAGCCATGGCGGAAGGTGCTGGGCCAAGGCCAAAGGAGGCTCCCTGGCTGCCCTGCTCCCCTCTGGCTCAGGTGCTGAGAGCTCTGCAGCCCCTGCTGCCATCCCATGTGCCCAGGGCAGCACAAAAGCCCCGGCCTTGGGGCCCTCAAGAGCTGCTCCTGCTCCAGGCCCAGGGCCCATCCCAAAGCTGGGGCAGCCACAAAGCTGTGCCCATTGCTGTTCATTGCTGCTCTGATGGGGATGGATCCTCAGCCACTTGGAGGTTGATGATGAATTTTCCTACTCCCAAGGCCTCTTCTTTCTTGAGCTCTTCACTTCAGGAATTCAGTGAGAAAAGCTCATAAACATTTGTTCAACATGCCCAAAGAAGAAAAGCCATTTGGAATAACAGAAGTTTTCAAGTTTTCTCTAATTAATTAGACAGATATCTGAAGTGTATTCAAAGTGTATATACTGTCTTGAAAACAATGCAGACAGAACAGTTTGTTCTGTTTAATGTTTTTTCCTGTTTATAGATTGATATCAGCAATGTCCAGTTGATATTGACCCCCAGCACCTTCTAATGCAGACTGAATAGCTATGAAAATCAAGACCCTTCATGGCTGAGAGTCAATCAGACTGTGTCTCCTGCCCCCTCCCGACCATTTCCCTCATCCAACCCCTGGCACTCCTATGGACCAGGAATGGTGTCACCAGCAGGACCAGGAGAGCAATTCTTCCCCTGTGC